>NC_086214.1:12245000-12558750 GCF_035770615.1 Melospiza melodia melodia
GAGCTGGAGCCTTTTCTCTGCTTTCATGTATCAGCCACTCATAAAACAAAGCAACACCCAAGGGACAGGACTTTCATTAAAAAGGGACATTTCAATTTTCAGTAATTAAGAGCTGAGGCATGCTGATAAATAATGGCTGTGTGGAGCAAAAGCTGGGGATTGCTGAGCTGTCTCGGTGTCTGTCCCACACTGCCCAGCACGGGTGGCTTCTCCCAGAGCCAGAGGAACTCGGCTTCAGGATGGAGAAAACAACTTTAAACTGAGATTTCCAAAGGGAAAATTAGGAGCCCAAGTTTTGATACACCCTGCATGAATAGCCTGTGTTCCCCCTCCAAAGGATCCACTGGGCTATAATGACCCCTTTAAAAAGATAAATGTATTTTTAATAACACTTCAAAGTCAAGGAGCTCAAACAATTTCCAAAATGAACAAATTAAGTTCTTGGAGCCTGACAGAAGAACTCAGATTTCTGACAGATGCTCAATGCTTCAGTTGTGGCTGCAGATTTGCCTGGAGTTTCATCATGAAAAAACCCGAAATGGCCAAATTTTGCCCACTGCATTTACAAGTTTGGGCATTTCAGTCCCTTGCACAAAAAGTCAATACTTGCTCACCTGTCTCAAAATTCCTGTTGGAATTTGAGTGTGTGGCTCCCCCCTCAGCTGCAGAGGGGATTTCACACCTTTTTGGGGTCAGCAATCACTCTCTGCATAAAACCAGCATTTTTCTTAAAAACTCCTGCACAGAGGCTGTGTCTGCACACAAATCCTCCTCACCTGTGCTTGCTGTGATCCCTGTGCATTCAAAATCCTCATAAACCACCCCAAAACCAACCTTTAGCCACAAAACACGGAGCCTGTGCAAAGTGAAATGCCAACAATTCAGGCTAAATAGTTTTCAAGGCTGCTTTGGAAAGCTAAAAATACACAAAACAAATGTAAATTCCACTCCAGTGACGAGCATCAGTGGAAAGATTGTCTTCAAGAATTGTGTCAAAAATGAGAAGTATTTTAAATGATGGGACAGAGCTCTGAGCAGTGATGTAGGAGCCCTTGGCCTCAGAGGTGATGCTAAAACAGTACCTTTGTATTTTCCTGCACTTCCCTTGTTCCTGGGGAGATGAATTCAGTGTCAGACACTGTCACACATATTTTTAAATCGGTTTTGTACAAAAAGTAGGTACTTTGGCAGGGACCCAGTGGTGGGGACCCTCCTGGGCTGCCCCAGGTGAGACCCAAAGAGCTCCTGGATATTTTGGGAATGTTTTGCCCCTCTTGGCTGCTCCCCCTGCCCCTGGAACTGCAGAGGAGCCAGAGCATCCCCAGGGTGGTGTCACGGCCACCCCTCATGTCACACGTGCTGAGCAGCCTGTGACACAGCCCAACCCCAAAGTCCAGTGTGAGCTTACACAAACATCCTCCTAATTTTTATTTTTACCCCTCTGTCTCCCTCCTTTGTGCTGCTCACAACTTGCAGCTGGAACTTCAGCTGTTACAGAGCTCAACTTCTTCATTTTTTTGGCATTCCCCAGTCAGCAAGAAATGTTAAAAGAAATGGTGTCATTTGCTCCTTTCATTTAATTTTACTTAGGAAAACAAACTCCACTAACTTCTAATCTCTCACACTGCTGAGTAATGTCAGCTCCAGGGCCTGAATTTGCAGGATGGGACCCAAAGGCCACGAGCTGAGCTGGGGAAATGGTGCCACATTCCTTGTCACAAGCAAACTCGCCTTGCAATCACCAGTAAAATGTATTTACTTTCATATGAAATTTGGGGAGTTGATTTAAGAGCTCCCTGTTTCACCAAGGTATCAGATGTCAGATGATGCAGGGGTTGCTATGGCAACTCCCCTTTTTATATTGAATAGTAAATGGCCACGAAAAAGCCACATAATTTTATGGTTGCTCCCGGGGGATCACATAACTAATATAAAATCTTGCATTTTAATATATTTTCTGCTTCTTTCTTCCTTCCCTCTATTCTTTCAAAGTGAAAAAGCCTTTGAGTGAGGCTGGCCCTGGTCCCACATTGGGACTCTGGGCTGGAGTGTGACAGCCCAGCACAAAAACCTGACAATCCAGTTTTCTGCATGGAAAAAATGGTGTTTTAATCAAGGGGGCTCTGCAGAATCATCTCAATTAATATTTAGAGCATTAGGTGCTACAAACCATCCCAGACTGAAGGGGTTTTTAGGAATGAATGGGTTGGAGATGCTCCATCAGCTCTGGAGCTGACCCAGCTGTGCTGCCAGGATGTGTCCAGGGCATTTGGGATCACAGATCCCTCTTCTCCCTGCACCCACCCTGGGACACCTCACCCCAAAGGCAGCATGAAAATCACACCAACATTTACAGTGGGAAAGGCCCCTGACATCACCCAGTTCAAGCAAATACAACACTCTGTGCCCACAGGCTCTCCAGCAGCTCAGACAGGAGCTGTGATATTCCCTGAATCCCATCCTGCAGATTTTCCCTTCCAGGGCAGGATTCCCCCTCTGCCCAAGGCAGGCACAGCCCAGCCCCAGCCCCAGCCCAGGCTGCTCCTGCAGGGGAGCCTCCCAAATCCACACTGCCCTGGCAATCTGCACAGAGGGAATCAAAGCAGGCCTGGAAAATCCTGGGAAAAGGTTCAACATGAGCTCAGACAAAAGTTCCTGAGGAGATGGCCAAAGCTGGGCTTTCTGGGTTTGTTCTCCCTCGGTTCCTTTTCATCTGCCATCAGCTGGAATCCATCAGGACACAGCTTTGAGGTGATCCCAGCTCCACTGTGGGGTGGGCAGAGCCCAGGTGTGGCACCCTGGGACACCCCAGGTGTGACCCCCACTGTCACCTCTGCCCTGCCTTCCCCAGGCTGCCTCCCACTCCAAACCTGACCATTTCAGGGTCTGATTCCAGTCCAACTTCACCAAAATCTGCTGCACTGGACTCACACCAACCAGCAATGTAGCAACAAAAAGATTTAACAGACAGAAGTAAATCTTCTTTTCAACCACCAAGCCCACTGGCCACTTCTTCCCCAGGACTGAAATGGAAACCCTGGATCCATCCCTCCCTGTGGAACACACACCATCCCAGGGGACACAGCTCTGCTCCTTTCTTTTCCCCAGCAAACAATGTAAAACCTCACTTTGTAATTTATTTGGGCACCACTATTGCTCTGATTTCCTCAAATGAATGGGTACCAAAAATAAAAGGAAAAAAAGGAAAGGAATTAATTTTTTTTCTTGGATATTCTTTCAGCAGAAGGCTTAGTGATGCTCTGAAAAAAATTGCCTGCAAATTTAGGGGTGGACAAAAGGGGTTTTCCAAGGTTTAAATGGACTGGGAAAAAAGGTGGTTTGGTATTGGGGAAGATTACATATATATATATATATATATATATATATATATATATATATATATATATATATTCTTAAAAATATAAATATTCTTATAAATATAAATAAAATAGACATATAAACATTTTCTTTATATCTAAGAAAAAATATAGATTATTTATACATATAAATGTATATACACACACATATATATATAAATAATATATAATATATAAAATGATTTTTAAAAAAAAAAAATATATATATATAAACCCCCAAAATGTTATACCTAAAAATACAGGAAATTTTTAGCTGAAGATTGCTCTGAGCAGGACAAGAGGGGTGAGGCTGTGTCCTTTTCCCCAGGCAGGATCTCCCCCATCCCTCCCTCCCTGCCTCTCTCTGGTGCTCCCAGTGCCCCGGGTGGGGAAGCTGCTTCCAAGGCAGCACAGAAACCTCCCACCAGCACCCGAGAGGAAACTGCTTGGCCACAAGTCATAAAGCAAACAAATAAAAAAAAATTATGAATCAAAATTAGGGTTTTGCAAGATTAGTAGGACGTGGAGCTAATTAAAAGTGCCTGAGTGCGTCTGACGGGCACAGGCAGAAAAAGACTGATTTAATTAACAGAAAAATGAAAAGGAAACCCCAGGACTAGAGGAAAAATTAAGGCTTTCAGTGATAATCAAATAAAACCAAGTGTGCAAATATTAAATCTGAAGAGAAATAACAAACTCATCAGCATTAATGAGTGAAGCCAGTAAACAGGAGATTTTGGTCAAGAAAAACAGGAATATCACTTCAAATGCTGTTATGAGTGACAGGCCATCTATAATATCCTGTAGCTTTAAACCTCACTTGGTTACATCTCAGAAACTAAAATAAAAGCTTTTTTTAAAAGCAGATAAAGTAATTATGGCAATTAAAAGGCAGCACCAGTGATGGAGTCATTCCCATTTTTCACCTGGAGAACACTGCCAGGTATTTGCCAGGCAGCAGACACTGGGAATGGGGAAGGGATGTGCCACCCTTGCTGGTACTTCCAAGATTATTCTCACCTCTGCAAATGCCCTGTTACTCCCGTGGCATCAGAGAGCAGAGCACCAGCCCTGCCAGAATCCCTCGTGCCCAGGATCACTCACCAGCCCCACATAAATCAGAGGCTCTATCAGGCTGATTATCTCTGCATGTAATGCTTTGAAAATACATAAATTCAGATTTCACTCTAAGCATAGGTGGCTTACAGTGCTTTCTTTGGGATCAGATAGACCTCACTGTAGCTAAACATTACAGTGGCTGCTGATTTCTTAATCCATTTCCAACATGAAGGCTCCTCAGTTGTTAAGCCTGGTGTGAAAGAAGCCTTTCATGGATGAAAAATCCCCCCGGAGCAGAATATACAGCCCACGTTCTCAGGCTGTGCTGTGTGAGCTGGGCACAGCCTTACCTGCCACAAAAGCTGCTCAGCCACAGGGGTTTGAGGCAGATTACAGAGCTCTGAGTTTGTTCTGATATAAAACCTGCTCAGTTTTAGGTGCCTGCATTGACAAATGCCTCCCATGCCTCTGAGTGTAATAATTGACCACAACAGATAACGGGCCAGGCAAGCAGGAGTGGGGATTGTGGGGCTGCAGGAAAGGGCTGGTGGCAGGGAGTGAGGCTTTCCCACATCCCCAGCATGGCAAATAATCTCCAGCCTAATTCCATGGATTGCAGCAAAAGCTTCAGCTCCATAGTTTATTAATTAAGATGTTTATCTTATTTACTTTAAGCCTCAGATGTGCCTCCAGTTATAATCTCCAGGGGCTGCTCATCCCTGATATTGAGCAGCTATTTCAGTGCACAGTCAGGGCATGGATGGATAAATGGGTTCATTTATTGATAAATCATGTGAAATCTCTGCTGCCTGTCTTTCAGGTGAGATCCCTGGCTCAGAGGAGCTGCGCCCCATGCAGGGATGGGGACACTGCAGTGGCCCAGGGTGCCAGGGTGGGTGACCCAGCCCAGCTCTGCCTGGGCAGTTGCCCACACACCCAAAAATGCCCCAGCCAAGGCTGCAGAAATCCTCACTCCACGTGGTTTTGAGGTTTGGAGGAAATCAAAGACAAAAGGAAAGGCAGGCAGGCTGTGCTGGCGCACGGGAAGGCAAACAAACCCTGTGGCTTTTCTGACTTGTTTTTTTAGGGAGCTTTAAGAAAGTGTTTGCAGTCACTGGGAACAAATTCCTAGAAATGAGAAGCTGTTATTATTCCTAACGTAATGCCTTCGTGGGACAGGCCCTGCAGAGCAGAACTGCTCTCAGCCTGAGCTGGTGCAGCCTTGCCCCTCTCCTGCTGCAGAGCCCAGCTCTCCTCCACGGGCACCACAAAAAGGGAAGCACCACATCTCCAAAGCAGAGGATTAATTAATAAGCCTAATGAGGAGCTGGCTGAGGAGGGGTTCAGTCCCATTTAGCCAGGCAGGCTGCCAGTGCCTGAACAGAGCAGCAAACACTTTAAAATAGATTATTTCAGGCATTTTCCCATTAATGTGAGAGGGAAGGTGCTGGGCTGTGGTTCATGGCCCAAGGCACTGAGCAGGGCTCATCTGGAGCCACAGCATGGTGGATATCACCCCAAAACCCAAAGCACTGTCTCACTAGGGAAAAGACAAGCAGGCTGTTCATTGGAAAGGACGAGGGGGTTAAAACCTTGCCTGTTAAAATGCAGCGCTAAAATCTCAGTTAAAAAATGACAAAGTCGGGAAAAGCAAACGTTTAAAGTTGCAAAACCAACACGGCACATCCTGTTTGTTTTACAGCCACATGGCACATCCTGCATGTTTTATGGTTTACATTTTACAGCATAAACAGTCGTATATTAAGCTGCAGAGTTAACCAAGAGGAAAACACTGAGTGAAAAAATGCCACGTGCAAAGCCAGCACCTCGGGATGGCTGTGGCAGCCAAACGGTGGCAGGGGTGGCTCTGTGGCACTGTCACTGGCAGAGCCCTGACACAGGGGTGGCTCTGTGGCACTGTCACTGTCACTGAGAGCCCTGACACAGGGGTGGCTCTGTGTCACTGTCACTGACAGAACCCTGACACAGGGGTGACACTGTGTCACTGTCACTGAGAGCCCTGACACAGGGGTGGCTCTGTGGCACTGTCACTGTCACTGAGAGCCCTGACACAGGGGTGGCTCTGTGGCACTGTCACTGAGAGAGCCCTGACACAGGGGTGGCTCTGTGTCACTGTCACTGGCAGAGCCCTGACACAGGGGTGGCTCTGTGGCACTGTCACTGAGAGCCCTGACACAGGGGTGGCTGTGTCACTGTCACTGACAGAGCCCTGACACAGGGGTGGCTCTGTGGCACTGTCACTGACACAGCCCTGACACAGGGGTGGCTCTGTGGCACTGTCACTGGCAGAGCCCTGACACAGGGATGGCTCTGTGGCACTGTCACTGAGAGCCCTGACACAGGGGTGGCTGTGTCACTGTCACTGACACAGTCCTGACACAGGGGTGGCTGTGTCACTGTCACTGGCAGAACCCTGACACAGGGGTGGCTCTGTGGCACTGTCACTGGCAGAGCCCTGACACAGGGGTGGCTGTGTCACTGTCACTGGCAGAACCCTGCCACAGTTGTTTCATTTCATTTCCGTGGTGCTTCCCCCCTTGAGGGGAGCAGGGAGGGGCTGTGATTAATGACAGCAGCATTAAAGGTGCCGGGGAGCCTTTGAAGCTCACACATGTCTCATGGGGTCAGTAGGGTGGGGAGGGGGTCAGGGCCCAGCACGGGGCTGGGTTATCACCGAGTCCCTGCCAGGGCCCAGCTTTTGGAGGCTCAAAATCCACAAAAAAATCACAAACACTGGCAAAAATTCTGGATTTTAGCAGTGTTTTAAGCTGGTGGAGTCGTCCTGCCTCTGGAGTCAGGAGCTGCAGCTGATTTAGCCATAATCACACTTTCTGGACAGCTTTGGGAGGCATTGGGACACTGACTCCAAATAAAAAGCTGCTCTTTAGAGGCTCAATGCACAATCATTTTAAGCAAGACAGATACATCCCTTCCCACTCTGCACCCTTCTCACAGCCTCCCTTGCCCTCCAAACTGCTGCTGCTTAAAACACCATCAGGTTAAAACCCACATTTGATGACACAAATTAGATTCTCTTACCTTTGGTACAAGGAGGAGCTGATGGCACTAAACCTAAAAGGATTTTAAACTCTCTCTTCCCTTCCTCTCACCAAGGATGGTTTATTTTTACATGACTTCCAGCTCAAATTGTGCAAACCAGACAGGTCTGAGTTTTTATATGCAGTATCTGAGCACTCGCTCTCCTGACAGGCTGCCAGGGCCCTTGCTCTGAGTTATTAAATGCACTGGGGCAGATAACTGTGTGCTCCCCACCTCTCCCCAATACACATGAATCAAGATTTTCCAAATAAAATACTTGATCTTTTTTAGGGCTGCCAAAGCCAGTTGGAAAATCAGGAGTTTATGCAACAGCTTCTGTGAGCTGCATGTACCACGTGCCAGGCTGAAAATCCCACAGCACTGCCTGGAAAGATCCTGGGCAGAAAATAAAACCTCTGTGGGATCCAGCAGGACACAACTGAGCCAGTCATGGCTGCATTTCCAAGAGCAGGGGAAGCACACAGACCCTCTCCCTTTGCTTTAAACACTCCCCCAAAGCACAAAATAATGTTATTCCTTATTATTAAATTAATGATTATCAAATTAATGATTATTGTTGTATCCCACCCGGCATCCCAGACACAAACCCAGCATTTTGAGCCCACCTCCACCCAGGGCCCTTGCAGAATGTCTCTCTTACGTGTCCAAAGGGATCCAGGTGGTTGTTGGTGAGTTTGAGCTTCTGGAAGGACACCAGCTGCCTCATCCAGTGGGCTCCCGTGGCCGGGGAGTCGGGGTGCACGTACAGCCTGCCCGGCATGGCCGGCTCGGCCTTCCCAGCCACCATCCTGGCAACAGAGGGGACACATGGCATCACCCTGGCACCTGCAACTGCTTTTGGTCCTTGGGCTCATCCCAGCACCCCTCCTGCCCGCCCTGGGGGGATGCACTGGGACAGGGGGACACAGGGAGGCCCCTGCTTTGGGATCCCTGTTTCAGCATCACGGGCTGGCAGCGACGCCATCCCCGCTCCCATGTGGCATTTCCTTGGGGCAGTGTCCTCACATGGGCATTGTGGAGACTCTTCTGAGGAGGAAAACTTGTCTGGGTTTTTGGAAATCTTCAAAGAGCCTTCTGCAAAGGGAGATGGCAGAAAGTACCTGTGGGCAGGAGCGGAACTGGTGTGGCTGCACCTTCACAGCTCCCACAGCCTGTCCCAGTGGGAAGGGGCTGCTCCCCACTCTGGCCCAGCTCCCCTTGCCCCACAGCACCACCAACCCTCATGGACACAAGGCCCAGCCATGAGACATCATTCAATGGCAACGCCCTCGGTGCTCCACATTGTTCTCCTCTTATAAAACCCCAATAAAAGCAATATTACCAAAAACAACAGAAACTTTCCAGCAGCAATAAAAGGAAAAGGGGAAACAGCTCTAGGGCTGGCAAAAATTAAATTAAACAGAGTTAAGGACTATCCATCATCTCGTGTTTAATGTCTGAAACACACAAAGTGGCCACCGTGGTGCAGAGACCCTCAGTCCACTCCTCTTACCCAGCGGCATTCCGGGACAAAAGCTCACGGAAAAGGGATTTTTTTTTAACTGGAGCAGCCCTAATGGGCAAGTAAATAATTTCTGCTTTCTGGGATGTCACTGGGCTCATTCCCTGTGAAATTTTCCATTGCTTTTCAGCAGGCAGCAGCCAGGGGAAGGGTTTGGGGAAACCACAGCGAATAGTGGCAGTGAGGGAGGCTGCCGGGCATTTTGTGGGGGGAAATCAAAAGAGAAAACAACACGTTTCCTTTGTCAGAGAGCAAAAATCCCAGCTGCCTCTCGGGTAAGTAACTCTGCTGGGAAAGGCACAGGGAAAGGAAGAATAACAGAAGAGAATCAGGGCTCTGAGTGAACCACCCCATATTTCGTTTTATAGCTGCTCTCCTAAAAGCAAAATATTACTATAGAAGAAAGGAATTTAAAACTTTTCTGGAGTCACACAAAGACCTAATTTTGAGGGCCAAAATGGACCATTAGGTCATCCTGTCCAGCCTCTGGTACAAGGCAGGCTGTGGCTTTACCCTCCTACACTGCACACAGCCAGATAACCCGTGCTTGGCCTAAAGCATCTTCTCCAAGAAAACTCCCCAGCCTAGAACACTTTGGGATGGACAAGTCACCACCCCAGCAGCACTTTTTTTCCAGCAGTTAACCACCCAGCCTGTTAACAATATTTCATTTTATATTTGTCTGGTTTAAACTTCCAGCCCTGGCTCTCGTGTCCATCACTGCTCCACCAAAGAGAGCTCTGGGATGTTGGCAGCCCTCCTGTGGGAAGGTGTTTCTGTTGGTTTCTAAGTTTGCACAACAAATGGTTGATCCAATTGCAAATTTCTTATGGAAAAGCAGGCAAACAGAAGTGTTGTCTTACCATTTGTTGTCACAGAATTTGTAGCGGTGGTCGTCGGCCGGGACGATGTCGATCAACAAAATGTATTTGGTCTTGGGGTTCATTCCAGTCACTTTGACCTTGTAACTGGGGAACATCCTCCTTAGGGAAAGCAGAGGGTCACCACGTTAGTGAGGGGTGCAAGCACTGGAACTGATGGAAACTTGGAGCAGCAGCCCAAAAAGCAGATCCACCATCAGAGGGATTCATGCCAGGACATTGTTGGTTCTTGTTCATACCTGAATTAAACTCTCTCTTTCCAGAGCGTGTGCCAGTGCAAAAGTGGGCACAAATTTTGATAAGGGTTTAGGGAAGGGGGCTGTGGGCCAGTGCCAGGAAAAGGAGGGTGCAGAGAGAGATACAGGGGGGTCAACACATCCCTGTTTGTGGGAGGCCTGGACAAGGAGCCCTCACTTCTACAGGAGGCTCTGCCTGGCTTATGGCAGCACCAAAATTGCAGATTTCTTGCTGCTGTGGAAGTGTTTGAAAAGTCTGGAGACATGACTGCCTTTCAGAGGAAACAGAGCACAGGTTTTGTCATCCAAATGATCCCAATATCCACCAGGTCCCACCACTCCTCCTGTGTTCCCTCCAACAAATAGAACTGAGGATCTGCAAAGCCTGAGGGAAACAAAGGGTTAAACCCTGAGGTGGTGCAGACAGGCTCCTCTGGCATTCCCAGATTTCCCAAATTCACAGCACACCCCTTAAACCTTGCTGGAGCCTGGCAGAGCTTCCCACCAAAATGTGCCTGTCCCACTGGCTCCAGCAACCAACACCAAACTAGAGCATCCCATAAACCAGTGCATCACAGAGAACACTGACATGCCTTACAGTTCTAAAGACTCTTTGTGATATTAAATGATACTTTTTTATAAAGCTATTGCTGTGAAAACAGCCGGTTCCCTCCCAGTCCAGCCCTGCAATCCAAAGGAGAGGGCCCTAATGGATACTGACACTGCCATGGGCTTCCCAATCCCCCGAGGCCGCATCAGCAGCCAGGATTTGCAGGATTAGGCACTTCACATCCTCAGAATAACTGTTTTCTTGGCTCCATCTTCCCCACCTCCTCCTCATCCAGTAAAAACACCCGAGTCAATAGAGCAAACTGGCTCACCACAGCCCTCCAGCCAGGACACAAAGTTCTCCTTCCACAGGGGATGGAGGATGAGAATTGCCACATCCCAGCCTCGTTCGAATTGCGTGAATTAAGATGGGCCCAAATCCTGATGTCATTTCTCCATCAGACATCAAGGCCACTCTGTCCCCCACTTTATCCCTCTTTTCCTGAGCTGGTCCAAGTCTGCAGCACCATTTTGTCGCTGCTTGGGGAGAAGGCAACAAAATGGGCCCTGTTCAAAATCCTTTCAATTGACTCTTTTAACCGCCCTGCATAAATTCCAGATGTTTACCATGTAATTAGCCTGGACTAAAAAGGGGTGGTTTAGCAATGTCCCTCTTTGATTTTCATTCATAAACTCTGCACTCCTCTTAACCTTGTCCTCCTACAGGTAAGCACCTGGGTAAATACAGTAGGACATTTCAATTTGTGAATACACAGCCCAATTCACACATCGAAAAAAATTGTATAAGGAATCCAATCTGAATGCCAAGATTTTTTTTGATTAGGCCTTAAAATGGCATTTTAAAATGAAACAAAAAAGAAAAAAAAGAAAATTTAAAAAAGAGGATAAAATTATTTAAAAACATAAACGAAATGAACACAATTTGACAGTATCATACCTGCACTGGGGATTTTTATAACATTGAGCTTCTGAATTTCTTTTTCCCTCAATCATTTCATTTACTGTAGAACATCCAAGCTGCTAAAGTAGCTGAACTGATATATTGTAAATGTTAAGTGCTTTTTTAATGGCATTTAAAATTAAGCTTCAGCATATGGAGTTCATATAGCATGGACATGCCTGAGTTTATAATGTTCTTTAGTATAGCCCTCTAAAATAAATACAAAGAGCCAAAGTACTACTATAATATATACAGCTGAAATTCTTTAAGGATAACAAATGGGGACTCACATCTGATTGAAGGTGTTGCTTAACTTGCAAACCACTCACTATCTCGCAGTGGTAGCATTGTGCTCAGCAGTCCACAGACCCAGCTACAACCAAGTTTGCCAACTCTCCACATTCTTTTCCAGGAAAACATGGGTAGATTTTAGTAATTTGGCTGTGCACGGACATTTCATCATTATTATTAGCTGCTGCATTTTGGCCTTAAAGAAAAAATATGCGACTAATGTGCTGTCCAGGGACTTGTCAGTTTAATTTTCTTAATGAAAACATATTTCTCAACCCCTTGGCAGAGGCTCGTTTAGTAAATATCTCTGCAATATGATACAAACATGGGTTGTGCATCTCTGATGGGAAGGCATGACAAACCCGAGAGCTGGGGCCAAGGAAATGCAGTCATAGAGATTGAATTAAAATGAAAAAAAGAAAGCAAGAGACAGCACCTAACATCATGTCCTGGCCCTTATTAAAAGTCCCATTTTTAAGAAGGGAGCAGAACCCCCCGGTGGAGCTGCACCAGCCCTGCTACAGTGGCTCTATAGAGCTCCCTGGGAAGGGGCCAGGAACCTGCCTGCTTCCCCAGATTTACTACAGGTCAGTGGAGCTGCTCAGAGGCACGAGGAGCCGCGGCTCAGCAGCAGCCTTGCCCGCGCAGCCCCTCCGGCAGGCCGGGGCAGGCAGAGCCCGGCGGATGGGCGGCTCCGGGGATGCTCCGCTCGCCCGGCTCCCGCACAATGGGCTGTTTCATCATCCCTTGCTCGGGGACCGGCAGAGGCACAAGAAGCACCCAGTGCTGCAATAAAACTTGCCAAAGTCTTGCCAAGCTCTGGGAAAGCTCAGCCCGGCTTTGGTGGGAGGTCTGAAGCAAGAGCCGGGCAGATCTCTGTTTTATCCACCCTGCTTCCCACACGGCTCCAAACCGGGCCAGAGCATTGCTGTGCAGAAACTGGGGACAAAAACTGGGAATTTGGGGCTTCTGGGGAGTGTGTGCAAGCAGGTGACACCTGATGCTCAGGGCACCCCTTGTGCCAAGGGCAGCTGCAGCCCTGCCTGGGCAAACGGGACTCAGTGAGGTTCAGTGATGGGCACCAGTGCAGCACAGATACACTCAAGTCTGGTGAAGTTTGAGCCACCAGCACTCAGGAGATTCATTGCAGCAATTCCTGGCCCCATCACCTTTTGCTCAGACCCAAAACCTGTTTGGACACAGTGTCCATGGGCTGCAGCAAATGCTCTGAATGTGCCAATGACAACACCATCCCTGGAGTGGGGATGTCCAGCACTGGACCCATTTCCTCCCAGTTTATATTCCTGTTTTTGAAATCCACACCGGGTGTGTGTCCAGCCCAGCACAGGCCTCAGGTGGAGGCAGCAGGGTCACTCAGGGAGCAGAGCCCAGCAGCAGCCCCACAGCTGCCCTGCCCACCCAGGGACCAGCCACGAGCCCTGGAGCACCCAGGGATGCACAAGGGACTCAGCACAAGCAGCCAAGCACCAGCCCCAACAGCCTCTGCAAAACACCAAAATTGACAGGACTCCAGCTTTAGGCACATTCAAACCCATTTCTCCCTCCCTCCAGCTCCAGCCAGAGCAGAAGGGACCATCCAGGCTCCTCAGCCCTATCCTGAGGGTCTCCTGCTGGGTTTAGTGGCTCTGTCAGGCACATTCCTGTCCCACCCCTGCACTGGGACAAAGGGACAAAGTGCTGCTGTGCCATGGCAGCAGCTCTCACTGCCCTTCACAAGGCAACACTTAAATCAGATTTTATGTTCACAAAAGAAAGGCACCCTCAAAGAAAGCAATCATGGGGGAAAGGCTGCGGTGCCTCCTGCGTGAGCAGGACACCCCCCGTGGCATTAAAACCCCACAGTCACTGAGTGATGCCCAGGGGAGGGCAGAGGGGCCGAGCCTGGCACTGGGACCGTGGGCAGTGGGAGCAGGGCTGGCATCACCAGAGCTTGGCACCACACTGCCACAGCCTCAGCTAAACCCTTCCCTGCAGATGAAATGTAGCAAAACCAGTAAAAGCCAGGAAAATAAACAAGCAGCACAATTCCACAGGCCTCCCAAGCTTCAAAGATGATGTGCTAGTGAATTATTTGTTCTGATAATGAAGCAGTCACTGCTTAGCTAAGTTTATGCTAGGCACATTTTATCTCTACATGATATTCACAAATTGTTTTAAAATGAACTGTTAGAATAAGCATCTCTTGTTTATTTATTTATACTATTACTATCCAATCCCCTTAAATGTGGAGCAGTTGCTGACATGGAGCCAAAGCTTCTATTATTGTTCAAACAAAGTTTAATTGATGTGTAATTGGCTGGTTGGGTTGGAAGTGAGAGATAAGAGAAAAGCTTTGCTTTTCTTTGGGGCAGCAGTTCCCAGCCTCTCAGGCTCTCCAGCCTTGGCCTCTCTGTGGGCATCTCACGTGTGTTTCAATGCCCAGATGAGCAGGTCTGGTTGATCCTGGAGGGATGGGTGGCTGAAAGTCTCCCATATCCATCCAAATCTTATTTTTGGGCTGGGGATGGCAAACCAGAAAAGTGGAATCAGAGCTGAGTGAAGAGCTCAGATACTCACCTGAACAATGACTGTGCTGTGCCACAGTGCACATCAGCAACAAACCCTCACTGCCCTCCTGCTCACCAGGATGGAATCTGACCTTCACTTAGATGCCAACACCATTCCTGATGTCCCTGTGGATGCATTGGCTGGGAGGGGATGTCTCTGACCAGCACAGGGCAAGCAGGGAATTCAAACAGTATTTCCATAGAGAAAACTGCACAGAACCAGGACACCTGAGCAACCCAAGCCATGCCTCACCAAAGGCTGCCAGTGCTCTCTGAAACCCATGGATTTATGAGGATTGGTACTCACTGCACGTCCCTGAGGTGTGAATGGTCCTTCAGATACCACTGAGTGCTTGCTTCTGTCTTTTCAAGGGGATAAAAACATCCTCAAGCACTTCAGCAGCTCAGCAGCTGAAATTCTACTTTTTAAGACAATAAGACAAAGATTTCAAAAGACAGACAGAGATTTTACAATCCTTGCTTTTGGGATGGTCAAGTAAAGCAGTGACTGGAGTTTTGGAACTCCGGTGCTGTGGTGAAAGGTTGTTTTCTGATCCTCAGGTTGTGAAAGGATCAGAAAACAACTGCTCACTCAACATCTCAACATCTTGGCTAACAAACCATGTCATGGCTGAGCAAGCACCTCCTCAGAACCTGCTGGGCATGCTGAGATGCCTCCAGCAATGCTTCCAGAACACCAAGGCAGGTGAACACCTGCATCCCTGATAATGACTCATGTGGCCCCAAACTCCTCCTGAGACTTGGCCATGGCTGCTTGAGGATGTTCTCCTTGTCTTCACTGTTAGAAAGGAAAAGAATGGTGTGCAGAGCCTCCAAGAACTATGTCTCCATTCTGATGACCTTTCTTCATTTTTTTCCAATTTCCCTTCTTTCGACAAGTATTTCTTCCACTGACTTAACGCATCTTTAAAAAGAATATTCTCCAGGGCAGATTAAAACAAATTTGGGGATGTCAGCTGTTTCTTTTAGCCTTTTAAATGGCATTTCCTTTTTGATAGATTCTTGCTTTCAGAAAATACTTTAAAGAGATCAAAGAGTTTTTCAACAGGGTCCCATTTTCCCAGTGTATCCTAAGCCTCAGTCCCTTATTTCTCTTATCACCCACGCCACTCCGTTATGACGCTCTGTATACAAAGTAAGAGCAGTTAACTTTGAAGTGCTGGATTAGCCCATGCCAGATCCTTGCCTCAGAATAACAAACAATACAGGTTCAACAGGAGTTCTCATCAGTAGTTCATTTTTCAGCCCCAAATTCACTGTCACTAACACAAGCAACATTGAACTCTCAGTCTATGGGCAGATAGCAGAGATTTATCTGGTGGCAGGACCATGACCTAGTGATGAGAAGGTCAGACAGTTAAGGGATTTTTATATTTTGGAATGGCGAGGTTGTATTTTTTCCTTCTGGCTAGCACATCTCATTTTTAAATAAAACATTGTTTCTCACATACTTGAGAACTTGGTGAGCTGGATGGCTGCTTTCATGGTCTAGAAACATTTCCTTTCTTTGCCCCATGGTGACTCCAGGCACGGGCAGGCTCCTGGCCATGGGCTGCTCCTCTGGGCTTTCATTTTGCTGCAGCTCAAGTTGAGCAGAGAAAGTCCCAACGTGCAGGAGGATGGGAGAGGTGGCACCAGCAGCACAGCACAAAGGTACCTCAGAGAGAACCTGGTCACCAACAGCATTTCAGGGCAGGTTTGCTCCCTGTCCAGCCCAGCTGCCTGGCCATGGGCTGAGGGAGGAGCTGAGGCAGCCTCGGCACTGCTGGAGCCACAGCCCCGGTGTCCAGGAGCCTCTGGGGCAGCAGCAGAGCCCCAGCAATGGTTGGGACCTTCCCCAGCTGATCTGGGCTTGACCAAAGCCTCCCCTCACTGTGCCACAGCACAAGGACAAGCAGGGAAAGCTTTGGGAACACCCTTAGCTGTGAGCATCCCATGTCTTTAAACAGCAGGGATGAAGAGAGAAGTGGATGAGGAACCAGACCCCCATCCCTGCCCTCCTCGGCGTGCACAAGCTCTGTCTCCCCTGCCAAAGCTGTCTGACAGCTTCAGCAGCACAGCCAAGAGCCATTGGAGTTCACTCCTGCTTTTTCTCTAAAAGCAGGAGTTTGCCTGAACAGGATAATTCCAGGACCCCAAATTTAGGAGCAAGCAGATCAAACATTCCTCAAATATCTATTTTATTTCTATGTTTTATATTGACGGTTCACATTCCTTCGCTGATCTCGGATATTAAGGTTTGCTTTTGAATCAAAAAACATCAGTAGAAATTCTTGTAACTGCCTCAAAAGATTCTGGACAAATATTTCCCTTTAATTGTAACGAGAACTGGGCATCCATATGCCCTACAGAGCCATGGAAAATTTAACTTTTAAAGGATTATTCACACAGGAAAGCTGCACCAGCTTAGCCAAAGCATTTATACTTCTTCAGACCTTGATGTCCTAAAAACTAGTTTTATTTTGGTTTACTAAAGTTGATTGGGAACAGATTTTTTTTTAAGAAAACTGAAATAAGCCACTTTTAAAATGAAACCTGAACATCTAGAGGGGATTTGGGTCTTTTCCGCACGTGCAAGACGCTTTATCAATTCTATTTTTTCCCTCTGCAGCATTTTCCTACATATGCTTCTTAAAACCTGCTACCATAGAGACCAAAGCTGGCTTTGTACCTGTGCACACCCTGCACTCCAGCCAAAACTCAAATTCAGTATCTCGAGCCTCCTGCTTCGCCTCAGGGGCAGTTCTGCTGCCACAGAGAAATGACACATTATTTTCTCTTCAGGAGCTGCTCACAAAAACTTGACCAGACACCCTATGAACTGGCATTTTTTTACTGATGAAACAGAAACTTTATCAAATTGTTTATCCTTGGCAATACCTGGATAGAAATCACAATGCTGCAAAGACTGGCACCTTGGGAAAAAAACCCTAGGGAAGAGCAAAATAAATAATCTAACAGAAAGAAGAAATCCTGAGCCAGGAAAGCTGTGGAAGCAAAGATTAACTTCCAGCAGAAATAAAGCCTGAAAGATGAGATTTCACAAAGAATGGTTTGCCACGAGCTACAAAAGAATCTACAATTGTTCAGTCAAATAATAGCACATAAAAGTGAGAGGAAGAAATCGGAAAGCCAGATTTATAACGAAATCCCTCATTTGCTTTCTGCTTTCCCCACCCCTCGCACAATTTCACAAGTGTGGAATTCCTGAGATCCCGCAGGAAAGGTGTGCACCCTGCTAGGACACAGCGATGCCCCCACAGCAGGGCGGCCAGAGGGGAGGAATCCAGATGTGCAGCTGCATCTGCATCCTCTAATGCACCCCGTGCCCTTCATCAGCGTCTAGATTGATTTGATTAATTTCATTTAACAGGATCTCACCCGCTGGAACTTTTCAATGGATTTTTAGGGTATTTTTTGGTTCTGTAGTTTTTCTGGGAGAAGGGATTTCTTGGTTGGTTGGTTGGTTTGCTTTTGGAGCGGTTTTTGTTTGTTTTAACAAACACATATATATAAATACACACGCACGGGAAAGTTTGTGAACAGTCATTTCCAAAAGCAGGCACTCACAGCTGGCTGTGGGCGCTGGGTTCATTCCCCCATCCCTGAAATGGGCTGTGAGCAGGGATGGGGACCGGGAGCGGGGACCGGGAGCGGCCGGGGCTCCGCGGAGAGAGGATGCTCAAACAAGAGGGGTTCCCTCCGAGGAAAGGGGCTGCTCAAACAACGGGATTCCCTCTGCCTCCCGAGAAACCTGCCCTGCAAAACGCCCCTCGAGACGGGCAGTGCCCGAAGGGATCCCCCGTGCCCGCTTTGCCTCTCGTTCCCCCCGGCTCGGGCAGCCGCGGGTACCCAGGGCAGCGCCGGGGATGGGCAATCTCTGCACCGCAGACTGCCAGCCCTTTAAAACCACCAGCAGATAATCCTCCGGAGGAGAAAAGCGGAATTAGAGCAAACCTCAAAGAGGAGGAAGGAGAGGAAGGCTCTGAGTGATGGAGCCGGCGCCCATCCCGCTGCCACGGGCGCTCGGAGGGATCCGAGCGCTTTTCTCCAAAGTTCAGGGAACTTTGCTAACATAAACTTTTAATCTTTTGATGATCCTTTTAATATAAAATAATCTCTTTTTTCCCCCTCCCACAATGAAGCAGTCGGACATTAAAAAGATAGCGAGTGCATTTTAAAGATGTTTCCACTTTATAAATCAAACTTTCTTGGCAACAACATGATTTCTATTTCAATGCTGAGCTTGCTGTGTTCTCCTAATATCTCCTACAGATCAGTCCTAAGAGGGAGTAATAATCCCCTAAAGTAATTCTCAGCCCTAAATTCTCGATAATTTATAGTTGGCTCGTTCCGTGGAGCTCCACAAAGAACGAAACAAATGACTCCCCCTTTCTCCCCCAACCAAGTTATCAATATTTGCCTTGTTTATACAAAAAAAGCAATTTTACACCATTGCCATGGAATTAACGCTTCCGCTGAGATTTACATTTCCTCCCCATTGAGTGAACTTGTCATTAAAGTCACTCTCTTTTTTTGTTGTTGTTTGAAATTTAAAAATCAGCCCTCCATTTCTTTTCGTTTTTGCCCCTTGAGGTCAGACAGACCTACATTTAAGTGATTTCAACTAACGGCATTCAGGGGCATCTCTGTGCCTGCTGGGAGGGGGATTAGAGTCCTGATTAGTGCCTGCAATTAGCCGCTTTCCCTCTTTCCACACCCCCCCAATGCTAAATGCAAGTGCACACAAATCTCCATTAACCATCGTTTTTTTAATTGGCTCAAGAGGAGGTTTATTATTGCGACTCTCTATTTAAAAAGCCTGGGTAAAATAAAATCTGCATGAAGTAATAATTTTCATTTTGTCCTTTGCATGGGGATTAGCAGCAGACTGCAGCTCGTGGGCTGCCCTGCCCTCAGCACGGCCACGCGTGGCATCGCTGTGAACCGGGACTCGAGGCATTTCAGTTGTTCTATTTTCATGCTAATTATTTTGTGTGTTTTTGCTGTCGGTGCTGCGGCAGAGCCCAGCCAGGCCGGGGAACCGAGCCGGGTCTGGCACCGGCGGCAAAGGGGCTGCGAGGCTGCTAAAAACACCGATAAAAGCCCTCGTCCTGGATTTTGACACCATTTGCAGCTGAATCCAGTGAAAAAAAATAATATTCTTTTGTTCCGTGTTATTCATCAGCGTTTCAGCCACTTCTTTCATTATTTTTTCTAAATTTAAAACCCTTCATGATAAAAAAAAAATTAAATTATTTTAGCTCGATGGTGCTGCACTGAATTTCACTAATGGTGAGTTTGACTCAATAACGTAAAAAACCTAAATTTTTGTACATCTTGTGGTCTATCCCACCTCCTGAAAGGTGCACTGCCAGCCCCACCGGACAAGGAATGTGGGACTGAGCCTTGTCCATCTGGAGCTGTTTAAACAAGCCACGTTCAGACTTCCAGAGAGATAACATGCACGTTTGGGATGCTTAGGGTCCAGAATTTGGTACAGATATTACACATCTCCACAGGCACACTCAGATACTATAAATTAAGGGTGAAATATCTGAGGTCTTGATCCCCTCATCCGAGCTGACTTAGGGAGCAGACCCATCCAAATGAAGCCGGCTCTTCCCATCAGCAGACGCTGCAGAACAAGCACTGGGATTTTATACGCCAAAATAAGGTGCGAAAAGGACAGAGTTACCTGCACCACCACTCCACAAACAGCCACAGAGCAAATAAATGGAAGATTTCTGGGACATACACCCCCTCTCCAGCGGGAATAATGGGAATTTCTTGCTTATTAGAGTCCAACTTCCCTACACCAAGCAGCACTGCCGGGATGGGGGAAAGCAGAGGGAAAGTGCTCAAATCAATCCCAAAAATCCAACGCCGAGGGTTGGGTTCTGGGTCTCACAGTGGGAGCAGCAAACAGGGGAGAAAAGTCACACACACACTCCATGAGCACCCACGGCCGCTCTGCACGAAGGATCCGAGACCACAGAAATAAATACTGCACAGAAATTATTTGTGGGGTTTTATTCTCTGTTTTCTCCCCGTTGTTTGAGTGCCTGGCTGCACAGCTCGCTAGCACGGTGTAAAACAGCAGCGGCAGGGCAGGCAGAAGCGCTGAGCCGTGCTGGAGTTAAATGTTAACGCCTCAGTTTTCCTCCCCAGCAGCAGCGAGGTGAGCCCGCTGCCGCAGAAGCCAAGGGCAGATACTTTGGTGCCCACAGTGACACCCGGCTAATTTTCTCGGGAATTAACTGATTCCCGAGCTGGTAATGGTCTGAGGTTTAATTCTGATTCTTAATTTTCTGGCATTTATTCTGCCTTCTCCCACCAGAGCAGCCCGGGCAGAAAATGAGCCCTGAGCAGGGGCAGGGCTGAGTTCTCTGGGCAACTGAAGCCTCTGGTCTCCCTTCCTGGGTGTGCACACTGAGGGGGCTTTGTTTTGATAAAAATAATTATTTGTTTCCAAGGGAAAACAGATGATTTTTTTTTATCCAGAAGTGGCACCCTTTTCTCTTTCAGTTTTGAGATTAAAAGGACCTTCGTACTGCTAAAACTTTGGTGCAGAGTGTCCCAGCACAGGTCTTAGTGCACAGCACAGAAAAGGGAAAGGGGGTTTTCTTTGTTTTGGAAAAAAACCAAAACATCATAATTACGCTAATTTCCTAATTTAAAAATAATTAAAAAAAAAAAACCTTACCAGAGAGAATCAGGACTAAACGTTTCAAACAACCCCACAACATTTTCTCGCATCTACATTCCAACTCCCACACTCAAACACATATACAGTTTACACTGAAAAAAAAATGATCTTACTGAAATCTGCAATCACAATAATATTTTTTAAATGCCACTGATTGTACCAACTCTGCAAAACCCAGTCTTGGCAAACAGGACATTTCATAGAGATCAGAAGCAATACATGTTTGCAGGGAATTTTCACTAACCTGCCTGCTTTGGTTATTATCATTTCCGTGCCAGCTTCATGAAATTTCTTCCATAGCTCCTTCTCATGGAGATAGACTTTGATATTTTCTATTGTCTGTAAAAAAAAATAAGATCATGAGAACAGCAAGAAACGATGGAGGAAACGTGCGAGGAGGGCTGGGCAGGGCCGGGGAAGGGCTGGGGACACTCAGGGCCCGCGCTGCAGCCGAGGCTCCGGGCGAAGCCACCAGCCTGAGCGGGAGGAGGATGGAGTCTCAAAAATTCCACTCTCCTTTGCCAAAAATAAGAGAAACAAATGGAGGCCGGTTTTAATTGCAGACTTTCACAACCAGGCAGGACACTGCGGCTAAATGGATTTTTTTTCTTTTTTTTTTTCTTTTTTTTTCTTTTTCCTCGGGGGGAAAAAAAGTCTTTTGGGGTAGACTCGCCCTAAGCCTCCCAAAAAACGGGGACAGGAGCAGCCGCAGGGATAACGGATCCGCATCCAGGGCCGCGCTTTGTGCGTTCCGCGGGATGCCGGGGACATCGCATCCTTGTGCGGAGCGAAGGCACAGAAACCGCGTTTATTCAGGGGTGGAAAACCCGCAGTGAATTCCGGGCCGGGCCGCAGCCCCGGGAGGAGCGGGGCGGCTCCGCCACGGGTCGGGCCCTGCCGGCCGCGGCTCTCAGCGCTCGGGTTCGCCTTTTACCGACAGCGGCCCGGGGCGGCCTGCTACGGACAGGGAAAATAGAATTATAACAGTCAAAAATGAAAACAAATAAAAGTGAAGAAAAATGGGCTTTCCTCGCAATCCCTCCCCGCGTCGTGGCCGGGGGAGATGGATGCGCGGTGTCGGGCCGGGGTGATGCAGCAGGGCAGGACGCGGGGCCGGCCGGACGGAGCGTACCTGCTCGGGGTCGGGGAGCTGCGGGCTGCTGAGCGGCGTGCTGCTCCCCCCGGCTACGCCGAGGACGGGGGAGCCGGCGGAGGTGTCCGCATGGCCGGGCGCGGGGGCTGTTGGAAACCCTTCCTCGGTTTCAGACAGGCTTTTCTCCTGGAGCATTTCCTTAGGGGAAGAGAGGGTCAATGTTAGCTCGCAGCACCGGGGACCACGTCCTGCCCCTCGCCCAGCCCCGGGCACAGCCACCTGCGAGGTCAGGCCCTCCCGGGCCGGCCTTGCTCGCTCCTCGGGCGGCGGCACTGCGATGTGACACCGCGGGCCCCGGGGGAAGCCGCTGTGCCCGGCTGAGCCCCCGCGGGGGAGCCGCCCACGCGTGAGGCCAGGGCAGCTCAGCTCTGATGTGGCCGTAGCCCCCAGCCCCGATGGTTTCTCCCCTCCGGTACCCGTCGGGAAGGGCGGCCAGGCCCGGTCGGTCTCTCTGCCCCGTCCCGTCGGGGCTGCGGGGGCTCCGCGCTGAAGAGCTGCGGCGGAGCCGGACGGTGTAAACAGGGGGAGTGCTGGGCTCCGAGATAAAAGGGCCCCTCTTAAACTTGGACGGAGACTGGGAAAAGCCAATAAAGATAAGGCCTGACAGCTCCGCCGGGGCTGCCGCGCATCAACGCCGACTTTTACAGCGCGGAGGGACGCGGCCGCCCGCCCCGCCTGACGGACAGACAGACGGACGGACGGACGGGCAGCGGCGGTGCGGAGGGGGAGCAGCTCCGAGGGGCTGCGGGGTGCCGGTCCCGGGGACCGAAAGCGGCGCTGGCCGCAGACCCGCGGCCCCCGAGGGTCCTGAGCCCGGCCCGCAGCCCCGGCGCCTGCCCCGCGCCGCCAAGGCCGAGCCGCTCTTCGGGACAGCGGCTGTGAACGGGGAGAGAGGGGCTGGGAGCCCAAAGTGCAGCTCCAGCAGAGCTCCAGGGAGAGCGGGACTGGCACCCCAAAGTGCAGCTCCAGCACAGCTCCGGTGAGAGCGCGGCTGGGACTCCCAGCTCCATTCGCACCAGAATTCCAGGGAGAGCTCCCGCCGAGGAGCCGGACAGCCAGCCCGGCTGTGTGCGAGCGGACACACATACCCCAGCGACCAGCCGCGATCCCCGGGGCAGGGAGCACCGAGCGGGGAGCACGGTACGGGACTCAATGACCTGAGAACGCCACCGGTCCCTCCGCCCGGGGCTCGGGGTGCCGGGACGGAACAGCCCCAGCCGAGGGGCGCGGATGTGTCCCGGTGCCCAACCGCAGAGCGGAGCCGGGTGACCGGGAGGGCACAGGTGGGAGGGAGGCGTCCGCGGCGAAGCCCGAGGGCAAGGCTCCAGCCCGGACCGGTGCTCCCGGTAGGTACGGAGCAGGTTGGCTGGCGGGGAGCAGCAGGGAGCAGCGGGGAGCAGCGGGGCAGGCTGGCGGCTGTGTCCCGCCCAGGCAGGGGCTCGGCGGGCTGCGGGGAGCCCCGCGCCCTTGGATCCCCCGCTCCCTCCCGTCCTTCCCCCCGCACCCCGGGAACTCACACGGCCGGCCGAGGGGCAGGAGGCGCAGCGGGGGGCTCCGGGCTTGGCCTGGGGGCGGCTGCGGCATGAAGGGCATCCGCGGGGTGCTCAGGCCGGGAGCGGCTCCGCGGCCCCCGATGGCAGCGGCGTGCGGAGCATCCCCCGCTGCGCGGATTCACTTTCCCTTGATCTCGGCGGAAAATGTTCCATAAAGATCCAGTTTGGGGCCTTTCGACTCCCTCCCTCTTTGTCTCCCCCCCCCTCCCTTTTCCTTCCCCTCCTGTTGCTGACGTTGCCGCTGTCAATCACGTCCCCTTACACCGACTCTGGCCCGCTCCGCCCGGCCCGGCTCGGCCCGCCCGGCCCGGCCCCGCGCCCGCCCGACGGTCGGCACCGGGGGGCACCGGCGGGGGCAGCGGCCGCCCGGCTCCCGCGCACCAGAGCCGGCCGCGGCCTTCCCCGGCCTGCCTCGGCGCTGCGCCGGGCCTGGCGGCGAGCGGAGCCGCTCGTTGCTCCGGGAGGAGCCCGGGGAGAGGGGACATCCTCGGCACCACCGCCCCCTCGCAGCCCCGACGGTCCTGGGGCTCCCCACTGCCCGCCGTGGAGCCGGGCAAGGCCGAGGCTGCAGCGGAGGGCATAGGCCGCGCATGGAAAGGCACCCGGTTCGGCGGGATCCCGCGGCGGGAGCCGGGCTAGCCCGGGAGAGGTGATGGGGAAGAGCCGAAATCACGCCTGGGCAGGGGTCCCGCCTCAGGAGGGGCCCACAATCCCCGTGGGGTTCCCTGACCCTGCACTGCAACCAAAGTATCCCTGTCCCGCGGCCTGCGGCCTGCCTTCCTTTGCGAGTCTCCCTTGCGAGTCCGGGGACGAGGACAGGGCTCTCCCTCCTCTCCATGTCGCGACAGAGAGCCCCGAGCCTTTCCACAAGGCAGGCAAGACCTGAGGGCCACAACAAAGCCAGGCCAGGCCGCCCCGAGGTGAGGGCGGCAAGGGAAGAGGCTGCCCCGCTGGAGCTCCCTCACCGTGCGGCACCGGCACCGCCTGCCCGGGGCTCCCACCGCCCCACTAAACCCCCAAATCAGGAGGAGAACCCTTGGGGGAGAGTTCCGAGTGCTGTCGCGACTTAAAGGGCCACTTCAGCTCGGCTGTCGCGATTACCAAGCCCCCCACACACAGAGCCCCGCAGCGCTGCCGAGCCGTCCCTCACATCCGAACCGTGCCTAGGCCGCGCTACCCCTGTACACACAGGCCTGTCGCGACACCTCCACCTCTGTGCCCCGCGCTATGTCGCGACAGCACCAGGCTCTGCGCTTCACCGTGCCCCCCCGAGCCCCTGCTCATCGCCTTACCCGAGCCGGGGGTCCCGGGCGGGCGCCGAGGCGCCGCTCGCTGCCGCAGCGCCGGGCTCACAGGGACCCCGCCATGGGCCGGCAGGGGCAGGGGTCTTATCGGGGTTTTCTTGAAAGTGAATTTAAACCCAGACTCACTCCCACCGTCACGTGGTGCCGAAATTGGGAACAGGAGCAGAATAAAAAGTAAAGTGGGGTCAACCTCGTAATGAACCTTTTCCCCACTCCTACCAAAAAAAAAAAAAAAAAAAAAAAAAAAAAAAAAAAGAAAGAAAAGAAAAAAAGGGGGAAAAAAAGTACCCGAGCGGGCCGGGAGATGTGAGGCGAGCGGAACTCGCAGGAGCCAGCGGGATGGGGCAGGTGAGACCGGGCCGCGGCGGGCCCCGACGGGGCCGGGGCGAGAGGGGACCCGCGGCCGTCCTGTCCCTGCACGGAGCGAGCGGGGACTGAGAGGGGGCGAAGGGTGAGGGGGCAGCGAGAGGCCCGGCTCAGCCAGGGCTCCCGGAGCGCCGCTCCCGCCGCTGACCTGCCCCGCTCGCTTCGGCTCGGCTCCCGCTGGTTCCGCGGTCGCAGCCGCCTCTGAGCCCCGGGCCCTGGCCGTGCCCCAGCCCTGCGGCCCCTCGCTCGGTCCCGCCGCCGGTTCCCACCCGCGGGCCGGGCTCTCCCCGTGGGCTGCAGGACCGGGCTCCACGGCAAGGTGAATTTTGGTGTGACTCTGCTGCCTCAGAGGGACCGGGGGCTCGGCTTTGTCTGGATGGGTCTCCCCTCAGCCCTTCCTGCCGCAATCGCGGCAAGGGGAAACGCCGGCTGCTACCTGAGCTTCCCGACGTTAAATGCAGTGTTTTCTCCCTTGAACAACAGCAAAAAAAGGGCGGAGGGGCAATCCCAGGTGGGGAGGATTTAATTAAAGTAAATCCAAAGGCTCTCAGGCCTGATTTCCCCGTCGGTGCGTACGGGGATGCAGGAGCGGAGGGGTCGGGCCCATTCCCCGCCGTGCGGCCCCGGCTGAGTCCGGCCGCGCTCGGCTCACCGTGCCCTGAGCCCGGGCAGCACCTGCCCCTAGCGGGCTCCGGGATCGGTTCCTCCGGGACCGCACAGATTTCCTCATCCCCCGAGCACGGGGACGGGGCCGACACCGAGGGGTGAAACGTTCTGGTCGGACAGAGCCCCCGGCTGCGGCAGCTCCGTGCGCTTCCCGAAGGCTGCGGCAATTGACGGCGAGGCGAAACCAGCCCGACTGTCATCACCCGGCAGATAAACGGCCGGATCCCCGACGGCAGGGTGGCTCCTATTCACGGCTCATCAACGCCGAGCCAAGGGAGCGCTTTCAGGGACCAGCGCTCCAAACCACTCATCACTGTCACCGAGCTCGCTCATGCCTTGGCCCTGAACACCGGCGATTAATAAAAGTTCGCTGTCGCTTTTCTCCGAAGTTACACTCAGTCCGCGGGCCGGGGAAACCCGAGTGGGATCCGTCCCGCGGATGCTCCAGCGCTCTTCCTTCCAGCCGCTGCCCCTTTCCGTGGCTCCTCTTCCCCCGAAGATAACCTGCTTCTCTTTCCCCCCCGAGAAAAGCTGCCAAGCTCGACGGAGACGAGGGGAGCAGCGAACCCCGAGCCCGCACCCGACGGGACCCGACGGCGGCGGCTCCGAGCCCCGTGCGAGGCGGGGGGAAAGTCAGGACCGAGCCTCGACCGCGTGGGCTGGCACAGATTTACTGACTTGAGAGGAAACTCACCGGTTTACACAGCTGAGAAGGGTTTGAATGGATGAGTACTGAGAAAAAGTTGCCGAATTTGGCCAGTAACAAAGCTGGAAGAATGGAAGGCTAATACTGAGTTATGCATGAACTCGGGAGGAATTACACAGCATCAGAGCCTTGCTTCTAAACAGCGACAGTGCCAAATTTCTAATAACTGTGTAATATGCTTACTTATACCATACAAGGACTTACAAACCTCATTGTGCATAGCAGCTGGGTCATATTTCTTTACCCTTCCATTCCTCAGGCTCTTTTGCCAAGAGACTGGTACCAAACACTTCTAGGCTGAAAGGAAAACACAAAATTTAATCGCAAAGAAACGATGACAAGGAAGCGTGGGTAAGATACGGGCTGACGTGCAGCCCTTTAATCTTAAGCATCTGCCTAAAATAGATGCATAGAAGGGGGCATTGGAAATATGCACGGTTTGAAATGCGAGTGATTCTCTGCTTCTAAATCGTTCCCCCAATTATCCACATGTATTTCCCTGACCTGGGCACGTTTGTAGGCTCTAAGGCTTTGTTTTAAACTGTTAAATAAATATTTTAACGAATGTTTTAAAACGTTGTAAACGAATGTGCTGCTCAGTCTCGCACCATGCTCCACTGGATCCGGGCAAATCAAACGAGGAACCATATTCCCATTTGTTTTTAAATATTTTGGGGGGGTATTTGTTAATTTTATCCCAGTGAACCAAGTGTACTCACCCGTCATAATTTCCAACAAAGCTATGCAAGATGCAGCCTTGAAATGTTAAACCTGTATCCAGAAATAATTAAACTATGAACGAATATTCATATATGTAGACATTTTTTGAAAACTTAAGTATTTTAAAAAGAAAAGCTAACAATCGTGGAATTGGTTTAATTTTTAAAACTAAGCCTAATTTTGTCCAAATGCTCTACGTTTTTATATTTGAATATGCTCACTTACTATTTTTTGAAGTAGCATCTAAAAAACTAACATTTCAAATCAATCGCACAATTTTGAAGGAAGAGATTTTACCATGAGCTTGGCAAAGTCTTTGTAAGAATGAATAGTCCAGAGATCTCTGCCCCGCTGAGCGTCAGACTGAGATAGTCCCCAGTGGCATTTCCAGCCAAAGCTCTGATTTAACTTCAAAATTTACATATATTAAAAAAAAAAAAAAGCTCCATCTATTTTGCAATAACTTTTTTGATTTAAAAAGCCCTAAAGCTACAACATGCTGGAGGATGGGAGGATGGGAGCAGGCAAATGGAGCTGGAGTGGGAATGATGGTTTAAAAAATAAAAGGAGAACAAAGCCCAGTGCTCAGAGCTGGTGATTTCTCTGCAGCCTGGCTTCCAGTGCCACAGCAGCCCCAGCTCTGCTCCTGCACCCACCAAACTCTGCTGCGGGGTGGGCTCTGAGCAGGACCCGCTGTTGGCACAGGATGGGGGCCAAGCAGGCTGTGCCACTCCTGCTGTGCCACTCGGAGCAGGTCAGTGCCTCTGCTCACACCATCCCGAGGCCTGGAGGGCAGCCTGGGAGAGAGGGGACCCAGCTGTGGGTCAGGGTGGCAGCCAGATGTGGGCATGGAGAGGGGACAGCAGCCCCCGGGCAGCTCAGGGTGCTGCAGGGAGGAGGACACGTGGAACCTCCTGCTGAAGCTGCTCTGGAGCTGCGGGCAAAAAGGAGAGAGGCACATCAATCCAGCAAGGGACAGCACAGCGAGTCACTGCCACGGGCAGGGAGAAAAGAGGAGAGCAAGAAAGCGCCTTGAGGAATTGCAACTCCAGGCCAGCACACTGGCAGAGCAACGTGCTGTGGCTCTGCCCAGAGTCCTTGGCATTGCCCACCCATCTCCGTGCAGGGATGAGGGACTGGCAGAGTCCTGCCCAAAGTGATTATTCAATTTGTGCTGGGCATGAGGAGGAGGGTATTGCTGTGGGAAATCGCTGTCCTCCAGGGTAAACAGAGGGAAATGCTGGTCTGGGTGAGAAATTCCCAGTGTGAGGAATGAGGGCAGGCAGCTGCCAGCTCTGCCTCTGCCCTGGAGCTGGGCACAGACGCTGTCCAAGCCCCCAGTGTGGCACAGTGACAGAGCAACCAGGGCCAGTGGGGCCAAACAATCCTGTTCAAACATCAGAGCCCCCTCAGGGGCCAGAACCCCTGGCCACAGCCCGAGCAAGGCAGCACAGCAATCCTTCACAGCCACCAGAGCCTGCCGCTCCTTTGGCCTGTCCCTTACCCCACGGTGCTGCCCACAGGGAACCTTTCCTCTTTCTCCTCATCCAGGGCTGGACTCAGCATGGCAGAGGGTCAAAGCAGGGCTCAGCACTGCAGCTCTGGGGAGGGAACAGAAAACACTCAGCCAGGAGCAAACAGGGGCACTGGGGGATTAAACCCTTGCCAGAGAGCAATCACCCTCCCAGGGATCAGTCCTGTCCTGCCTAAATCACCCAGGGCAGCTTTAGGGCTGTGAGGTTTCAGAGATGGGGAGGCAGCCGGGATTTCACAGGGCAGAGGGGAGCAGGGAGCAGCAGGAGCTGGAGTGGAGAGGCTGGAGCAGAGGCACAAACATTCATCCGGGTGTGGAGCTGCTGGGGAGGAGGAGGAGGCAGCACAAGGGCATGGAGGAAGGAGAGGGGAGAGGGAGATGAGGGCAGAGAGGAAGGGAGTTTGGGGTCTGGGGAGCAGGAGGCCACCCTGGGGAAGGGCTTTGCTTCAAGGGCAGCACACATCCCCAGCCAGCCCCTGGATGTGGCAGCTTGCTCCCTGCTCAGTCACATCCCTCCCACGGCTCTGTCCCACTCCCGGACCCTGACGTGAAACACAATCCTTGGGCTGCAGGGGACAGGGCCAGGCCTGGGACAAATGCTCTTCTCCGTTTTGGGGATTGTCCTCCCTGCCCAGGGAGTGGGTTTGCTCTCAAAACAGGGCTCAGCCTTAGGGGTGCTGTTGTCCCCCCAGTAAAGGGACAAGAACTGCAAAAAGGCCCCACATTCCCATTCCTGGGGAAGGTTCTCAACAGAAGCAAACAGGAAGGGAAAGGACAGCCAACTGGGATGGGGCCCAGAAGCTGGGAATTTCCTCCTCCTGGGACATGATTTGCTGTGGGACCCCAAATTTGTTGCAGGTAGAAGGAGGGAAGCTGGAGAGAGGGGAGGGATGAAATGCTGGAGCAGCATCTGCCCCTGGCTCCAGCAAGGAGAGAAAGGATGGCTGAGATTCATTAAATAAAGAGACAGGAAAACCTTGCTTAAGGAGCTGTCTGGGAAAGGGGCCATTTCAGGCCTGCTGTACACAAGTGCCAGTGATTTGGGGCCAGAACAGACAATTGCTAAAATTTCCTCCAGGCTCCGCTGTGCGAGGAGCTGCTCTCAAGCAAACCAGTTACAGAAAGTTGTGGGGAGCTCGTTGGTGTTTTCTGCTTGGGTTCTGCTTTTCTGCTGGCTCCATCAGAAGGGAAGGGAAAAGATCCCTCAAATTAGGAATTTTTTCTCGTGCAACAGCTCAGAGCACTGACCTGGTGGTGCAGAGAGGACGAGGCAGCTCCTGCTGGAGGAAGCATCTCACCATGCAGTGGGAACAGAGAGGGATGGAAAAGGGATTTCATGATCCTCAGGATCAGTCTGCACCTGTCATAAACAACAGGGTGGAACTGGGGGAGAAGCAGGAGCAGAGGGGACAGCAGAGCTGTTCCCATGGAGAAGGTTTGCACCACTGAACCTCAGCACAGCCACAGCCACAGAGCCCAGGTGCTTCTGCCCCTGCCATTCCCTGCTCTGACCTGGCAGCCAGGCAGGGAAGAGACCAAAATGGGCTCTGCCCCAAACCCCAACACTGCTCCACCTCCAGAAAAGAGGGATCCACGCTGGGATCTCTCACCTTGCCCCAGGTGGTGAGGCTGCTGCAGGTCAGCCAGCTGCTCAAGGGGCTGGCCTGGCTGCTTTGGGACATCCTCAAGATCTTTCCCCACTTCTGCCGCATGATGTTCATCCATTTCCATGCTGGTAAATGGCTGGAAAATGCTTGCCTGGTTTGGGAATATCGACCTGAGAAATCACCTTGGCCATGGAGCCTCAGGGACTGTGGGGACAGAGCCAGCGGCAGGATGATCCTCTCTGATCCTGACACAGAAATCAGGAGCTGGGGAGGGTCCATCCCCTCTCCCCTGCTTTGCCATGTTCCTGCTCCGATTTGAACCTAAAAAGCGTAAAAAATCTGGATAAGAAATTCTGCTCAGTGCTTTCCATAGCAGCACCCCCCATCTACAGCACATTCTCACCACAAGGAGAACGCTGTGGTTTTGCCTCTGTGCTGGTGCCACCGACAAAGTGCAGAAAAGCCTCAGAGCTGGAGATAAATGCCCTGAACCAGATGAGATCAGCCGGGAACACCTGATCCTCATTCCCACAAGGTTATGGTCGAGGTTGCGAAACGAAGGAAGTGCCGCACTGGCATGCTGGCAGCAAATCAAAGCAAATGACATTAATTAAAGCAGATGTTAGGAATAGGAAATTAAGCTAAAGCAACATTTCATCTGCAGCGTCTTCTCTGGGCACTTCAGAGAGGGTATAAGTTTACTGTAGGGAAAGAGAAATGAGGAGGCTGGTGCAGAGGATAGATGTGCGGGAAGTTAAAAGAATTAGAGGAGAGTTTTAAAAGCTTTAGACTATACATTCAAGGTCATGTTCACTCTCTGTATTTATTTTGAATTGTGGGTGAGGGGGAAGGCTGAGAGTGCTGGCTGGCACTGCAGGGAGACTCAGGCTAACATGGACCAGCATCCTTGACAAGGGGGCTCAGCTCTGAAATTGGCACCCTCCACACTCCTCCCCTCACGGCACTGATGGACCTTGTTACCGGTTTTGTAAAAATAACTTCCAAATTTTGCTCTTTTTAGCTCACTCAGGCCCAGGATTCACCAAAGCTCAGCGCATTTCTCTGGGCAGCTGGGGACAAGGGCACCACTGTCCCCTGCACAGAGGGGAAACTGAGGCACAGCACGATTAACAGTTTTGGAGCACGCAGCAGGCACAGGGCTGGCAGCACCCACAGAGCTGCCCTCCAACCCCGTGAGGAACCACGAGAAGCCCCTCAGACCCTCTCCCGTGGTCTGCCTCACCCACAGACCCTTCCTCCTGCTCCCATGCTCGGGGCTGGCAGCGATGGGGGCGCTGCCGGGGCTGCACTGACGCACCCGTGTCATCCCGGGTCACCCAGCTTGTCCCAATCAGGGCCACATGCCTGTCCGTGCCGGGGCTGCGAGCCCGGGGCCGCTTCCACGTGGCCCCTGTGCCAGCTCACACGGCGCACGTAGGTGTCCCCATGTCCCCATGGGAAGGGGCAACATCCCTGCTGTGTCCAAACTGTGCCAGGAGCTGTGCCTTGGGCTGTGCCACGCCATGTGCCAGGAGCTGTGCTAGGAGCTGGCTCAGGAGTTGGGCCATGCTGTGTGCCAGGAGCTGTGCCAGCAGCTGGGTCAGGAGCTGGGCCATGCAGAGTGCCAAAAGCTGGGCCATGCCATGCGCCAGGAGCTGTGCCAGGAGCTGTGCTAGGAGCTGGGTCAGGAGCTGTGCCAGGAGCTGTGCCATGCGGTGTGCCAGGAGCTGTGCCAGCAGCTGGGCCATGCTGCGTGCCATGAGCTGTGCTAGGAGCTATGCCAGGAGCTGTTCCATGCCGCGTGCCAGGAACTGTGCGATGGGCTATGCCAGGAGCTGTGCCAGGGGCTATGCCAGGAGCTGTGCCAGGGGCTGTGCCATGCGGTGTGCCATGTGGAGTGCCAGTAGCTGTGCCAGGAGCTGTGCCATGCTGTGTGCCAGGAGCTGTGCCATGCCGTGTGCCATGCCGTGTGCCCGGAGCTGTGCCATGCCATGTGCCATGCCGTGTCCCATGCCGTGTGCCCGGAGCTGTGCCATGCCCTGTGCCCTGAGCACGGCAGAATTTCCATTTCTCCCTCTGCCTCCGCCGTGCCCCGGGCGCGGAGCGATGCGGGAGCCAGGGTCGCTGGTGCAGCTCCCGCTCCCGGCGCTCTCGTCCCGCGCTGCCCCGCTCCCGGAGCGGCTGCCGCGCTTCCCCCGAGCCAGAACTCGCTGCGGGGCCCCGGGCACGCTCCCCATCGCGGTGTCTCCGCCGTGGGTTACGAGGAGCGAGCGGCTCCGCTCCAGAGCCCCAGCGAGGCAGCGCCGCTCGCTCCCTCCTCCCGCGCCCCTGTGCCCCCTGTGCCACCCTGCCCTGCAGGGTTCCGCCCCGTGGCACCCCCTGCGCTCCCCGGAGTGCCGAGCGGCGCCGGCTGGAGCCGCTGTTTACCCAGGGCGAGCGGGCAGATGGCTTGCTGACAGCTTCAGGAACACCTTGTAGCAGTTGCGGTGATTCCCGAGATCCGTTGCTTCCCATTTCAATTCACACATCATGATTTCTAAACCTCAGCTCGTACCTTCCCAGCAGAGCTCCCCACCTCCGCTCCTGCCTGCTCGCAGTCGCTGCCGGCCCGGGAAGGACGGGGATCCTGTGAGCCACCCTGCCACCGCCTCCTTCACCAGCCCTAAACCTGCCAAAGAAAGGGGAACGAGCAGCGCAGAGGCTGGAAATCGCTTTGAGGGTGTAAGTACTTCTTAGGGATGAAGAATTCATTTCCCAGCTGAATGATGGTTGTAAATGCATGGACAGAAAACAGGGAATTGGGGTCTGAGGTTGCCATGTGGCAGTCTCTTTTGCTGTGGAGCATCTCCGCTTGGGATGGGTCCCTGCCGCCCCTGCTGGGACCAGCATTGTGCCCAGAGGGCTGTGGCAGCCTGCTCAGCCCCTGGTGGTGTTTGGGAGCAGCTCAAAGAGCCAGACTGAAGCTGGGATGGAGCCTGGCCGTGGTGGCTCCTGTAAACAGCCCAGGTTCGGTCAGCAGGAGGCTCAGCCCCAGCTTCCCCACCTGGGATGGCTGCTGGCCCCACCTCCCCTCCAGGAATTGCTCTCTGGGCCTGGTGGGACCCCAGAGCTGGTTCTGGGACCTTTGTGCTCCCACAGCAAGTGTGCAGCAGAGCATCTCACACTTGTGTGCATTCCCTGCCCTCCTTGTGCTGCTGTGGCAGAGCCTTGGCCTCGGGGTGACAAAAGGAGTATGTTTTTCCAATTAAAGGAGCCAAATGTGTTTTCCTGCCAGTATTTAGTCCAGCCTAACATGCAATGTCTACATTTTAACCTTGAAGAAGCCTCTGGAGACGCTGCAAAATAAATCAATACTAGTCCACGTGCTGGAAAACAGAACCAATAAATAACTTCAGAGCAGCTTTTCTGTTTACCCTGTGAAATTCCCACTCTTGGCCGTGTGCTTCAAAACAGAGTCTCAAAATAAAATAGAAAAGAAAAACAACCCCCTGAACCCTTCATTAGTGGCCCAGCGTGAGGCTCTCCAGCCAGGCAGGGCTGGTTTCAGATTGCAGGTGCAGGGCCAATTCTCCACTGACCTCTGGGCTGGGATTTGGGATTGAGGTTGCCTGTGCAATGCTTTAAAAATATTAAATAAAAACGTGAAAAAAAATTATATATACACACCCTGTATGGTTTCTTATGGCATGGAAAGGAAAACAAGCCCCTGGGTTCTTGGATAGGACATCCCCAGCCTGGTTCCTGAGCCTGATCCCAGCTCCAGGGGCTGCAGCCAGGATTCCCTGAGCCCATCCCAGCCACGGGGACCTGCACCCCACGGGTTTTACCTGGTGTCATTGCTGTGTCCCCAGATGATGAGGGATAACTGTGTCCCTCAACCTTCTCCCTCTGCTCTTCCCAGGTTGGTTTGGGGCCAGTCAGGGATTCACCAGCTCTTCCTCCTTTCTGACAACAATAAACGTGTCTTTAGCATAAAACAAGATTTACAGGAGCTATTAAAAGGCAACTCAAAGGCATTTTCCTGCATCCTGCTGAGGAAAGGTCTCATGTGGGAGGCAGGTGGGGCTGCAGGGACACACACAGGGCAGCTGGGGACCCACCTGAGCATGCAGGCACTGCTGGTGCCACCAACAGCCCGTGCTGGTGCCACCAGCGATGCCATGGACACATACAGGGCAGTGCCATGGACACACAGCAGTGCCATGGACACACAAGGGCACACCCTGGACAGGGCAGATCCCACACAGAGTGACCCCACACTGCACAGACTGCCCTGGGATGGACAGATGGACACACAGCAGTGCCATGGACACACACACAGCAGGGACAGGACACACAGGGACGCCTCCTGCACAGGGCAAACCCCACACAGTGACCCCACGCTGCACAGATTTATCCCCAAAGCCAAGGCCAGCAGGACACCAGGAGCACAGAGCAGGAGGAGACATTCCCACCAAGGGGGCAAAAGTGGGAAAACTTCAGCTCTTGCACCCAGGAAGGTCCCTGTCCCTGCAGGGACACGGCAGAGGATCCGTGCATGGTGTCAGCCTTGCTTTGGGCAGGCTCTGGGCCATGCAGCAGCTCCAGGAGCTCTGTGGGAAATGGGACAGAGGCAGGGCTGGGCTTTTATAGCTGGGAAAAGGAACACACAAACCTGCAGCTCACACAAGGTAAACACCAAATGCACCCCAGACTTCAGCTCACACATTCACATCCCTGTCCTGCTTCCCCTGCTGCACCCCAGGTCCTGTGGCACCACTGCCACCCCCCTGCTCCTGTCCCTGCCCTGCACAATGAGGGGACAGGGGACAATGATGACCTGGCAGGGTGTGTGTCACACTCGTCACTGCCCAGTTTATACCTGTGGGTAGAAATTTATACCTGTGGGTATAAACTGGGCAGATTTAGCAACTCTAGGGCCTTCTGTTCTTCCTTACATCCCTGGGCCATTTCCCCACCCCTTAAATGCTTCACGTTATTTATTACATTTCATTTAACCCCAGCCACGTCCTCCAAATAAAATTTATTTTGCAGCTGTCATTCAGGTTTACTCCAGCCTTAACCTCGTAATCCTATTGATTCCCTCATTATTCTGGGAGTGGGGATTGATTTCATGCCTTCTGTGCCGTGGAGAAGCCTTTGCTCATTAATCTCACCCACATTTACAAACAGCCCATCCTGCTCATTCATTATTTCCTCATTCCCTGACTCACGAGGTGCTCAGCTTGTCTGCTTTGCCTCCTGGTTTTGGGGTGTGGATGGAGAGGAAAGATAATCCCTGTCCTAAAGGGCATCCTCACAGCCTGGATCTCCGTGTCCAGAGGAATTCCCGTGCAGGGAATCTGCAGAAAATCCCCCAGAGCTGTGCTCTGCATCACCTTTGGGACATGCCCCAGGTCTGCATCCTCACAGGAAACCACTGACACCAACTGGGCTGGGAAAAGCAGAACCAATGGCTGAGAACCAGAATAAATCCAGCTCAGGAAGGTCTCCAGATGAGCATCCTGCACCCACAGCCAGGCCCCGCTGCTCAGGGCCGTTGGACAGGTACCAGCAGTGCCTGTTGCTGATGCACACACGTGTGCACACTCCAAACACACCACAAGTGTGTTTATAGGGTGTTATTAATCACCCAGAGCATTTCATGGAGCCCCATCCCTGTGCACAGCACTGTACAGTGTATGGGGGAAGACATGACCCCTGTCAGGGAGGCTTAGAATAAAAAATAGGCAGACACTGTAGTTCAGACACGTAATAAATCCCCCAGAAGGGCCAATCTCAAATATTTCAGCTCTTTCTCCCTCCCCTCCTATAATATATAATTGTCTTTGTTGGATCAATACAGAGGGGCTTTGTGGAAGGAGCAAGTTTAAGGGAAGATTAATGTAGTGAATTATACATGCAGCTAGGAAGAATTCTAATATTCAGCTTCCAGGAGGAGAGGGAAGGGTCTGTGGGATCAAATCCTCCCTGCAGGGTGGGCACACAGTGCCTGGGGCTGCCTGAGGGATGGATGGATGGATGGATGGATGGATGGATGGATGGATGGATGGATGGATGGATGGATGGGGGATGGATGATGGATGGATGGATGGATGGATGGATGATGGATGGATGGATGGATGGATGGATGGATGGATGGATGGATGGATGGATGGATGGATGATGGATGGATGATGGATGGATGGATGGATGGATGGATGGATGGATGGATGGATGGATGGATGGATGATGGATGGATGGATGGATGGATGGATGGATGGATGGATGGATGGATGGATGGATGGATGGATGGATGGAGGGATGGAGGGATGGGTGGATGGATGGAGGGATGGATTCAGTGAGTGTGATTTCAGCATGGCATAAATCAGAGTGCCTGGGCTGCATCCCTCAGCCCCAGCTGGCTTTGGGGCAGGTTTTGTCCCACCATGAGGCTGTGCACCACCTCACCCTGCAGACACAGCCAGCAGAGAGCAGACAGGGCTCTGAAATATTTGTCACTGGGATATTTGCCACTAAACACCCATTATTCATCCACAGCAAAGCCCTGTGGGTTTTCATTTTCATAATTTCACTTTATCGTTTCTCTGGGCGCACAGACACTCCCCATCCTCTGCTCAGAGCATCCTACAAATGAATGCCCCCAACCCCATGAATTGCAGTGCCACAGGGTGAGCAGCACAGGGCTGGCTGAGCCTCCCCAGCAAGGTGTGCATCCTGGGCAGCACAGGCCTATCATATGGAATAAATTTAACTGAATCAAGTTTTGATTAAATGCCATAAACATGATTGATTTGGTTACATACCCTCTGCATGACGGTCTGTTTAATTTATTTTTTCATTCTGAGAAGGGATGTTGCATTGATCCCAAACATTAGCTTTGACTGCCACCATAAATTCCCATTTTTTTAGGGCGACCTGCAGCAGCCTTATTAATATTTTTACACTTAGCCAGCAGTTGGCAGGGTTAACCCTTCCACAGCGTGCCCAAATTGTGTTGTGGGGTGGGGTGACCTCAATGAGAACAGGGGAAAGTCACCTGCTTTAATGCCACCACTCCAAAGCCACCAAACCTTCCTAAAACTGCTCCCTGGAGCCCTCAGGACCAGGGGGATCAGCACAAACCCTGAGACAGCATCTCCACAAGGCCTTGGGAAATGAAATTTTGCCCATAGCTTGTCCTAAGTGATCTGTTTGCTCTCTGAAATCCCACAAAACCCAGCCTCTGAACCAACACTACCACAGAATTCCTCACAACAGCTTCTATATCTTTCTTTTTATCAAGGGTAAGGGGAAAAAAATCCTGCCCAAATATATATATTTTTTAATATTACTAATAAATCGGAAGAATGCTTTATGTTTTCAATATATTTTCAATTTGCTGCCATGGTCAGTATCTTGGTTGCTACGTGTATTTTATAAGCAACATCAATGATAACCAGATTTAGCTGTTGGTTTCTCCATAAATACTGTGTTATCCACCAGAAGTGATCTCTGGGAACACAGTGCCATTAAAAATAATGCTGAAAATCAGCAGGGAAACACCAAAAGCAAAAAAAAGAATAAATCACTTCCAAGCACCTCTTGGAGAGACTGGAATTTTTGAGGGTTTATATGGAAGATAAGCTGACTTTTAACACATATTTTGGACAGATCCTGCAAACCCAGTGTCCATAAACCCCTCAAGGAACACACGAGCTCGTTGCAGGCCAAAGCAGGAAGGGTTTCTGTGCATTTGCACTCAGGACAGTGACAAAGGACACTTGGAGCCTGCCCAGGTCTCATCCCTGGTAGGTGGGACTCTGCACAGACCTACTCAATATCACTCTTGCCTCCTGTGTGGTTTTGCATCATTCCTTTCACAAAATCCCAGCATGTTTTGGGTTGGAAGGGACCTCAAGGATCATCTCATTCCACTCCCACCATCCCAGGCTGCTCCAAGCCCCCTTCAAGGCTCTGAAGAGCTGAGCAGGACAAGAATGTGAGGGCATCTCTAAATACTGAATTATTCAACAGAAACATTCCTGCTGTCCTCCTTCCAACCCAATTTATCTGTGTTTAATTTAATTGCAAAGCACATTCCCTCTGTTTTCATACAGCCTCTGGGAGCTGGGCTGGTGATTCTTAGTGAGAAATCAGCAAGGATTTCACTTAGGATTAAAACTTTTACCTGCAGGAGTCCAGCCCAAGGATTTGAGCCAATTTGATCTGGATTCCAGGAGCAAAGCTGGCAAATGATGCTGTGTCCAGGCTTTGTGCAGGAACAGGAGCAGTGCACTGCCACCTTCCTTCTTCCTGGGGGAGAGCAGCCCAAAATCACCCAAATTCACCCAAACTCACCCAAACCCACCTATCCCCATCAGGCCAATTTTAGCCTTGCTGCAGGCAGATCTCTCACTCACCTCAGCTCTCTTTTATGAGCTGGACAGTTTGTTCTCACTGAGGTCAGGTCCATCTTTCCAGGGTGCTCAAGGGAAAACATCCAAATCTCTCAGCAAACAATCCAGCACAGCCTGAACCACCACAGCTCCTCAAATCCCAGCAGCCCTCAGCCAGCACCTGCTGGGGGGGGTATATTTAATTAATGAGTTTAATTAATGATTTAATGAATTAAATTAATGATTTAATGAATTTAATTAATGAATTAATGAATTTATTTAATGAATTAACGAATGCTGTGCAGTAAATTCACAAATTATGAATAACAAACGTCCCAGGACCCTGCAAATATCACCCAGGAGATAAATCCTCACATCACCAGCTACCAGGGGGAGTGTGGATGGGTGCTGGCACCCTCCGAGTCCAGTGACCCTCATGCTACAGCCCTGGAAACACAAAAACCACCACAAAGCCATGGCAGCATCAGGGGTTTGTCTCCCTTCACCCTTGGCAGAAGCCAGGAAAACCTCAGCTCGGTATTTTCCCATGATATTCTGGCTTTCTTGCTTTGAAGAAAAAAAAAAAGTAATTATTTAATGGATTTAAAGGTTTCATAGCCTCTTTTCATCTAATATTTAACGTGCAAGAGTTTCTGCATACCCCAGGTTAGGTAAACATTAGAGAGGATTGTTTATAGAAATTATATACAGAGCGGCGCTGGTTTAATTTATCAAAAAAGGTTTTGTTGAAATAAATTCATTTTACAGTGAAACCCACTTAGACCTGTGAAAGGAGTGACCTGCTTGCAGTGAACCTGTTTGTGCCTCACCTCAGGGGACAGCTTGAGCTGCACCACGATAGCATCTCCCATGTAAATATTCCCTGCCCTCCCAGAGAGTGGGACAGGGCAGAAAAGGTGCCAAGGAGAGGAGTGCCAGGCCCCACAGGGGTGGAAGGATGTGGCCTTGGAGCTCACAGGGAAATTCGGGCACCACTGCAGTGATTTAATGCTGAATCCACCTCTCTCGTGGGGGAGATGGGAGCAGGGGGTGACAGAGGGGTTCTGGGCTGCACTGGGATGCTGCAGAGGGAATGAAGGGGAATGCAAGGGGGAAATAAATAATGCTGGGGAAAATAAATAATGCTGGGGAAAACAAATAATGCTGGGGGAAGGCAGGGGGAATGCTGGGGAAGTGCAGGGGGAAATGCAAGGGGGAAATGCAAAGGGGCAAATGAAAAGGGGCAAATGAAAAGGGGCAAATGAAAAGGGGTAAATGCAGAGGGGGAAATGCAAGGGGGAAATGCAAAGGGGGAAATGCAAAGGGGGAAATGCAGAGGAGGAAATGCAGAGGGGGAAAGGCAAAGGGGGAAATGCACAGGGGGAAAGGCAAAGGGGGAAAGGCAAAGGGGGAAAGGCAAAGGGGAGAATGAAAGGGGGAAAGGCAAAGGGGAGAAAAGCTAAGGGGGAAATGCAAGGGGAAAAAACAAGGGGAAAAAAACAAGGGGGAAATGCAAAGGGGGAAATGCAAAGGGGGGAAATGCTGTGGGAGGGAGGGAAAATTCAGGCAAAATGCAGGAGAAATAAATGCAGCTCTAGCAGGCATAAAGGATGTCAAAACCCCTCCAGGCTCTGCCTGCCCCTCAGCCTCATCTGCCACAGCTGGTTTGCCATGATCGATTGCCACTGATATTGATAACTGCCGTTATCAGGCTCTTATTGTGGGAAATTGCCAGAAATAACCCAGCAACCATTTTTCCCTTCCCCCGAAGCTTACTGCGAGGTGGGGAAAGGCAGAATCTCTGCTCTCGCCTCCCCTCTGCTGGCTCCAGCAGCTCTTGGCTCACGGATGGTTTTTCTGCTCTATTTTAAAAGTGAAGCTCGGGGAGGACAAACAGAACAGAGGGGGAAAAGCCCACCAGCATTCCTCCCTCACGGCACAGGTCAGATTAACAGGGGGAAATTAATGCTAGCAGCTTTAAGGGAGATGAAATGCCTTGGGAATGAGCAGATGCATTAATTTATAGCATGTGGCTTTAAGAGTTAATTTCAGTACCGGGAATCACATTCATTCATCCATCCTTTGAGGAGGCATAGCCAGGTACAGGGCTTTGTGCAGTTCCCACAGTCTGGCCTAAAGGTATTTATAGTCTGGAGCTGGGGGAAAGAAAACACAGAAAAAAGGGATGGGATAAGGGAAACTGTGCTTTGGAAGAAGTCTGTGCAAAATCCACCAAGGCAGAATTGTCTCGTTAACGGAGGGAGCAATTTGAAATTATATAGGAAAGGTGGATAAAACCTGGAAAGCATAAGAGCCAGCTCTGATTTCAAAGTCCATGGGAGCATTCCAAGGCAGAGCTTTAAAATTAGAAACAGCATACAAAGGTACTTTTCCACTGAAATGTCATGTTTTCCTTGAAAGGAGCTTTTTCCATCTCGAGAACGCGTTTTGTCACCGAGCAGTGAGTGCACTTCTCCCTACAGGCCTGCTGAGGCAAAAACCCTGGGAGAAAATGGACAATCACATCCAGGGGCTTGGCAAACAAATAAAAGCCAAGGAGAGAAGGGATTGAGCAGCACGTTTCCATCGGGGATGTTTGCAGATCGTCCTGGGCTCCTCTGCTCTCTGTTGTCTGTCCTGGAGACAAATTCAGGTGTTGTTTTCACCAGGTGGGGTGAAATCACTTGTGCAAGGTCCAGGAGGATCTCAATATCATTCCTGCCTCCTGTGTGGTTTTGTATCATTCCTTTCACAAAATCCCAGCATGTTTTGGGTTGGAAGGGCCCTCAAAGGTCATCTCATTCCACCTCCCACCACCCAAGGCTGCTCCAAGCCCTCTCCAAGGCTCTCAAGAGCTGAGCAGGACAAGCAGGGAGCAGATCCCATTCCCAGCTGTCACTTGGATGCAGGAGAACCCCTCTGTGGGTTTTCAGGTCCCTCTGTGCTGGGGGTGATCCACCAGCACCCTCTGAGCTGCGGCAGCCACAGGCACCACCGCGATGGCCAGCACAGTCCCAGCTCTGCTGCACCCCGTTGTTTCCAGGTGATTCAAGTGCCAAACCCCACAAACACACCCTGAGGGACCCCCTTGTGTCCCCCCAACACCGGGAATGTGACAGAGGTGCCGCCAGCCACCCCTGGCTGCGCTCATCCACAGAGAGCTGCAGAGGGAGAACAGGAAATTTAGGAAAGCGGGAATGTAAAGGGGGATGCAAAACTCCAGAAAGTTCCTGGCTTGGCAGAGATCCACTGCAAGGCTGAGCTCACCAGGGGACAAGAAGGGGCTGGAGGAGGAGCCCCTGTGCTGTGTCCCCTACAAAGAGCCCTGTCCTTCCGTGCTTTCCAGAGCAGCCGCGAACACACGGAGGGAGCAAATTCCCGCGGCAGGGAGGATGCTGGGGGGCATCCCCCGTCCCTGCCGGTGTCCCAGCCCTGTCCCGTCCCTGTCCCCGCCCGGGGCCGGCAGGTGCCCTGGGGACGCGGCTCCCCCCGCACAGACAGCCCCGCTTTGAAGCGCTGCCGAGGCTGGCGGCAGCGGCGGGGCTGCGATGCGATGGCTTTTAAACTGGGAGCGAGATGAAAAGCAGCCGGAAACGCATCTGAAGGGTGACTGCGGGGCTAAGCCTGCTTTTCTCATGCTCGCTTATCCCGGGCTGCTCCGCCACAGACCGGGTCCCCCGGGAGATGCTTTCTCAAGCTCTGCTGCCTGTCCCGGCTTTTGCTGCTCACATCTCTGCTCTGCCGGGAGGTGAAGCAGCAACAGAGATGTAGACAGAGATGTAGATGACATCTCTTTCAGCAGAGATGTAAAAAACTTTTTTTTATTTTTTTTTTTAATCATTAAAGGTCCTGTGCTGTTTCCTGCCACGACTCCCAGGAGCCCAAGCCTGGTCCTGAAGCAGCAGCCGAGGTGCTGCCGTGATTCTGGAGCAAGGGAAACCCCTGTGCTGCTTCTTCGGGTGATTTGGGAGGAGAAATGGCAGACTGGAGGGTGACACTGCCCAGGAGCGGGCAGCACTCAGCAGTCATGCACAGCACCAGCAGGAGAAAAATAATTCCCTTCCCCAAAGCATTCCAGGCTAAATCTACTATTCCTGAGCACTGACCACCTCCTCCACTGCACCCCAATGGAACATGCCATAAAACCATGGCCAGACAGCCCCATTCCCCACGGTGCCAGGCCACCAGGCAGCCAAGGCCAAGCAGAGCTGTCTGGGGCACACCAGAGCACAGAAACCACCCTGTGCCTGTTGCTCAACAGGGGAGACACCCCTGGGCACCATCAGCTGAATCATTGCTCTGACAGAGCAGCCAAAACTTTCAAATCAGGTTTAAAACACCCAAGGGCCTTGAATGGCTTGTTACCTATCAGATTTCTGCTCTCCTGTGCACTGACTGTCGTGGAAATGGCTCTGAGAAGAGCAAACCCAGAATGCCACGGCTCGGAAGGAATTTCATTGCTTGTCGCCTGCACAGAGCCCCTGTGAGGGGCATTAGGAACACAGGAGGCCAGGAGAAGCCTGGATCTAATGAGATTTGTGCTAATTCATGTGATTGTTTATAAGAACTACGCTGCTCTAAGCCTGTTAAGCCACCCTGCCTGGCCAGGACTATCCCAGCTCTGGGCTGAGCACCCTCCAGAGCCTGAGGTTTGCTCAGAGCAGATGGGCACACATTGTGCCTGGGAGAACACAGAGAAATCTTTGCTATTTCTCCTAAGGAAAGCCCTCAGAGCACTCTGAGGAAAAATCTCCCCCTGTTTTGCCGAGGATGCTGTCCCTGCACAGCGCCAGGCTCTGGGATTCACGGGCCGGGAGCTCTGCAGGGACAGCAAAGCAGGAGCAGCCCCGGGGCTTTTCTGCCTCCTGCAGCTGCCAGCCCACCACCCCTGGGCTTCTCAGTGGGTTCTCCATCAGGAATTCCCAGCACCAAGTGGGTGCTGGAGAAGAACACTGGGACAAACCCTCCCAGTCACTCACTCCCCGCCCCAGATCACACAAACCGGGGCCTGAATTTCCTCCCACCACCCCGCTGGAATAAACTGCTGCTGCTGCTGCTGTTGTTGTGTGTCCCCTTCTCTTTTCCTTTGTTCCTTCCCTTGGTTGGAGCTTGTCTGAGCCTTCCTCTGCTCTCCCAGCCAAGCCAGAGGTTACCCCAGCAATCAGCCCCTGGTGCCAAAGAGTCTGCGCCGAGCTCAGCCCCGGCTCTGGGGGAGCCAGACATGAAGAGGGGGCTTTAATCTCAGATGTGCAGGCTGATAATCTGCTCTGCAGTTTGCAGATAGGGCAGTCTGGGCTCTCCCAGGCTCCAGGGAGGGCAGGGGCAGCCAGGACCACGTTCCCATGCAGGCCTTGGGCTGGATTGTGCATCCAAACCACCCACAGCTCGTGTGGCCACCACGGCACCCGGACATGATCCTGTGCCCCCAGAGGTGGGAGATTTGGCCTTGGGTTTGCTGCAGTCACTTGGGAAATTATAAACAGCCTGTTCCTGTTCTGGAATGATCACAAGCATTGGGGGAGTCTCTGAGTGACTCAAAGAGGGGAGCAGTGAGATTGGGGAGGGTGGGATCCCCCTCAGTCCTGAAATGGGGTCCCACAGACCACCCCAGGCCACAGCTGAGCTGCCAAAGCCATTTTGTGCCACGAGGAGCCCCAATGGGCTCCACCCCAGGGTCAGGGTCCCCCCAGCCATCCCTGCCTGGGGACCCGGGCAAGCCCAACCCAGGGCTCCCCATGGTTCAGGGCTGGCTTGGCTGCTCCTGCCCTGCCCCACTCCTGACCAAGACCAGGCACAACCCTCCCCAGGCACCCCAGTAAGAAGGAATTCTCCTTTTTGATAACCCCAAAAGGAGGAAAGCATCCTCCTGTCCATGGGGGACAGGACCCTCCACCCAGCCAGGGAGGGAGCAGAGCATCCCCTCTGCCCAGCGTTCCCCCACGCCAGGAAAACGGGAATTCCATGCAGGCAGAGGGCCCAGGCAGCCACGGGGATGGGCTGTGCTTTAAAACAACCGGGGAAAGCCAAAACAGCCCGGCTGGAACCAAAACCCCTGCAAACGCTCCCTCTCGTGGAGGATGGCTGCTCTCCTGCTCGCGGCACACCGGGAGAGGTCTGGCCCCAAAAATATCCCAAAAATGCCCCAAAACTGTCCCAAAATGAGGAGCTCTGTGGGAACAAAGGGGGCTGGTGACACCTTCTCCTCGCAGCATCCTCATGGTGCCAGCCCCCGGTGCCCAGTGGGATCTCTGGAGCAAGCAGGACACAGCAGGCTGAGCTGGGGGCACATCTGAGTCCGTCACTGAGGGGCCTGGATGCCTTCGAGGCTTCAACAGCCAAATTCTGCCCCTTTTCCCTGCTGTGGGCAGCCAGGAGTGCAGGGAAACCCCAGGAATTCCTGTTGGCATGGCCTTGGCTGAGCCCCTCATGGAACTGACCCATTTTGAGGGTGTCCCCAAGGCCTGGAAGGGGAGGACGGCTCGAGCTGGCCCAGGGACAGCAGCACCGCAGTGTCCCCTCCAGGTCATTATTTCCCAAAAGTCTTTAGCTGATCCCCCCCCCAGCCACGCAGGATTTTTGCACTGGCAACACCTTTGTGCTGGGAGCCGAGCCAGGATCTCCACAAGGTCATTTTGCAAAGACAATTAGGTAGTGCCTCGACAGAGCTGTCTCATTTTAATTAGATCTTATTTCCAAAGAATTACCGAGCGTGCCAGGCCCGGGGCTGGAGGCAAGGGCCATTTACAGGAATCAATGGGAAGCAAAGGACAGATGTACCTGCGCTCACAGCAGCGCCAGGGGGAGAGGAGCAGCCTTTCCTGCATGATTTCATCCATGAATTCCCCAGGCAGTGCGAGACCTTCCGTGCAGAGCACAGAGCATCGCTGCTGCAAGCTGCTTGTGGGGGCTCAGGCACCTCGGAGTGAGCACTCCCTGCCTTCCGAGGGGCTCTGGGCATGCAAAATTCCAAGGGATCCTGGCTTGGCAGAGATCCCCTGCAAGGCTGAGCTCACCAGGGGGACAAGAAGGGGCTGGAGGAAGAGCCCGTGTGCTGTGTCCCCTACAAAGGGCCCTGTCCCTCCAGGCTTTCCAGAGCAGCCACGAGCACACGGAGGGAGCAGCTCCTGGGTTGGTGGTGGGTTTGTGGCAGAACCCCGACAGCTGCTAGCATGGACACATGAACAGAAAAAGTGATCAGATACCCACATGAACCTCAGAAAGGTGGCCATGCAGGTGGCAGGACACAGGGGACAGACGGACAGGAGGGCGGGCACAGCGTGGGGTACCTGCCAGAGACCCTCCACTCCTTCGGGCTGCAGGAAGCCAAACCCCTGGGATCGCTCATAGCGGCACCCATACGGGCTGCTGCCTCTGGGGAACCCCATGAGGACCCCCGGGACCCTCTGAGGACCCTTTGGGGATCCCCAGGACCCTCCCGAGACCCTTTGGGGACACCCAGGACCCTCCCGAGACCCTTTGGGGACCCTTTGGAGACCCCCGGGACCCTTTGGAGACCCCCGGGACCCTCCCAGGACTCTCTGAGGACCCTTTGGGGACCCCTGGGACCCTTTGGGGACCCCCGGGACCCTCCCAGGACTCTCTGAGGACCCTTTGGAGACCCCGGGACCCTTTGGGGACCCCCGGCTCGGCCGCGCCCCCGGGGCCGCCCCTCGGTGCGACGCCGCTGCGCCACCTGGCGGCCGAGCCCGGGACAGCGCCGGGATTCCCTGCCCGGGTTTGGGGCGCGTCTCGGGAAAAACCCGGGATTGGTTTGGGATTGGTTTAGGTTTGGGCTTAGGTTTGGGTTTTCTACCACCTCACAACCAAGCGGTGCCGTTCCCGTGCCGCGGGCTGGGAGCGCTGTGGATTCACCCGAGGGGCCAGCAGGGCTCCCCCCGCCGGAGCCTGCTCTCCTCCGCTCCATCCCGTCGGATGTCCCGAGCTGAGCCTCCTCCCTTCCCGGCTCCGAGCGAGGCTTGGGAAAAGGCCCCGGCGGGCGCCGAGGGGCGACGGAGCTGGCTCTGCCTCGGCATCACCCGCCGCTGTAAACAACCGGAATAAACCGAGAGCCTCCCCTTTCCCCTTTCCCCTTTCCCACCCTGCCCGAAGAGCAAGGACGGAGCAAACGGTGCCTGCGGCTAAGAACCGGCTCCGTATCAAAATAAACAGCTGCTTTTACACTGATAATTCTTTACCCCCCCTCCCCTCCGCCCCCCAGACACCCACACGGATCAAAGTGGCTCTGGGAACCTTGCAGGACAGCCCGGACGTGCGTCCTTCCCACAGCCCCGGCCCGGGACAAGGACCGTGCCCCGGCGGGGATAACGGGGCAGAAGCGGAGGAATGGAGGGGCTAAGGAGCCCGGAGGAAGGACCCAGGCAGAGGGTCCAGGGGCTCAGCCCTGGAGCAGGCAGGACAGGCAAAGAGCAGCTGAACTCCGCACCGGAGCTCACCCCACCGCCCCATAAATCCCGTCCGGCCGCAGGTGCGGCCGCGCACCCGCCCCCAGCGCGCAGGTGCGCGGGGACGCCGGGCCGGGATGGGGCCGAGGATCCGCCGGGAGCGGGGGCAGAGCCCGGCGGGCCCCGCCGCTGCCATTGTCCATTGATCCGCCATCGGGAGCCGCAGACAGAGCGGCGGCCCCGCCGGTAATTGGGGTCCGGGGCCGTGACCGCGCCCCCCTCGCCCCTGCGCTCCGCGGGGCCCTCACTGGGAGCGGGGCCGGGGCTGGGCCCGCTCCGCTCTGTCCCGGCTGCGGAGGCAGCGCGGCGCCAGCCCGGCACAGGGAGCTGCCGCCCACCCGCCCGTTCCGTTCGTCTGTCCGTCCGTCCGTCCGTCCGTCCGTCCGTCCGTCCGTCCGTCCGTCCGTCCGTGCGGGGCTCCCCTTCCCCGACGGCCGCACCCCGCGCTCGCACGGGCGGGAGCGGCGGATGCTCGCTGGAAAGTTCCAGCGGGGATTGGATCCTGTGTCCCCAGGCCCTGGGCTGGGAGCAGCTCCTGGTGCGGGGCAGGATGCGGGCACCAGGCATGCCCAGCTCCATGGCATCGTTTCAGACCCTCACCCCTTCTGCGACTTTCAGTATTAAAGGGGAGCTTGTAAAAAAATAGAGAGTGACATTTTACACAGACAAGGCAAGGGAGATGATTTTAAGCTAAAGGAGGTGAGATTTACATTAAATGTTGGTGAGAAATCCTTCCCTGTGAGGGTGGTGAGGGCCTGGCACAGCCTGCCCAGAGAACCTGTGGCTGTTCCATCCCTGGGAGTGTCCAAGGTCAGGTTAGATGGGGCTTGGAACAACCTGGAATAGTAGAAATTGTCCCTATCCCCAGCAGGGGCTTGGAACAAGATGGGTTTTATGATTCCTCCCAACCATTATTTGGTTCTGCTATTCTGCCCCACGCCCAAAATGCACAGTGGCCCTGGGGTAACACACAAACACAGCAGCCCAGATGAGGGGCGGGGGTCCTGCAGAGCCCCCCTGCGCTGCCCAGGGACGAGAGCCGGGGCAGCATTCCCCTCTGCAGGGCTGTGAGATGCTCTGGCATGAGCTCCTGTTCCTGTTTACAAACAGCCGCCCATGGAGCCCTTCCAGCAGCGCTATTGTGCTGCACGGCAGCTCGGCCAAGGCGCTTTGTCCGCCGGGCCCACGGAGCCCTCGGGGCAGCTCTGCTATTTTTAGTGCCTGGCCGAGCACCTCGTGCATCGAGCTGAAGAAATCCAGAACTCGCCACTAACCCAGTGAGGATTTCGGTGTGTGAGGATCTCGCTGCTCTGCGGACACGGCACCAGCGTTTAGGTGGGAAAACAGCGGCTCCAGAGCACCCAGAGCTTTGTTTTTGTGACAGGACAGTGGGCACAGTGGCATGGCCGGGCCAGGCTTCTCCAGGTGCTGAGCCGGGTGTGCCCCTGTGGGGCCTCCCAGCGCCCTTTCCCAGCTGAGGAGCAGAAATCCCAGCCCAGTGCGTGACTAATCGGGAGCTGCTCATCGAGCTGCTTCAATGGGGCTGCTCAGAGCCCGGGGAAGGCCAGGGAGCAGCTTGGCTCCTGCTGGAACAGCCTGGCTGGGGAGGCCGGGCCCTGCTCCCTGCCTTTGGGCACTGTTCCTCAGGGTCACCATCATAACCCACAGAACACTTTTCTCCTCCCCAGTGAAGGGCAGCTTTGTGCTCTGTGGGCAGGTTGGGATGTCCCGCTGGCACCAGGGCTTGGTCCCCATTCCAGGATGGGTGACGGGGTTGTCCCTGAGCCACCAGGATGGCAGGGACCCATCGTGAGGCTGCCCCAGCATATTCTGCAGTACCAGCACCATCTCCTCACTGTGATTTTCCCAACCACCTTTGCCTAAATCCAGCCTGGACGGATTAGAGGGAAAGGGCCAGAGGAGCCCCCACACTGGAACAGGTTGTCCCCCTCCCTAAACACACAGCCCATTAAATTGCTGCTCATCCTGAGTCTTGTTTATTCCAAAATAATCCTGCCAGCCTAACTTTAGTCACCACTCTTCCCTCCTCCTGGTGAAACCATTTCCACCTTGCTGCTCCCCCTCAAGCAGAAATACCCACAGAGGCAGCACCCCCTCTCCCCCACCGAATAACCCCCCAACGCCTCTCCTCACACCCTGGGGGCGTCCAGAGCCCCTTCCCGGCCCGCGGCACCGGGAGCGCGGGGGAGGCCGAGAGGGGCCGGGCCCGCCCCGTCGGGGCCGCGCGGCGGCGCCAGCAGAGGGCGCCCTGCGCCCGGCCCAGGGCCGCGAACCGGCACGGGAACGGGAACGGGAACGGGAACGGATGGGGAACCGCGCCGCGAACCCCGATGGGAACCGGGAATGGCTGAGGAACCAAAAAATGGAGGCCCCGCGACGGCCCCACCGGCCTCGGGGCGAACGGGGGGATTTAAAGCCCACCGCTAGCAGCGGCCCCATCCCCGACAGCACCGGCGCGCCCGGGTCGCTCCGCCACCATCCCGGACGGCACCGGCGTGCCCGGGTCATCCCTTCCCCGTCATCCCTTCCCCATCATCCCCTCCCCATCACCCTTTCCCCGTGCCCGCCGGTGCCGCTCCGCCCCGCTCCCTCCATCCTGCGGGCAGCGCTCCCGGTCCCCGCCGCTCCCGCAGCGTCCCCGCAGCCCCGGCGGGGCCAGCCCGGCACCCGCGGAAGGTCCGTCCCGGTGCCGCTCCCGCGGTGCCTCCGCGCACCTGCCGGCCCGGGAGGGCCGAGCCCCGACGGGCAGAGCCCTGCGCGGTTCGTGCCCTGCGCTCCGCGGCCGCGCAAACCGGGGCGTTCCCCTCTCTCCCCGTCTATCACGGAGACTCCGCGCCCGCGGAAGGGCAGGGGCGGCTCCCAGCGCTGCGCACCTGCGGAGCAGCGGCGGCCCCGCGGGAATGAAACAGGCGGGAGCCGGCAGGACTTCTCCGAGTAGAGGCTTTTTTTTTTTATTGAAAGATGTGAGAATTCATCAAAACTGAACAGACAGATACCCGAGTAACCAGCACGTTGCAAATCATGTATCTTTTTATTTTAAAACAAATATAGAGCACAGTCCTGTGATATTTAAATTTATTATACTTTTTTTTTTTTTTGTTCTGGAGTGAAAAATAAAAACCTGAGGTTTATTCCTGCATTCTCTATACCCCGCACTGTAACAATAGTTTAGTTAACTTTTGGATTCGTTCGTTTATTTTTTTTCTTCCAAAAGTCCGTTAAAGCATTGAAATCTTAGTTTTAATAACTCCAAAAATTGTTTTATCAGTGGCACATGATTGTCCTAGAGAACAGGCGGGATAAACAATATTTTAAAACACAGAGAAACCCTATCTCCTTCAATCACAAAGAGCTAAATAGTTTTCATTTACAATATATATGTTCATGTAAAATGAAAAAAAAAACGAAAAAAAAAACTTAAATGCGAGGAGTTAAACTCTAAATATTATGTACACACCAATGTACAACTCTGAATAAATTAATACCAATTTGCATATTCTGGGATCCTTATAGCTTATTTACACAAATTACCATTTATTTCATAAATATCTGCCCAGGTACCCACGAGGCCGTGCCCGCCCTGCTCGGCGGCGGCTGCTGCCGAGGCGGTTTGGTTTCCACCTTCCTTTTCTTATCTCTCTTTTATTTTTTTTTTTCTTTTTAAATTATTTTTTTCCTTCCCCCTCCCCTTGCACAGATGAGGGTTTGGCGATGAGGGTTGGGCCCTTCTCGCCCCTCACCGAAGCAGGGGCCGCCCCGTCCATCAGGTGTGTCGGTACCAGCTCCTCACCGTGCCCCTGGAGCGGGGGGCTGGGGGGTCCTGGGGGCTCCGCGGCCTCGCTGGGGCGGGGGGAGCCGCTCCCAGCCCCCCCAGCCCGGGGGCGGGCGAGCCCCGCGCTCCGGCTGCTCCCTCCGGGCTCTGGGGCGGCGGCTCCGTCCCTCCGCTCGCTGCCAGCCCTCGCTCTCCGCAATAAATATTTATACTGTGCTGTACAGAACGCCAGTGCTTCTCCGCCCCGCCGGGAGGGCTCGCTGCCCGCCCCGCCGCTCACTTCGGGGACTCCCTGCCCGGGGACAGCTCCCGCTGGCTCTCCAGCCCGCTCACCAGTCTCTGGATGTTCTGCAGTTCATTGAGCGACTCCTTCAGGGAGCCCTTGGGGGAGGCGGCGGCGCGCTGGGCGCCCCCCTTGTGCAGGGGCGGCTCGGGCAGCGGGCTGGGCTCCCGGCTGCCGCCCTTGGAGCCCTCGGCGCTGAGGCTGGCGGGCAGGCCGGTGGTCAGCAGGTTGGTGCTGGGCGGGATGCCCACCGGCAGCTGGTAGGGGCTGAAGCGCAGGCGGGGCCGGCTGCTGCCCAGGAAGGGGTTGCGGGACAGCGGCCCCGCCGCGGCCGCAGCGCTGGTGGCCGGCATGGCCGAGGCGGCGGCTGCGGCCGCTGCCATGTAGGTGTAGGGGTAGGGGAAGAGTCCGCCGAAGGTGGGCATCGGGATTCCCTGAGGAGAGAGAGAGAGAGAGAAAGAGCTGTCAGAGCTGTGCTGCTGCTCTGCTGCATCCCACCTTCCCCCAAAAAAAGCCAAGGCAAAGATGGAACAGCCCAGTGTCACCCTAAAACCAGAGTGTGGGGGTATCAGCCCGTTCCACGCAAAGAGAGGGGGTACAGCCCCTGGCACCCCATCCCGAGCCAGACTGGTGCCACCGAGCACAAACCTCTGCCTGAGATCTGCCCCATCCCCTCCCCGCACGCTGCCTGAGCAGCATCACAGCCCCTTAACCACATTAAAACACATTGTTAAGCAGGATGGATAAATTAGGGGAGTTCAAAGACATCTTCATGTGTTCCACCAGAGGAGATGGGAAGGCAGCACCAGGGCAGGCGCTGTGGGAGCCCTTCAGAGCTGACAGGAAGACAGGGAGCTGCTGGATGGGGACAGCCAGGTCAGGCAGGGCCACAGCTCCTGACTCTGCCCTTGACTATGGAGGAGCCATAGCAGCTGCAAAAAATCGAGATTCCTTCTCAAATCAACCTCAAAGCCGCCTTCAAAATGTCCTCCACATTCTGCCTGTGCCAAATCTGGTAACATCTCAGAAGTGTGTCACCCCCAGAAGTGTGTCACCCCTTGTCCCTGTGGGCTGCAGAGGGCCTGGGGGAGGCTGGGGGCACCAGCAGCTCCTTCCCCACAATGGGGCCACGCTGGATGTCCCCACACTGGGGGTGACACTGGCCGGGCCTGACCTGCACCCCCAAAGTGCTGCGCTCACTCAAGGGGTGAACACAAAGAGGAGATTCCAGAGCCCAGCCGGACAGCAGGGACAGGGATGGGGACACAGGGCTTACCTGAGAGGCCAACATGTGCTGGGAGAGGTGGAAAGGGAAGGGGGTGGCCGTCCCTGCCGCGCCCGGGGCGGACGAGAGGGCTCCGTTCTCCAGGCTGCCCCCGCCGGTCACCGAGGCCAGCAAATGTCCCATGCCCATGGCCGAGAAGGCGCCGGGCGCCATGGCAAACTGTCCCGGGTGGATGAAGAGGGGCTGCCCGGCGCCCAGCGGGCTGAAGAACTGCTGCCCGTGGAGGCCAGAGAGCGCCAGGCTCTGCAGGTGCCCGGTGCTCAGGTGCGGGGGGCTGTCCGTGTGCACCATCAGCGGCGCGAACGCCTCCTTGCCCAGCCCGCCGCCCTCCGCGTCCTTCTTGCCCGGCTCCGTCTCTTTCCTCCTTCCCTCCACCTTGTCCTTCTCCAGGCCCCGTGCGCCGAACAGGCCCTCGCCAGGAGCCTCCCGGGGGGATGCCCCGTCCTTGGCTTTCTCCGGGCTGTGCCTCTCCTTGCTCCGCTCCTCCGGGCACCGGGGGCTGCCCCGGGGCGTCGCGTCCTCGGCGCTGGGGCTGGCTGCTGCCACCGGCCGCTCCTCGGGCACCTTCTCCGCCTCCGTGTCGCTGTCAGCCCCTGGCTTCTCCTCTGCAAGGGGATGGAGGGGCACAGGTCAGAGCAGAAGCGCCAGGGGAGGTGACAAAGGGGTCACTCACAAGAGTCCTGGTGTCAGGAGGAGGTGGGACAGCGAAGCCGCGATCGTTATTTATGGGAGAGACTCATTTTGGGGGTCCTCGTGCTATGGTCACTCTGGAGGATGGGGATTAACAACACCAAGTCCTGTGGCTGTGCCAGGCAGGAAAACCTGTTTGATGGAGAAGCAGAAGCTGTCCCAGCATCGCTCTCCTCAGCTGCACAGCCCGAGCGGGCTGCGGAGAGCGGGCACTGGGCAGCGCGGGAGGAAATGCTCCTGCGTGTATTTAATTACATGGAGCTGATTGCCAGCGCACCGTGGATTTATTCCAAATGCGCAGGTTGAGACAGGTTAAAGAGGCAGTTTTAAGGCTGGGAGTATGGTACAGACTTCTCTAAAAAGGGCTTTAATTTAAAAAATCTCATTGAGCTCTCAGAGGAGGCAGGGGATGCGAGGCGAGGGGAGCTGAGCCCCTGCCTGAACGGCTCCACTAAACGAGAAAAGCCTTTTGCTGCGGGTGAGGTGAAGCTCTGCAGGCTGGGGCAAATATTCAGGGAAGCCTTTGAAAGTGGAGAGGGGTGTAATAAACCCTCCCTGCAGCTCGGGTGGGGGGTTGCAGTTTTGATGAAGGTTTGCAGGGAATGGAGTTGGTGGAAAGTTTAAAGAGCAGATTGATAGTGCTGCGAGACAAAACCCAGCATCAGCAACTGCAGCGTGGGAGATGCTGGTTGATTTTCATTTACCAGCCTGAAGCCCTGGAGTTACAACATTTTTTTTTTCCTCTTTCAAATGTACTAATTCTTTTTCTTTTCCCTTTTTTCTCTCTTTTTTAGGGGAGGGTGAGATTCCCATGGAAGGAAGGAAGGGCGTGCCAGGCTAATGTGGTGAGCACACAGGGTGCTTTGCCATTTCTTCTTGTATAATTTAAATACAAGAAGTATTATATCCACATCAGGTGTACAGAGGATCAATATATATATTGATATATATTGATCAATCAAATATATATTCCAAAGAAAATACATAAAGAGAAAAACGTGGCAACTCGCGAATGCCATTTGCGTTTCCTCCGATTTTATCTTTTTGAACCCCGAGCTCCGCTGTGCGCATCCCCATCTTTATTTTCCCCAATGTTTTGCCTCGCTGCCCACAGGAAATCAGCACGAGCAGGAGGTTTGGGGACATTCGGGGACATTTGGGGACCGCATCCTGCCTTACCTCTGCCGCTGCCCTTGAGGCGCAGGGGGCTGGGCAGGGCGCCCACGGGCGAGTGCAGGGCATCGCGCACGGCCGAGGGCTCGCACGACGAGGCGTCCGACTCTCCGCCGTCGCGGTCGGGCTTGCAGGGCTCCTCGTACATCCGCAGGGACGGCAGCGAGAGCTGCTTCCTGCGGGACAAGGCAGCGTCGGGCCCGGCCGTGCCCCGCAAGCGCGGAGCCGGGGGCACGGGCGCGCCCCTTACCTCTTCTCCCGCCGGCCATTGCCCGTGTCCCGAAAGCCCTTGGCGAAGGGGTTGTTATCGATTTTCAGCTGCGTGATCTGCGGGGGAGAAGGAGAGAAGGGGCGATGTGAAGCCCCGGCCGTCGGGGAGCGCGGGGGGCGCGGCGCAGGCTGCGGAGCCCGCGTTAACACACCGCACGCTTTATTAAAAACGATGCTGAGGTTTGGCCTTGAATTATTAATAGCGTCTTAATGATAGGAAGTTATTTTTCACGGCCCCCCGGAGGGAAGATGGCGACCGAGCCGCTCGGCGCTGGTTAAAAGCTATTCTTATCCCTGCCTGCCACGGGCTGCCGGGGCCGGCGACACCGGGGCGCTCAATAATGCATGGCCCTGCGACACGGCCCCAGGAGGGCTCTGCAAAGGGCCCGGCTGCCCGGCCCCGCCGCGACCCCCGGCCCGAGCATCCCCCGGCCCCAGCATCCCCCGCCCGACGGGGCCCACGGCCGGCCCCAGCCGAGCAGACAAAGTGCTCTTTAATCGATTGTGACTCTTCGCCATAAACTTTACGAGGGAAACAAGCCCACCAGGACCCTCAGCCAGAGCTGTCAATTAGCATCAGCAGCCAGGGCTGGAGGTGGGGGTCAGCTTTTGGGTTAAGACACGCACACAACGCTTGGAAGGGGACGGCAGAGGCTCCCTGCTCCCCATGGTGCTCTGCCTGCTCACGGAGTGACACTCGCTAAATCATGAAAGCGACTAAAATTAGCTTATCTGCCTCTTTTTTTTGGCTCCTCCAGAGCCCTGGGCACCTCCTTGGTGAGGCTGCCCAGGCCTGGTGCTGCTCTTCAGAGCCTGGGCCTGCAGCAGAGGCCCCCAGGGCCCAGAAAGGCGCAACAAACTCCATGAGGGAATTCTCGATAGCAATAACAAAAATACTGACAACAGCATTAATGCTAACACTAAAACCAGCCATAGTAACACAAGCAGTATGAGGGTGCATCCTCCTCTGAGGGCTTGGAGTTTAACCTTTTTAGTGTTTCTGCTTTTTGCCCTGAAATATCCTCGCCAACACGCAGAGACAGAAAAATACCCTGATAGAGGGTAAGGGATGGGAACGGGGAGAGGGGCAGGGATGGGGACAGGGATGGGACAGGGCAGGGACAGGGCAGGGACAGGGCCAGGGGTGCCCGGCCGTACCTTGTCGTTCTGGTAGGCAGTGACGGCGATGAAGTCGGTCTCGGGGAACACGTAGGTGCGGAAGGTGCTGTAGGGCAGCTTGAGGATGTCGTTGGCCCGGACGATGTGGAACCTGGGCTGGTACTTGTGCATGGAGTTCAGGATGGTCTGGGATGGGCGAGAGAGAGCACAGCCCGCGGCTGCCGTCAGCCTCCAGCTCCCTCCCTAAAAAGCCCCTTTTCTCCCGAAAACAGCCCCAAAAACACTCAAATTCACCATGCCGGCCGATGCCAGAGAAGGAGATTTCTTTTTTTTTTTTTTGCTGATGCCATTGCAGGATCTGTCCCCAAAGAAGGAGGTCAGGGAACGCAGGCAGAGCAGCATCTTTGCGGGTGTTAAGCACGGCAATAAAGCAGCAAAAGGGATCTCCGAGTTTTATTACAACCCTGCAAACGCGAGGCGACTTTTCGACACGTTTCTCACCGCTTTTCATATTTCCGTCCTTAAAAATAAATTACTATCCCTCGCCACCACAAAAAAAAAAAAAAAAAAAAAAAATGTTGAAAGGCTCTGGGTGAGTGTCGGGGGCGGCAGGAGCCGGTGCCAGCCCCAGGCAGCGCCTGCGACCTGAAAGGAGCGTTTCACCACGAGCCATGGCAAATTTATGTCTCGGAGCAACGCTGCAGAAGGAACAGACTTTTTTTTTTTCTTTTCCAGCCAGGTGTCTGAAAGCCTCGCCAATACTCCAAGCCGTTCTCTACTCTTTCGTTTTATTTTTTATTTTTTTTTTTTTTTTGGTTTGGTTTGTTGGTTTTTTTTTAGTAAAACCCGAATTCCCCGTGATTTGGCTGAGGATTTTTGGAAGCGGCTGAACACCCCAAGCCGCTCCGACCCCTGGCCCCTCGTTGCCTGCTTTCCTGCACGATAGCTTTTAAATAATTCCCCAACCTGCTGTGGTCGGGCTGAAATGCAGAATTCGCTGCCCAGAATTCGGAGAGGGACGGCGAAAGCTTGAGTAATTATTGTCAAATAACGTCAGCCAAATGGCTAAATAATTATCACTTCATTTCGGTTTAGAAGGTAATAAAAAAAAATCCCCTCCTTTTTTTTAACCCAAGCAATAATCACCTGCTGATGAACTGTCGGATCGCTGTTATATTGATATAATCTAGATGGGATTTATCATAAAAATGGTGCAAAAAGTCTCATTCAGGCGTGCAAATCTGCATTCCTTTAAAAAAAATAATCATCCCTCTCTGACCAGATGGGCACTGGCTAAACCCTCATCTCGCAGATTTAACAGTCCGGATTTTGGACAACGACAGACACCAGAAATCTTTAATTGAAGGAGGCGAACCGTTAAAAGCGCTGAATCAAACTAGTTTTTCACCAGTACAAAAAAAAGAAGATGTTTTTTAAACTCCTTCTCTATCGATTTACCTTTCTGGCTATAAATAACCTCGCAATGTATTATTTAACAAAGACGCTGTTTCCTGCCTTAGGAGAAAAAAATAAAAGTGAGAGAGAAAAAAATGAAAAAAAAATTTGAGAGAGTGGAAAAATAGAGAAGAAAAAAATAAAAGGAGAGAGGGGAAAGAAAGTTCTGCGGGAGACGCGGGGCTGCTCGGAGCGGGGTCCCGCAGCCCCCGGGGTTTTACCGTAAATTACCGCACCGGCAGCGCTGCACGATGAACTTTATCGCCCCGAATGCTCGCTCGGAGGAAGGAGAGCCGGCTGGGGCGCTGGCATTTCCCCCTGCGAGCATTCCCGCAGGATCGCGCTCTGACCCTGCGGCCGCGGGTCTCTGCAAATGGCCAGCGCTCCCTCACTCCCTCACTGCCCGCCGCCTTTCCTTTCGCTCTCCCTCTCTCCTTTTCCTTTCTCTGTTTGTTTTGGTTGGTGGCTTTTTTGGCTTAATTCCTTCGTTTTGTTTTTACCTCCTTTAGGTGATGCAGACAGCATCAACAGGGACACAAACAGGGGCTTTCTGTGGCAGATGGTGCCAACGATTCCGGCGCTTCTCCCGCCTGCGGGCACCCAGCGCAGGTGCGGCCGGCCCGGGCAGCGACAGCCCCGGCCCGGGGGGCAGCGACAGCCCCGGGCCGGCCCCCGCCCCGTCGGGGCTGCAGTCCCTGCACACCCACCTCCCCAAATTCCTCTCCCAAAGAGCCTCCAAGGCTGGCAAGAAGCAGCAGGACAGGCCGGGGATGCGGGAGCCAAGGGGAGCCTGAGGCTGCCCGCAGCTCAACCCTTATTTTTCCCCCGGAGAACCGGAGCTGCCCCTCGGAGCCGGGCAGGACCAGGGGCTGCGGGACAGCCGGGGCACCGCAAGGCCCGGCCAGGCCCCGCCGCGCAGCCCGACACGGCTGGAGGAGGCTCTAAAGCCTCACGGTTTCTCCAGGGATATCACGGGCAGAGCCCGCTCCTGCCCAGGGTCCCTGCCCGGGGCGCTCGGCTCTGCCCCGCAGCCGCACTTACAAAGCCGTGCTTATCCGAGATGTTGTTGGTGAGCTTGAGCTTGTGAAAGGCAACAGGTTTGGCCATCCACTGCTCCCCCGTGGCCGGGCTGTCGGGGTGGATGTACATGCGCTTGGGCATCTCCGGGTCGGCCTTGCCAGCCACCATCCAGCGGGAGTTGTGGAATTTGTACCGGCAGTCGTCGGCCGCCACTATATCCATCAGCAAAATGTACTTGGCCTTCTTGTCCAGGCCGCTGACCCGCACCTTGAACGGGGGGAACATCCTCCTGCGGAGAGACCCAGAGCGGTACCGGGCTGCCCCCGCCCGCCGCCGGCCCCGGCCGTGCTCCCAAACCTCCATCTTTCAGCTCAGGATCCCCAGCCTTCCTCCCGTCCCACCTCTTCTCATCCCGCTGTGCTGCCCACACCGTGGCAGAAAGCAGGGGAAGAGCTCAAAAATCCCATTTCGGGAAATAAGGGGAGAAAATATATTCTTGTTTTCCTCTGTTTCTCTGCCCTTCGCCAGGCCGCTCGCTCGGCACCTCGGGCTGCCTGCCCCGGGCCCGGGGCCACGGGCAGGGCCGGGCACGACCCCGGACGTGGGGAAAGTTTGGCAGGAGGGAAGGAAGCGGCGGGAAGCGGCGAAAACAACGGGAGCGGGGGGTTCCGAGCGCTCAATTAACGCGCACGAATTTAATTTGGGATCGCGCTCGGAAAAGCAGCAATGGGAGGCGGAGGGGAGCGGTGACGGGAAAGCTCGGAGGAGCCGGGGGGGAAACACCTCCGAAAAACTGCAGGGATCGAAACTCCCCGCGTTAATTCACGGCAGGGATGGGGAGCGGGATGGAGCGAGGGGCGAGGGCGCTGCGCGGCCGCGCAGGTGCGGGGCGGGCTGGGGGGGCTGCGCGGGGCCGGCTCTCACCTCCCGGACTTGGTGATCACCATCTCGGTGCCCAGCTTGTGGAACTGGTCCCAAAGCTCTTTGGCTTCCAGCGTTACTTTGGGGTCGTCCTCGACCTCCTCCTCGGGTTCCAGGCTTTTGAGCGAGCGCAGATGGGCGGCTTGGTGGTGGTGTCCCAGGGCCGAGACGTGCAGCCCGGCCTCGGCCGCCCCGGCCAGCCCCGGGTCCGGCATGGGCTTCGCCAACGCCGCCGGAGGCAGAGCCAGAGCCGGGAAAAAGGACGGCTGGGCGGCTGCGAGGAAAGCGGACATGGGGAAGTCAGCCGGCCGGGGTGCGTGGAAGGGGTGGTAAGCCATGGCAGTCCCTGGGAAGGCTGGATCTCTCATCGGTGCATCCACAAATCCAGGAGAAAAAGAGGGATTCCCTTTACAAAAATGCTGTGTGCGTGTGTATTTGTTGGGTTTTATTTTTTTCCCCTCTCCTGCCCAGCCAACTCGCTCGAGTCTCTGGAAGAGGAAGGAAAATCAACAACACACACACACTCTCCAAAAAAAAAAAAAAAAAGAAAAAAGAAAGCATAAAAAAAAGAGGCGAAAATCAGCCGAACTAGATTCGGGATTTAAAAAAAGAAAAAAATATAAAAAGAAAGAAAAAAATAAGAAGGAAAAAAAAAAAAAAAGGAAAAGCGAGGCAGTTCCCGGCTCCTGGGACTCCCGGTCTGCGGAGGGGAGACAGTAGGTCCTTATTTTTTGTTGTTGTTGTTGCAGCGAGGGAGAGCGAGCGAGGGAGCAAGCCCTCCCAGGAAAGTCCTTCCCGACACTAAAATAGAAACAAAAGCCGGGCCGGGCTGCGCGGGGCTGCGCGGGCGCGGCGGAGCAGGGGCGGCCGCGCTGCCCTCACACCCCCGCGGGCCCGGGCTGCGCCCCGGCGGGGCCGCGCCGGCTCCGCGCTCCGCGCTCGGCGCTGCGGCTCGGGCTGCTCATGGCCAAGGGAGCCGAGTGCGAGCGGTGAGATCTTGTCCTGATCTCTGTAAAACTGTGACTATCTCACATGTCCTTCCTGCTCTGATCCGCCCGCTAATGAGCCAAGCCCCCTTGATTGCTGATTTTACGCGTTTCAGACCAATTGTGGATCTGCATAGGCGGGGTTTTGACAGCTCCGGCCAAGCTCCGGGCGCGGGGGGGCGGGGGGCGCGGAGGGAGGGAGGAAGGGAAGAAGGGAAAAAAAAAAAGAAAGGGAGAAAAAAAAAAAAAAAAAAGAAGAAGGTGTCGGAAGCATCGGCAGTAAGAAAACATGTCAACAGAATAAAATATTAACCAATGACAGAGAAAAGTGCTCGAAATCCCACCCCCGGCTCCTTTCCGCATACCGGGTCAGCCCCGGCTGCGCCGCCGGTGCGGGGCCAGCGCGGAGCCGCCTCGGCGGAGCGGGGAGCGGAGCCTCGGGGGCGGGGGGCGCGGCTGAGGCCCCCGCCGGTCTGCGCGGGGGCGGCGGGCCGGGAACGGGGGGGAGAGGCCGGGGGAGCCCGGCGGCGGCCGCCTTGCGACAGATCCTGGAGAGCGGATCGCGGTGGGGCGCGCCCTGCCCGCCGCTCCAGCCGCGCAGAGCCCGCGCAGAGCCCGCGCAGAGCCCGCGCAGAGCCCGCAGAGCCGACGGGGCGGCCGCCGGAAACGCGGCCCGGCGAGAGCTGCGGGCGAGGCCCCGAGCCCCGAGCTCCAGGCGGGTGAGTCGCTCCCAGGGGTCGCCCCCCACCCTGCCCGCAGCCGCCCCGACCCGGAGCGGGGGGTCCCGCCCGCAGCCCCGCGCCCGCGGAGGAGGCGCAGAGCCCCGGACCCCGCCGTCGGGGCGCGCCGGGTGCGCGGCGGTGCCCGGCCGGAGGGGCTGTTTACCCGGGCGGGGGGAGGCAGATAAGAGGAGGGGGGACACTCCGGGGCTGTTTGCCGAGGGATTAGGGCCGGTCCCGCCGCGCCGGGGCCCGGGGGGGCGGCGGGCGCGGTGGGTGTCCCCTCGGAGAGGCCGGTTTGGAGATCTGCGCTGATTAACTGAGGGCCGCGGTGGCTGAAGAGGGCCCTGGCGCCAGGCGGCTGAGCCCTCACAATAAAGACCCGTCTCTTGTCACTTCATATTTACCCCCAAATCTTCAAAAAGCGCCCTGCCATCCTTCCAAGGCTCCTGCCCCCGCCGCCTGCGCTGCGACCAGGCGGGACGGGGGGGTGGCGGCTGGCCCCCTGCTCTTCCCCCCGGCCTGTCCCCCCTCGTTCCCGGGCCCCGCCGCTCCGCGGGTGCGCAGCGAGGCGCGGCCGCCGCCGCTCGGAGCCCTCGGGGTTCTGTGGCGCGATGCGGGGACCCCCGGGTGTCCCCTTCCCATCCCGAGTGCTCCTCTCTGTTCCCCCGCCCCGGTTCATCCTGCAGGCAGCGCCCCCCGCCCGCAGAGCCCCATTCCCATCTCCATCCCCATCGCGGGCATCCCGGGGCCGATCTCCACCTGCCCCGGCCCCGCGGCAGGTTCACCTCTGCCCGCGCCGCGCCCCGGGGGGGTCCCGCTGACCATTGAACGGGCAACGGGGACTGAAATTTAAACCCAATTTGGACTTTGCTTCCTCGCCTCCGTGGAAAACTGCTGACGGCAGCTTTGGCAAAAGTGGGGCTTGCTTGAATTTTTTTTTCCCAATTTCCCCCCCACCCACGACAAGGAAAAAGCGGAGCCTTTCCTTGCCTCGGGGCGATCTCCCCACGCCAGAACGGTTCTCCCGCGGACTCCTCGCCCTCTGCTCCGCGGGAGGACCCGGGGCCGGCCCTTCATGGCCTGGAGCGGCCGCGTTTCCGCGGGGAAAGGTCGCCTGTCCTCGGGCCACGGTCCCGCACACCGCTGTAACGCCGCAGAATAAAACCGATCCAGAGCAGCCTCGGCTCCCGATCTTCCCTGGCGACGGCCGCCGGTGGGGCTGCGGGATGGGGGCGAACGGGGACCGGGGAACAACGGGGGCCGGGGAACCAACGGGGGCCGGGGAACAACGGGGACCGGGGAACAACGGGGACCGGGGAACAACGGGGACCGGGGAACCGACTGCGCTGCCACCCACGCGGGCCCGGACACCACCCAGGAGCCCGCGCCCATGGACGGGCCGTGCCCGCATCGCCCGTCGGTGACCGGGCACCGGGCAGGGACAGAGGAGGCACCGGGCAGGGACAGAGGAGGCACCGGCCTCGGTTCCCGTCCCGAGGGCAGCCGTGCAGTGTCCCCGCTCTGTCCCCTGTCAGGGAAGGTGTTCCAGCCTGCCCCAGGTCAATGCAGCGCTCGGGGCCGCCGTGCCTGGCTCCTGGGAGCCGTCCCGGTCCCCAATCCCCTCGCCGGGGGTATGGAGACCGGGCTTGTCCCGTCCCGGGATCCGTCCCGGGGATCTGTCCCGGTCCAGCCCGGGTAAACCGTCCCGTGGGGCCGCCCCCGCCCCCCGGCCGCCCCACACCGCGGCCCCGCTCGCTCTTCCCCTTTCATCTCTGCCCATCTCCACTCATCATCCCTTTTCTATTTTTAGCCGGTAGACTTAGGCCTTGGCGCCAGGCCGTTTAAGACCTGTCAAAGTCCTTCATATTTCCCTCATGTCACATGGACCTTTCGCTCTCTTCCCCGCGCCATGCGAGGGCCGTAATTTGGATCTGTGAGCTGGTGAGCAAATGCAATTTGCTCTTCTCCATCGCTGTGTTGTCTCCGTGACCCCAGCCAGCAGGACGGCTGGTGTCCTGTCCGGGGCACTTACACAAATTGCGGGTGATTGATGAAAAATAACAATTCTCACAAGCAGCCGGGCCTCCGCCTTCCCCTCCTCCCGCTGCAGCGGCCCCGCGCCCCGGGGAGCGCTCCCCCCGACGGCTGCACCGGGCCAAAGGGGTTTTCTCGTGCCCAGGGCGACCCGTCGGGCCCCCCATGCCCTCAGCGATGCCACGGCAAGAGGAGACCCCCGGGCCCTTGGGAAGGGCGGCCCGGCCGCTCGCACCTTCCCAAACCGGGGTGGAAACATCGCGGAATGGGGGAAGGACGCGGTGCCACGGGGCTGGGCTCTGCTGTCCGTCCCCGGGAGCAGCCGGACAGACAGACGGACCTGGGGACGTCAGAAATTCCCTGAGTGAAGCCACAGGTGCGGCGTGGGGGAGCTCCCTCTGTTCCCAAGGGAAATCGGTCCCCCAAGCCCCGGGTGCGTCCCCCGGTCCGAGCCGGCCCTGCAGCCCCAGCCGGGCCGTGGGGAGGCGGGGAGGAGGCGAGAGCAGCCCCAGCAGCTTCGCAGCCCCTTTTCCCCGCTCCACCTAGGGGGGAAAAGAGCTCCACGTTTGACGGGACTGTCCTCGTTTGATCTCACCCACCTGCGCCCAGGACACCCCCGCTCCGCTCTCCTTCTCCGGGGCGCCGCATCTCCCCTCGCACCCCTGGGAATCCCCCAAAAAACCCCCCGGGAGATCCCGGGAAAACGACTCCGCTGCCCCGCCGTGCCCCGGTGCCCGCGGGAGGGGACGGGGAGGGGTCGATGGGCACCGGGGCCCGGCTGGTGCCCTTTAATCGACAGCTGCCCAGGGAGACGCTCGCTCCGACACCGGCCTCGGCACCGCCACCCCGCTTCTCCTCCCTGTGCGCTGCCCCAGGGTGCGCAGGGAACCCCGCGGAGCCCCCCCAGATCCCCCTGCCCTCAGATTGTTTAGATTTCCCTCCAGCTTTAAAGAAAATATTTCCAGTAATCCAGATTTCTGGAAAATAACAACATGCGGGGAGACGCAGACACAAACGCCGCTGAAGTTTATGCAGAGTTTGAACAATTTATAAACACATTTCCCAGCCTGTTTGGCGGGGCGGGCGGCGAGTGACCCCGGCCCGGCCGGGAGGAGACGCACGCATCCTCCATCCTCCCGTTACCCCGCGCCGCTTGGAGCTGTGAACCTGCACTTCATTGAATTTTAAATTATTTTATTATTTTTTGAGTTACGGAGCGCCGTCCCTGCGCGGGGGCGGAGTGACCCCTCCAGCCCAGCGCCCCCGGGGCTCTCCACGTCGGGGCGCGGCTCCGAGCCCGCACCGAGCCCGCTGCCTTAAAAGGAGACGGGAGCCCCGGTCCGGGCCGTGCAGAGCGAGGGGACCCGCCTGGAAGCGGGGCTGGCCCCGGGGATGGGGACGGGAACGGGGATGGGGATGGAGGGGCGCGGTGGGGGATCGCGCAAATCCCTCTGTTTAAAAAACTTCCATTCGAGAAAGTGTGTCACATCCCGGCGCGGGCGCCTAATCCCGGCCTAATGGCATTATCGCCGCCTCATCGCCGTCATGGGACGGGGCCGGGGCCGAGCACAGCACCCCCCGCCCGCCGCCACGCGTGACCGCGGCTCGGTGCTGCGGGGAAACGGAGCCGCGGAGCCCCCGCGCCGTCGGGGCGCTCCTTGCCGGGAGCCGGGCTCGGGATCGCTGCCCCTCGGGTCCCGCTGTCCCCTGGAGGGTTCAATCGGCTCCTATCGATAATCGGGGTCCCGCTGTCCCCTGGTCCCTTCAGGGGCTCTATCGGCTCCTATCGATAATCGGGTCCCGCTGTCCCCTCGGGGCTCTATCGGCCCCTATCGATAATCGGGGTCCCGCTGTCCCCTCGGGGCTCTATCGGCTCCTATCGATAATCGGGGTCCCGCTGTCCCCTCGGGGCTCTATCGGCCCCTATCGATAATCGGGGTCCCGCTGTCTGCCCGCGTTCCCCAGGCGGAGCCGGTCTCGGGAGGGACGAGCCGGGGCTCCTCTCTCCAATCCAGCAGCTCCACAAACGGCGTTGTTTGATACAATGATATTGTTGGGGTCCTCTCTCTGCTCCCTCTCTGCATTAACAGCGAGGATTTGGGGCCCGGAGTGGCCGGGACGAGGCTGCCCCACTCCCGCAGCCTGAGACCTCCTGGTGAACAGGGGAAAAGCGACAGAATCGGTTCTGGAGCAGAGAGAGAAAAAAATCACTGGGGGCTCCAAGCACGGTGCAACCTCCCCAGTCGGCCAAAAAATCCCGTTCTGAGAGGGGACCCTGCCTGTACAACAAAATCCTCGAGGACAGGGGACATCCCGGTTTCTCTCCCTTGTTAGTTTTAATTTTCAAGCTGTTCCTGGTGGGTGCAGTCCCCTCTGAAAGGGGGAAGGAGCAGGGCAGCCCCAGCCCTAGAGGGTCACTCAGCCCCCCTGGTCCCCAGAATCCCTTTTCTCCCTGTTTGGGGCCAGGAGTTTGGCAGAAGTTGGAGGATCAAAGAAAGGACGGGTGAGCCGGCCCTGCGTGGGCAGAGCTGACAGGGTCTCACATCTCGGCCTGTTTGCTTCAGACGGGATCTGGGAACTTGTCTGGAATCACATCTGAAGCAGGATCTGACGCCGCTGGTCCCACGTCACGTGAGTTGTGGTTTTGGTCTAGGTTCGACTTTTAGAATTGCAGAAAATCACTGTCTCGTGTTTATTGGAGAGAGCATTCACTGGCCAGAGAATAAAACCAGCCAGAATAAATCACGAGCTGGTCCTGGGCAGGAGCAACGCTTTTCATTGCTTCTGTCCCTGTCCTGGGTGTTTCACCATGGTAAATTTGATGCACACCAGCCCTGCGTGGAAGGGCCAACTCCCATAACCTTGATTTACATTTCCTCCAAAACCCAGAGCTCCTCCAAGCCAGAGAGGTGGAACATGCCCCTGCAGGCAGCCCAGGCTCTTCCCATCCTTCACTTCTTAAAACCAGTCTGAAAACTCAAACTGCGCTGGGGCAAGGCCTCACCTCAGCCCTGCATCCAGCCCCATTCCCGGGCACCTCTGCATTTAATTTAATTTTCTCATTGCCCAGATTTTTCCTCATTTCTCTGTAGGTGCTGGGCTCTTGCACTGACCATCCTGGGGCATTGGGGGATTTTGGCACGGGCAGATATGCTGAAACCCGCTTTCCCAGCCTCCTCGCCCTCAGGAGCTCGGCGGTGCAGGCAGATCGCTCTCCATGTGTTTTCCACGGATACCTCAACGGAGGCAGCCCCAAATCACAAGTGAATAACAGCCCGACTCCGGGCCGCCGGCACAAAGCCAGCAATTGCCCTTCCTGCAGGTCACCAAGCTCTTGACACACGGTCTTTGAGACCTGGCCATGGGGAGCGAGGCTGAAAAGGAAGCAGAGATAGTGGGGACAATGGCTGGCTATTAACCCTCGTCCCAGCTTTGTCTGGGGGCACTCGGGGTGGCGCTGGGGCCGATTCATCCCCGCAGACAGAACCGCGGGACGGTGCCGCTCCCCGGGCTCCGCGCAGGGCTGGAGCTGCCGCAGGTACGAGCAGCCCCCGTTTTGTGGCCAGCAGTATTCCCCGCTGTGTTTTCCCCTGCACGCTGAACACAAACCCTTCACTCGATCCGTTTGTCCTCTCCGGTTGCCATCTGTCTTGCATCCTTCAAATCTCACCTTAAACCAGCGCCTCTCGAGCAAATCCTCGCCGCCCGCCCCGGGGCCGCCTCGCCCGCTCCGGGCCCGGCGCTCCGAGCGCTCATTGAGGCGGAGGGGATTTGAGATTAAGGGCACAGATTGCTCTGCCCGGGCCGCAGCTCTGCCTGCCCGAGCCTCTGCTCCCTCCCCTTGGCCCCAGCGAGGTGCCAGCCCCATCCCTCGGCCCTTCAGGTGCTGGTGGGATGCAGGGATGCCCCCGAGCCGCCCCCCGGCTCCTCCTGCTTCCCCTGCAGGTGTGGGAACAGGAGAGGCGGCGCCGGGGGCTTCACACACGGGGCTGCTCTTTGGGTCTCGGGAGGTTTTGCTGTTAATGGCAGCCCCGTGAAAAGTCTCTGTTTCTGCCCGCGTGTCTGAAGAACAAGCAGGATTTCTTCGCATTTCATTCTTAAAGTTGTTTATTAAATCTTATCTATAAATTTTTTCTCCCTGCCCAGACGAGATCTGCTCAGCAGGGCAGCCAAAGGCGCTCTGACCGCCCCCGGGGCGGTGTTGTCTTTTTATACTACAAACTACATATAACATATTTACACTTAATTCCCAATACCTATCACCTTTATAACATATCTACAATTACTATCTAATACCTATCACCTATGTTAGTGCACTTCTATTCTAAACCAATCCCAAAGTGCCAACATCACTGCAGAAGATGGAGGTAGAGAAGAAGAAGAAGAAGGACTGGACATGCCCGAGTCTCTCCATCTTGTCCCAAAAACCCCCATTCTAAAAATCCCAAAATCTACCTTTTCACCAGGTCATAATTTTATTATTGTACTATTTAAACTTCTGGGACTTTCAGGTCCTCATACAAAGCTGGCAATTTTCTCCATGGGTCAAAATCAAATCCACAGGTGTTCTGGGCTGCGTGCCAGGGTCTCCGAGCCTGTCGGCAACTCTGGACACCCAGAGGGATGCGCTGAGTTCTGGCACCTGTACAGATGTGCAGGTGCTGTCTCACCTCACATATCCCACCCCATCCCACCCCATCCCATCCCATCCCATCCCACCCCATCCCATCCCATCCCATCCCATCCCATCCCATCCCATCCCATCCCATCCCATCCCATCCCATCCCATCCCACTCCATCCCATCCCTTTATCCAAAGGGCAAAGGGCTCACACATCCCTTGAAGGTTCAGACCAGCACATCTCCCCGTGCCTCCATTTTAGCTCCTGAATTATATTTAATTACCTCACATCCCCCTCCAGCCCTTGCTGTGGTGGGGATCACCTGCTCCCATCAAAATCTTGCTCTTCTTTAGGAAAACCCCTCCTTGCTGGGCTTCATGGGCACTGAGAGGAGCTCAGAATTCTGATCCAATCCTCTGGAACTGGTGAGATTCCTCCTGGAAAATCAACCCACGGCAAAGCTGATGGTGTGAGCCACAGCAGGGTGACACGTGGTGGTTTTTGGCTGGCAAGGACAGCCCTGATCCTGCCCAGCTCCACGGACACTGTGGATAACTGGAGCAGGAGTGTCACAGTCTGGCCAGTCACCCGGGCAGGACAATGGCATCACTGCCACATGACAGCTGGACTTTCCCCTTTCCACAGCAAAAAGAGCAAAATTCAGTGTACCTTGAGGTGGCTGCAGCAAAAAGAGCAAAATTCAAGGTACTTTGGGAGGTGGCAGCAGTGTGGGCACCCTGGCATGGGAGGAGAGGCTGTGGGACATTCCTGACTTTCCCACTGCGGCTCATGGAGTGGTGCAAGGTGGGATGGGGAGCATGGGCAGTGGCATCACCTTTTATTAATGTCCTGTAATAATATTGAAACTACTCACTGGGAAATAATTATGTCCCACAAAAGAAGCAGCAGCCTGTGGTTTGAGCCAAGACTGGTTAGCAATACTTGTTTTTATTAAAGAGACGTTTCATGTCTCGTTTACAGATTAGATTTTAACCTGACAACCTTTTAACATTGTATTAAATTAGAAATTAACTTTGTACGGCTGCTCACCGAATAATTGAGCCACTGATAGGCCGAGTGCTAGGGAATATTTCAGATAGCAAAGTTCCCAAGAAAATTCAGAGCCTCCTCCTTGATCCAGACCAGGGCTTTGCTATTAATTAGTATTTATGACCAGGTGGCAGGAATGCTCTCCAGGGAGCATCCCTGCGCTGTGCCCATCCCCAGGGACGTGATGGAGGGATGCTGCAAGCCCCTGACCCTGCTGCCAGGATTTCAGCACAATTTCTTGCAGCAGAAACTCCCAAGAAAGGCAAAAATTCAGCCTGGGAACTCCCTGACAGATGCTGTGCCCGGCTGGGCAGGGACAGGGACGGGGAACAGGTGACAGGGACAGGTGAGGGGCACAGCTGAACTTCCCTTCCCTTCCCTTCCCTTCCCTTCCCTTCCCTTCCCTTCCCTTCCCTTCCCTTCCCTTCCCTTCCCTTCCCTTCCCTTCCCTTCCCTTCCCTTCCCTTCCCTTCCCTTCCCTTCCCTTCCCTTCCCTTCCCTTCCCTTCCCTTCCCTTCCCTTCCCTTCCCCATTCTGCTCCCAGCAGCTCCTGCAGTGCCGGCAGACAAATCCTTGTCCCGGTGCCTTTTCCATCTGTGACACAGGCCAAGCAGTGGATCCAATTATTTTTTTTTCCTAGCACACAAGCCACTAATCATTTATTGCATTAAAAAAAAAAAAAAACAAAAAAAAACAAAACCAAAACTCGTCTCCTCAACTTTTGTTCCCGTTTTATCCAATTAAAACTCAAGGCAAAAAAAAGGAAAAAAAAAAAAGAAGTTTCGTTTTCTCCTTTTTGCAATCACAAAGACCCGATCTCAGCCCCATTGACTCGCTAATTGTAAGCACTCAAATGGTCGGGTTTAAAGTTACACTTAGCAGCTGTGAAACATTAGGGTGAAGTGATTACAACCTACTGGAGGATACCGAACATTTTTACAATATCTCAGGAGCACGAGGGAAAGACAACAGGAAATGGCGCAAACTTTCCTACCCTGCACAGCAACAGGCCAGAGCAGAGGAGCGAGAAAAGAGAAAATAAATGTAGAGACGTGGCGCAGACGTGGTTTGGATGCTCAGAAAGTCCCTGAGGAAGCCGTGGTGGGAGCACCATGGATTTCCCCCAGGGAAGATGGGGAGCAGCGTCCGGGGATTGCACAGGGTGCAAAGTGTGCAAGGTGTGCAAAGTGTGCACGGTGTGTGTGCCAAGCTCTGCCCCGGGCTCTCTGCTGAGGAAGGAGATCCTGGCAGTGTTTTGCCCTTGGCCAGACCTTTGCCTTGTCCCAGCAAATATTCTGGGCCTGGGGAAGCTGCTCAGGGCAGGACAGAGCAGAGCCTGTCCCTCAGAGGGACAGGATGGGGTTTGCCTGGGCTGGGGCTCAGCATCCCCAGCAAAGCCACCAAACCCTGAGCTCCACGAGCTCTGCAAAGCTCCAGGAGACCCTGATGGTGACACCCAGGCCCTGGACTGCTCCTGGGATCTGATTTCAGTTGAACTCCGAGCTGTCACGATGGAAAACCACTGATTTCCCACTCCTTTTCCAGCAGCCCAATGTCCCCCTCCCATGATTTAAGCTTGCTACACGTGTGTGTGTGTATTACAGAAACCAGGGTAGGATAAGAAAGCAATATTTCATGTTAATTCATGAAATCTGAACTCAACTTTTAATAGAAGAGCCCCACTTTATGCCCAGAGTGATATACAGTCAGCCCTGCTTTAAATGAGACATTTTGCCTTTTGAACTCAGCAGGAGCCCTCTGCTTACAACTACTGGAAAGAGTTTAAAAACCTGCAAGTCCCCGTGTCTCTTGGGCTCTTTGGTTTATGTCATGGCACAGCATTCTTGCTGGGCTGCCAGCTGCTGTGCTGGGAACCTGGCGTGTCAGAAACTCACCTGGAGAATTTCCACCGCGAAATCCTGCAAAGCCCACGAGCCTCTGGCTGCTTTCAAGAGGGGTTTGGATCAAGTTCCCAGGCTGAAAACCTGGTTCTGTTAAAGCCAAGGGTGAACCTCCCTTAAGAGCAGCTTCTATACTTACCAAGGAACAGAAATGTTCTCTCCTGGTGCCTGGAAATGAACTCTCATTTGGCTGCTGAGGCTGAGGAGGAGGAAGGGTGCTGTGGCCACCTGGCACCCAGCTGAAATGGGGCTTTTAGGGCCGTGGGTGTGAGTGAAGAACACAGTGCAGGGATGTGTTGCATTTACTAATGAATCAGATCCTACAGAGTTATTATTGAATGAAATCCTACAAAGTTATCATTAAATCAGACCCTACAGACCTTAGAGTGAGTGATAATTCAGACCTCATGGAGTTATCAATGAATCAGATCCTATACAGTCATCACTGCAACACACTCAGTTTTCTCTGGCTCACAGAAGGGCTGGAGCTCAGTGGTTATTCTGCTGGGTCATCTGTGAAAGTATCAAATTAAAGTTAAATTAGCCACCTCATGGCAATGCTTATTTTTTTTTATTTTTTTTTTTTAGGCTCTAGACTTTCTTAACAGTTTGGCTACAGGGCCATCAACAGCAGAGAATTTAGGACATTCTTTTCAATGAACCAGACTGAAAATATTTTGGTACAGCCCCAGTTTGTAGGGTTTTTTTGAATCTCTTCCCCCCCACTTTAAACAAAACATCCTGATTCAAAGGAGCTTCTTGCAGACTGGGAATTTCCACATGGCCATATTGCAGCACTTATAAAAAGTGATTTAATGCCTGCCAACAACAAATACATTTGCAATGACACCACCGTGTGTTATGTGCTATCCCACTCGGTGTGCTCAGCCAGAAGCAGCCAGGCTGTCCCAGGCAGGAGGGAGAGGAGCTCTTTCCTTCCTTCCTCTCTCCCTCCAGGAGAACTTTGTCCCTTTCCCCGCTCCTTGGAAAGCCTGGGAGGAAACAAGCATCACGGTGACAACACAGTCCCTTCTGTATGTGTTAATCTGGATTTTGTTTGAACTTTTGGAGCTGACCTTGGCTTGAACTGTGTTAAAAACCCTGACTGGTGTGGACTGACTTGACCCTGCGGTCCCATTTGTCCGCGGTGCCAGTCCTGCCCTCAGCCCTGCACTTCAAGCCTTTATTTTACAGACAAAAAGGAACATAACATTACAGCAGATATAGCCAGCAGGCCAGAGCTGCAAGTACTTACTTAGAGGCAAAACTCTCCTCTGATTTCGTCCCAAGGAAGTTATTTTTTTGCTTGAGAAGAGACTGACTGAAAACCAAGCAAGAAACTGAAATTATTGCTGTAAACTCTCGCTTTTTATTAGTGGTTTCCAACCCTGAAGAAAACAAAACCTTCTGAGTGGCTGTGTCACAGTCAAAAGCAAAAAAAAAAACCAACAAAACCAACCCAAACCAAGCCCAAGACTGAACTGGGTGTTTGGGGATGGAGTAGGAAGAGGGTGGTTGGTTCTGCATCCCTTGGTGTGGCTGGCTGGAGCTGTAAGATTTGTGGCTTTCGATAGTTTCCTCTCCCTGCCATGACTCAAACGGCTTCTATTAAAAACAAGTAGTGGGAAGGAAATTTCATAAGCTGACAGCCCCATCTCACTCTGCTGCTAGACACAAGTTGGCTGAGATGTAGGAATTTGTGTGGTTATGATGTGTGAGCCCAGAACTGTTTTATCAGCAGGGTTATGCAGTGCTAGCTCTGACTGTGCACGTTCAGAAGGGTGCAGAGGTTCAGGCTGCTCTGCAAAGCCTCTGGTCCATGATCCTACAACAGAACAGATGGAGATGGGGGCTCTGCCTCCTGCACCTGGTCCTTGTCCCACTGGAGTCAGTGGGATGAAAAAGCAGAGCCCCAACCAGAGCATGGTGTTGGTTTCAGAGGAGCCAAGTGGGTGCAAGGCACACCCCCTAAATACCTTGTTTTAAAAATCCTGTCTGTGCACACAAGGACAAGGAAATGGGGAGACAAAACCATGCTAGACTGGCTGCATAACAGCCACTGATGGCTTTAATTAAAGCCCTCAAGTCAGTAAATACACACGGAGTCTGGTCCAGGGAGGTACACAAAGCCCACAGTCAGCCCAGTAACACTCCATGAACATTGCCATTTAAGCAGTTTTTTGTTTAACTTAGATTTATTCAATGACACATGCATTTCTGGACAGATAATCTGAGTTCCAATGAACAACTTTTATAACCAAATATGAGAAATCCGTGACTGCAATTAGTCAATTAAGTACATTTCTAAAATACATGACTAGAAGAAAATCGGAGCGAGAGAGAGAGAATTCTTCCAAAGAACAAAAAGAAACATTTCCATTGGTAATACTCCTGGCATTGATGAGTATCAGAGGGGAAGAAGGGCAGCAAGGAGACATGATGAGGAAGGAATAACATCATCAACCCTGTCCACAGAAAGTCCTCCAGTTTCCAGTCTCTCCAGTTCATCCAATAATGCTCGGCACTTTCACGAATGGTGAGAGCTCCCCTGATTTACAGAGATTCATCTCTCAGCACGAAAAAAAAGCAGAGAACAGTTGTGAAACCTTGTGCTTGACCCAAGATGGCTATAGGAGTATTTCTCCTCACCCAACCTCCTCCTGAAGACAGCGAGAAAAGAAGCTGCAGAGCTCTCAGGACTGAAGATGGAGCCTCTTCGTATTGCACAGGAACACAGAGTCAAGATTTCATGAGGATGCTTCGGGAAGGTTTAAGAGTCATCAATATTCATCAGGGTAACGAGAACCATCCCGGGAGCTGGCAGGTGACAGACACAGCGGGATTGACGGGGGAGAGGCGGCTCCATCCCCCGGCTGGGTGTGTCCCTGCATCACAGGGGAGTCCCGCGGGGAACAGGCTGGATGCGTCCCCTCCTGGAGCGTCCCCGAGGGGTGGCGGCTTCAGGGGAATCCCGTGGGGAACAGGCTCAGGGGCTGGTTCTCGTTGGTGGGCAGCGGGGAGCGGTAGCCGTCGAAGTTGCGGGGGATGCTGCCGCTGGTGGAGCCCGAGCTGTTACTGAGCGTCTCTATGCTTCCCTCTCGCTGAAGCTCTGCAAAGGAGAAAGAGAGAGAGAGAGAGGGAAGCTCCCGGTTAGAGTTTGGGATGAACCCCCAGAGCCGTCAGACAGATGCTTTACTGACAAATCCCTTTGTTGTTGCATTGCTCTGACATTTGCTCATCGTCCTTTCCTGGGCTGGTTGGGGAATGGCTCCTGAGGAACGCCAGCTCCTGCTTCCACCTCTCTCCAGATGGAGACATTGCTGCTGCCCTTCCCTGGGGCCGAGGGGACAGGACAGGGTTCCAGGGTGGGGATGTCACAGTTAAACTCAGCAGGGTCTGAAGGGGACAACTGCAGATGATGGAAAACGCTGGCAAGGGCCATTGGCAGAGTGTGAACCACTGCCATTCCTCACTTGGAAACACCAGGACTTTCCACAGCCCTTAATCCTGCCCAAATGGATGTAAAGAACTCAGCTTTTTCAACTCAAAGAGAAAATATCCCCTTTCCTGAGCTGTGCCCCAAAGCACAGAGGAAGCAGCCTGGCTGTGGCTCTCCCTATCCTGCTCACACCCACCCAGCCATCTCCCCTTGCTGACCTCCAGGAGCCTTTGGTGCTCCCTGATCTTCCAGAGGAGGATTTCTGGGTGTGCAGGGCATGGTTTCCAGCCCTGTGAGCCACTTGAACCCTGCAGTGGGCTCGGTGGCCACACTGGCAGCACTCAGCAGGGACAGCAGGCAGAGCCCCAGGGAGGGCACAGGAATCCTCCCCCAGGGTGACAGTGGTGACAGGAGACACGAAATACTCTGGGGAGTTGTGATGTGGGACCCCGAGCATGACCTGGTCTGGGGATGGGGTGGGGACAGGAGTTCTGGGCAAATTCCTCTGCTGCCAAGGGGGAAATGGGACCTGGAGGGGCTACAGGAGAGCTGGAGAAGGATTTTTTATAAGGGCATAGAGTAACGGGACAAGGAGGAATGGCTTTAAATGGGAAGAGAAGTTTAGAGGGGATACTGGAAAAAAATATTCCCTGTGAGGGAGGCGAGAGAGCAGAACAGAGAAACTGTGGCTGCCCCATGCCTGGAAATCCTCAAGGCCAGGTTGGATGGGGCTGGAAGCAGCTTGGGATGGTGGGAGGGGTCCCTGCCCATGGCCAAGGATGGAATGAGATGAGATTTAAGGTTCCTTCCCACCCAAACCTTTCTCTGGTTCCATGTAAGACTTGTCTGGAGTGGAAAGGAGTCTCAGGAGCTGCAGGGGCAGTGCCTGCTCTGCTCTCTGCTAAATCTGCTAAACATTCCTGCCCTTCCACTGCCTCACCTGGGATATTTAACCTCCTTTAACTTTGCCTGCAGTGGGACCCTGCAATAAGGACAGATCTATACACAAAGAACAGGGGACAGCAAAAATTCAGCTTTTCCCTAAAACATAAAGTATCCATCCCAGCCCAGCATCCCAGGGCACTGCAGCCCTGCCCACACCTGGCACTGAGGGCTGGGGGATTTAATCCCTTATCCAGGAGGGAACCTGTAAGGAGATAATCTGCCCAGCATACACGGAAAACAAATCAGCAGGAAGCTGATCACCCTGCAAGCAGCGCTGGCAATGACCTCAGCTGCATTCAGCACCATCTCCTGCCAGTATCTGGTGAAGGAATGTCCATGTCTAAACCTCTTCATTTTCCTCACATCCTCACTCTCCCCTGAGTCCAGGAAGTAAAAACAGTAATTTAAATCAGAAATGAGTGGCGTATCCCACACTAATACTGTGCTTATCCTGTCTGATTTGGGGCTTTCATCTCCCTCAGCACACAGCTGGCTTTGCTTAGAGGTCCCACGTCAGAGCTGGGGATGCTGGGCAGTGCTGCTGGGCTCCCCCACACCCAGCACTGCTCCTCCTGGGGTGATCCCACTCTCTTTTCCACCCACAATGGATTTCCAGGCAAAGTGTTTCCAGCAAGGCAAGGGAGAGGGACAGAGAGAGGAGTTTTGTTTTCCAGTGGCTCCTGTTCGTCCCTGGGGTTGAGCTCCTGCCTGGTGTGGGACCCTGCGCCCTGCCCGGGTGGGGTTTGGGGGGATTTGGGTTTTTCTGGGTTCTGCAGGAGCTGGCAGCTCCTGTCAGCTCTGCGGGGCCTGCCAGGGGGTGGCACTGCAGAGACTGATGCCAGGCAGGGAAAGGCAGGGAGCAGGAATCCGGGATGCAGGGCTGCGGGCACAGGGCAGGGATGGACGCAGGGAGGGAAGGGAATCCTGTCCTGGCTGTGTCCCACAGCTCCGAGCTGTCCTGAGCTCCCCTTGCTGCTGCCAGGCAGGAAAACCTGGCAATTCCTGATGGAGAGGGACAAAAAGCAGGGCACAGGAGGGGCAGAGGCTCTGCAGAGCATTTCCCAGCCCAATCCAGGTTAGGGGGTGCCAGGCTAAAACCCAGGGAGCTCCCACATGCGAGCTGCCATCCCTGGGCACACATTCCCCATGGAATCCCAGTGCTCTCTCACAGCCCAGCTCTCTCTCTGGAACTAATTACCAGGCAGGCAGACGAGCAGTGAATTCTGATACCCGAGGAAGCCCTGGAAAAGTGCTTGGCTGCCACAGGGAGCTCTGCTGTGCTCAGGAAATTGGGCTCTTGCCCTCACCCTGGCTGGCTCTGCAGCCTGGCTGGGTCACACCAGGGGGGCAATTAGCCATGACATGGTCACCAGGGACCACCTGCCCACACAGCTGAGCCTGCACACAGGCAGAACAGCCTGTGCTCCCCCAAACTGCTCTGTTTCATTAATAAAAAATAGTAATAATAAAAAAATCCAGTGTATGTTATTATTGTTCCTCCCAGCCCCTAGAGCAGAGCACAGGAACATCAATGAGATTCCCATGGGAAGCACAGACCAGACTGGGAATGGCTCCGTGGCATGGGGACACCCTTCCTGTCACAGGGGGAAAACTGCAGGACAATTTCTCACAGATCTGGAGAGACCAAGCAAGTGCAGCAGGAGCTGCAGGGTGGGGCTGTCAGGAGAGACAGGGCCCTAAAGCCACCCTGGGATGGGACAGCTAAAAAACCTGGAAGCACCTGATGTCACACAGTCAGACCACTGGGAAAACACAAAACAGGAGCAAATCTCCATGAGAAGGAGGGGAGTGGGTGTCAGGAGAGCAGCAGGACCAGGGAGCAGCAGCACCCCAGGGCTGCCCAGGCAGTGATTCCCTCCTCTCCAGTGGAGTTAGGCCAGGAATGGACTTGGCCCCAGCAAGTCTGAGGGTTATTGTATCTGCATTCCCCCATGCACACACTGTCGAGATGTATTAACTTCCTTAAATGTACCAGTGAAACAACCTCTTATGATACACTTTAATGAACTTGTACAGTAGCCAACAAATTGTGCATCATATAAAACCCATTCGGCCTTATAGACTCCCTGGCTATTTTGTAATAACTGCAATTTGCTTCTGCTGAAGCAAGATAACCAGGGTTGAGAAGTCAGGCTCTGCAGAAACCTAAATATTTGATTTGGGGGGGAGTGGGTGGGAGAAGGAAGAAAGGGGCCTCTGGGAGCTATTTATGGGGTCAAAATAACATGAGACCTGCTCTTCTTGTAGCATTTCCACCATCAAGGAAATGAAATACTGTGAGAAGACCAGCACTTGCATTATTTTGGCCCCATAAATGGCTCCCTGAGGCTTTCAGAAGCCCGTGAAAAACAAACACAAATACAAATAAATGCTAATACTGGAAACGTAAATACTAAAACCTGCCCATGTCCCCGGAGGAAACGAATCACAAAGTCCTGCCTGCCCTAAAAAAAAAAAAAAAAAAAAAAAAAAAAAAGGGAAAAAAAGTGAAGGAGCTGGAACATCTGCTGAAGCCATGAGGAGAAAGTCACTTCAGGGGAGCTGGGAACAGCCCTGCCTGCGCTTTTGACAGTAACAGTAATGGGCACTGCTGGCATCACCCAGGGTCCCAGAGAAACGGGATTTTCAGGGCACACACACACTTTGCACCGTGCTGGAGGCAGCAGCAGCAGCAGTGAAAATCCTCGTGGCTGCTGGTGTGGGATGGCAAGTGGCCATCCTGAGTCCCTGGGCCAGCCCAGGGCAGCCATCCCCTCTCATGGCACGGCTCTGGGCCTGGGGGAGCACTGGGACAGCAATGGGGCACCAGAGGAGCTGGGAGCAGATCCTGGCTGTTCCCTGCCTGCCATGGATGCCAGCAGGGCTGCCCTACAGTGTGGAGGGTGTTCCATGAGCAGCTGGCAAGGAAACCTTGTAGGAAAGGTTTATTTGTGCTGATATTCCCGAGTGCCACGCTGCAGCCGGCCTGTGCTGTCCCTTGCTCCTCTGCCCCAGCCACGCTGCTCTCCTGAGGTGCCTGCTGAGGTGGAGGGAGGAAGAAGGGGAAGAGGAGGAAGAGGAAGAGGAGGAGGAGGAGGAGGAGGAGGAGCTGCTCTGGGCACAGCCCGGGGTCTGCAGGCCTGGGAGAGCGCTGCCCTCGAGGCCCAGCTGCACCCTCCATTCCAGAAAGCTCCAGGAACTGTCAAAGGACCCCATCAAATCCAAGGTACAAAGGCCTGCCAAGCCTAAATGTGAAACCATTTTATAGGGCACATTAATTCAATGCCTGAAGAAAATCTATACAGGCCTCTTTTGCCCGGAACACTCATAAATTATGCTGCCTTTCTTAGCCGTGCCGCTCTCCTGTAGTGGCCCACTCGAAGCCCTGGTATCTCCTTTATGTCCACTCAAAAATCTCCTCTCCAGTGCATTATTATTTCTTCTAATGGTTTTTCCTTTCTCTCTGTTTGCCTTTCCCCTCTTTGAGCCCAGTTTCAAAACATCCCAAATCGTTTGCTGCAGGAGCTGACCCTTTCCTCTTACCTACGGAGGGGCTGCCCGGGATAAGTGATCCAATGACAGCAGCCTGATGTGTCAGGGCAGCGGGGAAGCGGCAGCAACTCTGAATACAAGAATTATTCTTCATCATCTCAAACTGTCACAACACATTACCCTCAAAGCCGCAGCTCGCTGAAGGAGTGACCCTGCACTGAATGGGAGAGTGCTCGGGGAAAGAACTAATTGTAGCCTCTTTTCACACGTCAGTCACTTTTCACAGCACCGAGCCTTTCAAGCTCAACTAATGTCAAGTTCCCTTTTCCTTTTGCTGGGCTGAGTATTTCTGATTTTTAAGGATGGCGTTTTTAAAGGAACAAGGTCTCTGGTGAGGGATGAGGCCGGGGAGGGGAGGGAAGGAAGCGTCGCAGTGAGCACGCATCAGAAAGTCCATCAGACGCCCCAAGACTCGTTAGGAATTAGACAATTAACAAGTAGGAATGCAGGAAGTGGGGTAATGGCCAGCAGAGCTCGAATCTCCTCGATTTCATTTCTGTCATTCACAGCAATTACTCTGGAGGACTTTTCAGGCTCTGCCGTGAGGGGGAATGTGTTCAACCCCTTCCCGAAATGTGGGACAGGAATTTTCCAGGGCTGGGGCACAGGCACAAGGTGCTGCTCACCAAACCCACCTCTCCCCATCCACGGGGGCTTCTGAATAAACTAAATAAGCTAAAAGGCAAAAATTCAAGCCTGTTTTTAAAATCAGACATTGCCCTTTCGTTTTGGAGGAGAGTCCCTGCGGAGAGAGCTCTGGGAATGCCAGCCTGGTCCATGATCTGGGGCAGGCACACATAAGGGCCCTCCACAGCTCCTTGTCTGACTGGAATCCTGACAGATTCTGTGGCAAGGATATTTTTTCACCCTTACATTTACACAATGCCCATCATAGGGGACTTGCAGAACTGACTGGGGCTTCCCGAGTGTTATTTATTAACTGTAATGAATAATAATTATGGAGCTTCTGCCATCTGGATTCTCACTCAAAAGGGCCCTATTTAAAAGGAACGCTAAAAGGCAATTTGTATTAACACAATGGAAGTCTTGAGGATCTCTTAAACTGTTTGTAATTTACACAACGCTCCCCAGTGAATGGGTGAGTTAAACATTTTAATTTCCCTGATTGCTGCTGAAGGGAGCGGGATGCGCTCCCCCCAGGAGCTCACACGGGCACTTGTGCAGGAAAGGCTCCATCCTTCAGGATTCAGACAACATCCCGAACTCTGCTGGGTGCTTTTGGCACTGTTTCTGCAGGAAACATTCACTCTGAGCATCATCCCTGTGCCCAGGGCAGCGGGAGCTGCTGCTGGGACACACAAGGTGGAGAAGAACTCAAGAACTGATGTGAGCTGGGAAACCACACTGGGATGAGGCAATATCAGAGTACTGGGAAATTACATCAATTACATCGCTGCTACTGCACTTGGAGGTTTTTCTTATTTCCCTTTTTATTTTTTATGAAATGCAATTATGCTAACGAGGGAGCTCTAATTATAATCCATCTCCAGCACCCTTGGCAGCTGCTCGGAGCGAGGGGCTCTGGGGATCTGCTGGCAGGGAGGGCACAGGGGGGCACTGCACCCCCAGGGCAACCTGTGCTCTTGGGGATTTGGATGAACAAAAATTGTAATATTCAACTGCAGTGAAATGACAGCACTGAGTCCTCGTTAAAAATCTCAATTTTTCCAAGTTGGTTTTGATTTAAGATGGCCAGAAATTTCTGGGCAAATGTGTGTTGCTCCTTTCCAGAGGGAGCACAGGCAAAAAGTCAGTTCCCAGTTTTATATATGGCTATGATTACAATTTCCCAGTTTTATATATTGCTATGATTACAATTTCAGCTTATTATGATAATGTTCCAAAGTCAGTTAAAGCTGCTCTCTGCCCCAAGCCTTGTTCACCTGCACTCAGCACAGTGGGACTGACTTCCTGCCATGCTCTGGGTGACAGCCTGACACACATCAGAAATGCTTATTCTTCCTTTTTCATAAACTCAGCAGATTCACAAAAGAGATTTTAAACTCTTTTCAAATGAGGAAATAAAAAAAAAATAAAATCATGTCATCTGAGCATTGAAAATCAATTCCTGTGTTAAAACTGTCTCATCCTGTCACAACCTGAAAGATGCCGAGATGCCACAAAAGCACCTCCATTAAATTTGCAAGTAAAGAAGACTCGGAAACACTGCCTGAGCAACTTCTGTGAAATCAGGATTCAGTGGCCTATGTAAAATATTAGTTCCTGTCAAACTGCCTTACAGTAACTCCAGTGCTGAATCCACCCAGAGCTGGCTCGTGCCATGCACTTGGAGATGAAAGCTGGCATCCTGGAACAAAGGTGGCAGCAAGGAGACGGGGAAAGGAGAGATCCAGGGGAATGGAGACAGAGCCTTGTGAACATCAGAGTCCCTCTGAGAGCCCAAATCTCATTCCTAGTGCCCGATTTCACTGCAGGGATGCCAAACAATTTAACACTTGCACAACAGGGAGGACACCTGAGCTTATAGAAATGCCCAGGTCTGCTTCAGTACAAAGAGATCAGTGAGAAAAGGACAAGACTTCCTGCAAGAACTTCTAAACAGGTTGTTTACTCCTTTAAAAAGAGCAAATGTGACCTGAGCCCATGGAGTAGGAGACCCAAGACTCTGGCATCTGGCCAGACTTGACTCTGAGCATTTTATGGAAGGTTAAAAGTGCACCAGATAAAGGATTGGTATTTAGAGGGAGAATATTCTTCAAGATAGGCACTTTCACAATGACTTCCAGTGCTTTTAAAAAATAATCTCAAGTTTCCTAGAGCTGTATATTTTTGTAAAGAGGTTTAGGATGTTTTCCTACATAAATGGCTCTTCAGAAGGATGAGTTGCCCATTTCAGCCAGCATGTGAAATCTCAAAAGCTAGGACAGCCAAATAGAAAATAATTTCTGCAGCCCATCACATCCTGCAAGCCTACAACTCCTTGTGCAAGATTTACAGATGAGGTTTTTGAATGAATATACAGCAGTGCTTGGGTTTAAAGGAATTCTGTCTTACCCCATCCTGAAAGTTTCACTGTGCTGCTACTCCAAATTCCTGTAAGATATCCTATGTGGAATACATGATTTCCTGTGCCAGCCAGCGTGTGTGGACAAGTTTTTGGATGCACTTAGGCAGAACTATCTTGCATCTTTGGTTACGCAAGCAGCACATCTGTGTATATCAGACCAAAAGCATTTGCAGAGAAAACACTGTATTAAAATTCCTGGGTTTGCTCTCTCATTCCCAGGGTTATGGGAGTGCCTTGGATTGCTCAACACTGACCCCTCTGTCAGCCTCTAGTCCACGAAGGAAATTACAAATGCAAAGTAAAATGCATGTTTATGACACCTACCACGTCCTGCACCCACTGAACCCTGGGGATATTGCTCAGAAATGCTGGAGGCAATGCTCCTATTCCTGGAACATCTTCTGGCCAGAGCAGGTGTGGAGCTGAGCATCCCCCTTCCCTCCAGAGCTGGAGCCACTCGTGTTTCAGGACACAGAGGTAAGGACAGGGATGGCCAGGAGCCCCCAGGGAGTGCTGGGCTCAGCCAAACAGTGCCAGCAAAAACCTGGGTTAGGAAATGCTGCCTGAAGGTCAAACCCACAAACCTGGTGATGACCTCGGGGTCTGAGCAGTGACTGCTGACACTCTGCATGAGAGTTTCACACCTGACCCTCCAAATTTCAGTTCCTTTCCCATCTAAGACCTAATTCTCTCCTCTCTGTGATGCCACCTCAGCATTTGGCCTCCTTAAAGGCAGGAAGGGAGCCCTGGGGTGGACTCAGTGCTCAGAGAGCCTCTGTGCAGCTCCCACATGTGCTCTCTGTGCTCTGACACACACGCACTGCTGAGCTGATTTTAAAAGTATAGGATTACAAAGCAAAGCCATTCTGGCACAACTTCTAGTGCTTCTGACACAAAGTGGCCTTTTGGGCCAGTCAGAGGCTCTGGGCTGCTCCCCTGGTGCAGATTGATGCTGAGGAGGAAGCTAGACCAGACTGGAATTTGGGTTTGATTCAAAGGAAAAGTTAAAAAGTTCTGGGGGGGGAGCAGATGCTCAGCTGGTCCAAATCAGGAGAGTTTTGCTGAAGCTCACGAAATGATGTCACCCCAGCCTCAGCCCTGGCTGCTCATCTAAACACTTCAAGGCTCTTGAGCTGGGAGAGCTCAGGTGGAGCTCAGGACCAGTCTCCTCCTCCCACTGCCCTGGCAGAGGTTCAGTGTCACAGGAGCTCCAAACCCATCCAAACCATCCCAGCTCCAAATGCAATTTATTTAGTCTATTTGCTCAATTTTTAAAAAGATGATGTTGACATGGCTGCTTCAAGCAGACCAGCTTTGTAAACACAGCCCTGATTTTACAGAGCACTCAGAGCTTGCAGCCATTCCCTTAAAATCACAGCTCTACCTTGACTGAGCGTTAACCCAGCCTGGAAAAACAGCACGCAGTCTTGTGGGCTCTTTCTCTTGCAGGGCTGCTTGAGGCTCTCAATTATATTTATATTTATATTTATATTTATATTTATATTTATATTTATATTTATATTTATATTTATATTTATATTTATTTCCATATTTATAGTTATATATTTATATTAAAATATTTATAGAAATAATATATAAAATTATAGATATAATATACATACAATAAAATATATTTAAAAAGGATATATTTAAAATACATATTATATTTAATAGATATTTATAAATATGGAAAATTATATAATATATAATATATAATATATAATATATAATATATAATATATAATATATAATGTATTATATATATAATATATAGTATATAAATATATAAAATATATAATAATATGGTTTTTCATATATATATATATATATATAATCTCTCTTATTTACATAGCTCCAAATTCTGATGTGGGACATAAATATCAAAGAGCCTTGATAAAAATGGCATTCAAAGCTTAATTTGCCGCTTTGTTCACAGAGCTGTTGAACACAGCAATTCACATTTGTGCTCCTGAAACCAGAAGGCAGCTGGAAATAGTAAATTCAAGGTTTTTGCTTTTTGAAAGTCATATTTTAAAAATTGTTCCAAGCACTGATTCTATTACACTCCATCTTTGTAGCTGCACTCTTACAAACGTGGGGATGAGCTGCAGCTGGTGGAGGAGCTGGTGGAAGGCAACCCTGTGTGAAACCTGAAAAACCTAATGGCAAACCAAGGCATTCCTCTGGTCACAGCCCCCAGAAAAAGCAATTTAAATCATGATTCTGCCCTGTATTTAGGCACCTGGCAGTGAAGTTCACACAAGTGCCCTCTCCTTGTGTTGTGCTCCTCTGCAGACTTTTTGCTCCCATTTCGGTGGGTGACCAGCCACATTTCCAAAAGATAAACCAAAGAGAAAACACAGTCCTGGCATGATTTAACCAAAAATTTTTTTTCCAGAGGGTGTGGATAAAAGTAGCCCTGAGTGGAGGACAAAAAGCACCCCCAAATTTAACATCAGGGATCTGTCCCTGCACAATTCACCTCCCACTGCTGCCTCCGTGGCTGCAGGTGAGGGAAGAAGGCTGCAAGGTTAATTTGTCTCTTGATTTGTGCTTCCAAATTCATTTCTACCTGACAAGGTGGGGAACAGCTGTGCCATGTGGGAATAGATGGGAGAAGCCACCCATGGGGATGCTGTGCTCTGCGTGAGGAGAATTCCAGCACAGCAACACATCCAAGCCTCTCCACAACACAGGGCAGTGGAATCTTTTCAGGAAAATTCCACCATTTCTATTTCCACCCCAACCAGGGCTCTGCATCCCCAGCCCCTCTGGCTCCTGCATCCCCTGCTATGCCCCTGAGCTGGAGCAGAGCCTTCCCACAAAAAACATCTTTGGAAAGGGTCAGAAAAGTGATACTGACCCTTTGTCTTTCACAACACCATCGAGTTTTGGTGTAAACACAGAGTTCATGTCTTGGGCAGTTACTGAGAAAGTCACTGGCCAAGGGAACAACAAATAAATATCCCAAATAAGTAAATAAACAAATAAAAGAAGATGGTGTTTAAGCTGTGGGAGTCTTTTTGGGAAATGGCATGAAATGGGTCACACAGAAAAAGGCAGCACAACTTTTACAGAGCCCCATTTTTCTGAAAGAATCTCCCTTTTGGAGGCTCAGCATGAACATCTGCAGGGGGCTGAACACATTCCCCTTCTATGGGGAACCTTCAAACAGGGTTTCTTCATTTTCAAAACGTTCCAAACCAATTTGTCGTTTTCCTTCCTCTTCATTTTTTTTTGGTCAGTGGATGGTGCACACAAAATTGAGCAATAATAACCAGAGGAGGATGAAAACTGCAGCTTGAGAAGGAGCTCAGGATATGATTCCTCCTCACCGGATGCCTGGAAGATGTCACTGAAATTCCCTCTCCCTTAGTGCAACCCGTGTGGAGCCAATATGAACTCCCAGCAAAGTGCTTAAAACCCCATTATTTATAATAACTGTTAAATGATGAGACATTGTTTACCCAGATTGGAAGATAAATTCTCACTTACAGAATGCTCGCCTGACCGTCCTGAACGTCATCTGGTTTTTATTTAAATGCAAAATGAAATTAGGCTCCCAATAACACAGCAGAAGAATTCAATAAGATGGGGCTTTTCACTTACAGTTTAATATTAACATTTTCCCATAAATGTTAATGAATAAAAGTCTACTGTTTTATATATTATCCATGGTGGGGAGACAGCAGGCTAGGGATGGAAGGAAAGCTAATCTTTTCATACCACAAATTAGGATATATACTTCAAGGAGGACTAAGTGTTCCCAGCACTGCCAGGGACCTGGCCCCAACCCTCCTTCCCCTGGGGGCAGCCACCAGAGCTGATCCCATGGGGATGCTCAGGGAGTCTCCACTGATCACAAGATCCTCCCCCAGCCCAAATCCCTTTGGCTTTGCTTCTCGTTTTCCCTGGCCCTCTCTTTCTGCCTGCACACTGTGAACATCAAACACCCAACACCATCACTGTCCAGCACGTCCTGATGCTCTCAGACTCCAGCATGGAGAACAAGGCAGGATTACTGGGAAAATCAGGTGGCTCTTTGTGTGATATCCTGTTAGAGAAAGGGACAGGGGTGATGGGAGGTGAGGGCACAGCTGCAGGCCACAGTGACAGGGAATGATCCAGCATCCAAAGGGAGAAGCACCAGGAGCAGATCCTGTGCTGGAAGAGGGGCTGGGAGTGCTGGAAGCTGCAGGGCCACAGGGTTGGCTCACACTGCAACCTTGCATTGCCTTGGCACTTGACTTCCCACTTACTGCAGAGGGTTTGCTGTGTTAATGTCTATTTTGCTGTTTGGTGACTCATACTTCACCCTACCTCTCTAATAAGTGTTCATTTAACAGTTTGACTGCTTAACAATTTATTGCACAAATGGGTTTCCATTCCACAGCCTGCTCTCCCATCTCCCCTGGAGAGGGGAATGCATTGTTTATGAGATCTCTGTGATGGCCTGTGCTGCACATCCCAAAAATCAGCAAATACTCAACGGCTCTCTGGGGCTGCTGGGCTTGGGAGGAGGGACAGGAACTGTCTTGTCTTTATTCTGCCACCACCTCAGCAGCTGCAAGAGGTTTTGGCTCACAAAACAGCTGTAAAAATACCAGTCCTGGTTCAAATGCTGGGACCCGAGGGCTCTTATACTTACTGAGAGAGATATGCCTGCCATAAGTCATATCCTACACAAAAACACCATAGAAAGACTCCTAAAAGGAATGACAAGGTAATTATAGGAATTACAGATGGAAAAATCCCCTTGTCTCTGCCCCCTTCCCAGTGTGGGACCGCTCGGTGTGGGGCAGGCTTCAGGCCTCAGACTTTTAAAGGGAAGATTTAATAAACACTGAGAAATATTTCCAAATATTTAGAAAACCCAAAATAACACATTTCCAAGCCAAGCTGTGCAAACAGAAAATGAATTTAGAAAACTTGTTAAAAACCCAACAGCTTTTGCGTGCACCAAAACATGTTTGGGTAGCAGGAATCACCTCGTGGGCAGGATGCTGCAAGCAGAGCTGGAGGATGCTCAGCCCTGGTGCAAGACCTACCATGGCTCTCCTCTTGCTGCCCCTGGAATCACCAGCAGAAGCCTCAGGGATGCAAAAAGCTCCATGCTTTAGGAGGGACTCAGCAGACAATTAAATGTGAGCAAAGCCAAGCTAGACAGGACAGAGCTTTGAATTTTCCTGTGAAATTCTGGAGCACTGCAGTTAATTTGCTTAATCATTAGGAGGAAAAACCACAACCCCAAGCAAACCAAAAAAAACCCCCAACACAGCAGCAAATCTGCAAGGAAAAAAGGGAATTGTGTCTCTGTTCACTGCTTTTGAGACAAAGCACTGGAAGAAAAATGTCCAGTTCCAATAATGTCATAACCTGATTACAGCCTGACCAGAAGAGCTAAAACACTTGCAGAACAATGAGTAAGAAATTAAGTTTTAAATTGAGTGCTGGCCCTATCTTGTGTCACTTCTTTATGTTCCAGTGGAAAGGACAGTGCTGAGCTCATTTCATATCGAGCAGAGTGAGATGCCTGGATGCAGACACCATTTAGTCATCTCCTATATGTTCCTCCCCATTTCTTTCTCTGGGAGGAATGACAAATCCAGGAATGTGACTGCACTTTGTTTTATTATGATATTGATTTTCCCTGCAGAGGGGAAAGTGCATTTATCCCCCAGGTCTGTGTGCTAGCAGGGAAGGGTTAACAAAATGTTTATCACAAAGCTGGCTTCAGAGTTGAAAGTAATGTGATCAGTAATGAATTTTGTGTTACATTAGGTTGTATAAATGGACAGACAAGCGCAGACAACAAGTGGCCAGGAGTCGGGGCTAATCTAATGATGTAAAAATAGAGACAGCACCAATTATACTTGGGGCCAGCTCAGAGCTCCTGCAGGGACTGCAAATGAATAGGTACAAATCAAATTACTGACTAATAGACGCACTACAAGAGAGGGCAGTCAATGCTAAATACATTAGGGCCTTGTGACCTCTCTGCTCTGAACAGCAGAATCCTAAATTTGACTTAAAAAAAAAAAAAAATCAAAGAAACTCTTGCTCATTTAAGGAGAGCAACAGAACAATGTTATTTGTGAAATGACTTGAGACACTTTGATATTTTTTGGTTTGTCCCCCTATGGCCATGTTAGGTACGTGGCCCTTGGAAAGCTGAGAGAGGGTTTGCTTTTAGAACAAGGGAAAATACTTTTTGTGCAAAAGTTAAGACCTGATAACAATACAGTTATGTTACATACCAAAACATTTCAAAGCCATGTGCCTCTTTGTGGTGATGTTTTTTACTGCTACTTCACCGGCTGTGTCTGTATCAAAAATAAAATATTTCTTAAATAAAAAGGCCTTGATTTAATAAGAAGAAAAAGAAAAGGAATCTCCCCACACCACAGTTGATAATAGGCAAATGCAGTTGATCAAGATTGTTATCAAATGGCAGAAAGTCAGAGGTGTCTTGTGGCATCAGTGCTCCCGTTAGAATTTTCCTACAAACAGCAATGAACCTGAATTCACATCAGAAATATTCATGGTATCAGCATTCACACCCTCTCCCCCTGAAATAATGCATGACCTGGAAGAAATTCCAGTAAAACCTCCCAGGGCTGGTGGCAAGATTGGATTTGGAGACATGGGAAACGACTGGGAAATTAAAGATATCCTTGTTGGACCTGCCCAGGGCTGTGGGATGGGGCTGCTCAGGGACACCCTTAGACAGGAGAGAGTAAAGATCCCACACTGAAGTGTCTGAAATCCCAAAATGTGTGCAAGGCCAATGCTCCTCTCATCCAGTACTTCCAAAATGGTGGCTCCTAAAGAGTCTGAATTTTCCTTTCTTTTCAACTAGGCCCATCCAAATAAACCTTTTGTAGGAAGAATTGAGCTCCCAGACTTATTGGAGGGGGTAATTTAATCTCTGACCCTGGGATGAATATTGTGAAAGTTCAAAGGCTGCTTTTAGCATCGATGTTATTTGATCCACCAGTGGGTTTGCTGCCCAAGCTGGTTTTGCACTGAACCTATGCAGAAATCTCCTGGCAGAAATGCTCTTCAGGGGGAAAATAATTTACTCTGTGTATCTGTAGCCCATGTCTGAGTTAGGATAAAACACAGTTGAGGAGAGAGAAGGGGAAATTGTCTTAGATTAAAGAGGAAGGCAGAAAGGAAAGAAGGGAGGGAGGGAAGGAGAGAGGGAGGGGAAGGCACCACTGAAAGCTCTACCTCTATAAAGGGTTAATCCCATTCCTCAATGTACAGGTACATCAATGTCCAGGTGGCTGCTGATTCTTGAATAAAGCCTGTGAGCATGGATATTTTCTCCTCTGGACAAAACCCCAGGAAGGATGGTCCTGGAACAGGAGCCACCTTGCTCTCCTCCCTTTGCTTCCACCTCGGCCAGGCACTGCAGGAAATGTGTGACTTCCCTTCTCCAGCCCCCAAATCTCTCAGGAAGGCTCCAAACCCATCCCTCTGCAAAGCTCAGAGGTGTCCAGACCCAAGTTAGGCTCAGCCTTGGGGCTCTGGCTGGGGACCAGGACCCAAAGTGCCCAGAGCCCCAATCCTGGGTATCCTACAGGCCATTCCCTAACACACATCTAATTAGCTCCACTTACTTACATCCCATTAATCAGGTTAAAGAGTTTGCTTCAACATATGAGCTTCCTTCAGCGTAATATGTGCCTGTTGATGAAATTTGGAAGGAATCCAGGCAGTTTCCTGAGGGCCAGAGGTGCTCCTCCCTGTGCCACCTGTGGGTGAGGGCTGACCTGGAGGCTTGCAGGAGTTTTGGAAGAAAGATGCATCTCAAAAACCATCCTGCTGCTCCCCTACCATAGGCTGATTTCAAATATTAAGCCTAGAAGTGATCAAAATACACTGGAAAGCTTAAAAATGTACTTGCTGAAGGAGTAGGTAAGCAGAGGATTTATTAATTACAGTATTTTTGGAGGGAAAGATTTCTAGCCTGAGCTGATAATTCCTTCCTGTCCAGTTTGAGTGGAATCCTGTCAGGGATATTTGTCTTCTGGAAGCAGAGTTTCATAAATCACAGTCCTAGGGTGGTTTTTTTTTGGGGGGGGGGAATGCAATATGAAGCTCCAGCACACACTTAAGAACTGCACTGCAAATGTAAATATTGTAGCTGCTTGAAAACAAAGCTTTGCAAGCAAAAGAGGGCACTGACCACTAACATTTGTGTCTAGACTTGCATAATTTTTTTCTTTTCAGTGAGAGTTTGACAGAAACTGGAACAGCAAAAACATCTTTTTTGCATCTTTGCCAATTTATGCCTTCCTTGGAATTAAATGTGTATCAGGGCTGACAGCTTATGTACAGCAGACTCCACTTCAGATAGACATGGGTCATCTGAATAATTGGATAACAAGGGGAAAAGCTGGTTTCCCAATCAAGCCAGCTAGCTGGACAACTGCAGTTATCATTTAGGTCACAAGGAAAGGAGGTTTTTGGGGGCTGTTTCCAGCCCTGGTTCTTCTCCCACCCTGTATCCGACAGCCCTTGGCACAGAGTCAGAGGTGGAACAGCCCCATCCAATCCCCCTCCCTGCAATGCCAGATTATTCCTGATGTTTTCAGCATCCTCCAGCTGGATGTTGGTGCTGTGACCAACTTTTGGGTATTTCTGCCTCTGCCAGTGGCCAGAGCCAGGTTGGTGTTGCCACCCCTGCTTTGCAATGCGATGGGGCAGGTACAAAACAGAGATTGTGGGAATGTCAGCTCTCCAGAGTGGTCTGTGCACCACGAGCACACACTGCCTGCACACCCCTGCAGCCTATCAGCCCTGATTTCTATATAAACCTACGTGTCAGCTATGCCCTAACAGTTAAGGCATTAAAAGAATCTACTTATCTCCTGCCATTAAGTGCATGTCAGGACCAGTCGAGCACTTGACAAAGTCTCACTGTCCACCCTACTGCCCAGTTTGTGTCCACACATTGGACCCCAGCACTGCACATGCACAGATCTTCAAATTCCCAGCTAGAAATATTCATTAGTTTGTGCTGAAGTTTGAGTAAGATTTTGCAAGTTTTGTTAAAACTCTGCAAAATCCATTTAAGGACTGAAGAGAATGCACAGAGCACAATCAGAGGTTAAAGCATGCAAAACATAAAGGCGTGAATAAATTAAATTATTTTAGGATTATTAAAAGGATTATAAATTCCACAATTTTGAGTCCAATGCAGAAATATAAACACTGGTTTTGAAAGAAGCAGCAAGACAGAAATCAGTTACCAACAAACAAACCTCCAGTGTCCTTTCTGCTGAACTCTTTGCTGTCATTTCACTGTGGTGAGTGGGCAGCAGAGAACCCAAGGAGGAAAACTGAGTTTTTTCAAAGATAATTCAGTTCAGCCAAGCTTGGTTATGATATAAGTGGTTTGAGGGAAGTGAAAACTCTCCTACTTGTTATGAGCCAACAAAGACACCTCTTTTTTGAAGTGAGGGTAATGCAGCTCCACGCTTATCTCTGCCCATTTATTAGGCAGCAGACAGATGAGAGCCCTGTGGTGGAATGGTGCTGGCAGCCAGCTCCAGCCCTCTCCCTCAGTGAGTGCAGCTCTCCAGGTACATCTGAGCAGGAGGGAACTTTTTCTGTCTGTCTGCTAAAGAGGAACAGCTCAAGAGCTGTTAGGGGATGGAAGTGGAAAGGGCACGGGAGTTCACCCTCTTATCACCAGGTTTTCTCTGCTGCTCTGAGTCACCACATGCCCAAATCCTGAGAATAAAGTGTGTTAGTGGTGGAGAGAGTCCCAGGACAGGCAGGGCAGCACAGAGTGTTAATGACAGGGAGAGGAGGGTGCTGGGATGGGGTGAGCTGGGTCAGTGCTCATGTTACTCATTATTGCTGCGTAAAATCGCTGCTCTGAGATGGCATCTATCTTACACTCATTAGGGAGATTTATGGGGCTGGGGCAAGGGCTGGGAGAAATCTCTCTGGATGAATATTAACTCAGTGATGGCATCTCTATAAACAGCTCCTTTCTGTCTTTACACCTGCGGGACTCTGAGCCTCATGCCAAAGAAGCTGGCACTGGCTGCCATCAGGAAGGAAAATACAGAGCCCTGTCTCTGTATTGTAAAGTTCTTGCTTTACAATATAATACACTGTCAAGTCTCCAGGGCAGCCAGTCACCCTAACCTGGCACATCTGGAAGGCTTCAGCTTTCAGAGGAGCTATTCCCCTCACCTTTCCCCTTCCACACACAGCCTGAGGGGTGCTGACCCATTATCAGCAGTGGACACCCTCCCAAAGTTCACACTGATCACAGCCTGGGTCAGTGAGTGATGAAATATGTGCCTTTCTCTATTTTCATAGCCTGCTTCTTCCACCTTCCCAGCCCTTTACAGACATGAGCTGATTGAAGTCCACACCAGCAATGTGAGGGAGGCATCTCTGTCCTCAGTGCACTGGTGGCAAAAAGCTGGTGAGGATTTGCACCGGAGTGCAGCAGACCCACCCTTAGTGCTCAACCAAGCCTTTCAGTTAATTCCAACTCTAACTCCTTTGGTTTCATCTCTCTCAAGATGGAAAGCAGAGGAAGGACAGCTGGCAAGGTGACCAGCTGGGTTATGGAGGGGTTTCTGCTGCCTGGACCTACAGACAAGGGCTAAAATCCTGCTCCTCACATCCCCCTCCTGCAGGCTGTGGGAAGCTGCTGCAGTTTGGTACCTGCTCCACAGAGGGCAAAGTCAGGATGAGCCCTGACAGGAGAGGAGCAGGGAGAGCTCAGAGCAGCACAAGGCCCTCAGTGATACATGAGGGCAAGAGCAAAAGGAAGAGACAGCTCCTGCTCTTCCTGGAAAACCCATAAGTGGGCATTCCCACACCTTGCTGCTGGTTTCTCCTCTTTTGCCTTCCCAGGGAAGCTGCCAGGAGAGTGACAAGTGAGTTGGCAGCTGATGTTAGGGGCCAGCATCACTCTGAGGTGTTTTTACTGGAGGTGTTTTTTGGAACAAGTAGAAATTGATGGAGATAATAAACCCACAGCAACTGTGCTTTAATTCCTGAGCATCTCCTGCCACGGGGGGCACTCCTGACAGCCTAATCTCTGACGTGCCATTCCATTTACTTAAACAGATGATACAATTTATCAATATAATGGACACTGATGAAGATGGATTAATTTGGATTACAGAACCAGCGCTTCACAGTGGCTCTACTGAGGACACAAAATGAGGATATGTGTGATGATGGCATTGTTTGGAGCAGGGCAGCAATCTGCACTGGAGGGGATGCAGGAGAGCCCTTGTCCTGGCTATATGATGAGGAAGCTTCATGTGCCAATATCTCAGGCTGTGTTTATGTGATCTACCACTAAGTTCCTTTTAGAAATGACTTCTGAGATCCCCACAAAGAGAGAGAGATAGAGAGAAATAGAGAAATAAAGAGAAATAGAGAGAGAGAGAGAGAGAGAGAGAGAGGAGCGTACAGAGAAAAAAAAGCGAAACTTAAAAAAAAAAAAAAATTAAATCAAAATCACCATTGGGTGAGATGTACGTGATCTCTGATCACACCTCTTCTTTGTACCTGTTCCTGATCCCACCATGTCCCTGCTGGGGGACTCGCACATGGCGTCGGCCAGGCGCTCGCGCAGCCCCTCCTCGCTGGGCTCCATGGAGGACATGTGGCGCAGACCGAAGCTCTCGGGCCAGCTCCCACACACCTCCAGCAGCGTCACGCTCCGGTCGAAGGCACCTGTGGCACACACAGACACAGGGGGCACGTGAGGGATGCTGGGGGAAACGGGTGCTTGGTTTGGAAATGCAAAAACCTTTACAAAAATACAACAAAGGAAAAGTTCGCGGCGGTGGGAACCACCCCTCGTGGATACCATGCTGCCGGTTCATCTTCAAAATGGATGTTCACCCTTTTATACCCCTGGGGTTTGATCACCCAGCCCTGGTCCCTCCCAAAGTCTATCACTCAGCTCTTTTTTGCCATTTATCGGCGCAAACTGCTTTCCTGTAACTGGATTGGAGGTCAGGTGTTGCCTGCCTCACCCCCTAAGCACCCCCAAGCTTTTCCATTCCCACCTGCCCTTGGATGCCGTGGGACAGAGAGACAAATGACAAGTGTTTCTCACAGTGGCTTGTGAGAAGTTTTAGGGAGCTGGAAAGATGTGATAACCTGTTGGCTATAAACAACTTGCAGGTAGTGTTTTTCTCCTTTATTTTTCTGTTCCTCTCAAGGACAGTGTCTGAGAAAGATGTTTCTGTTAGTTAGCCAATAGAACAGAATCTATGGTACCACTCCATAAAAACCATGTGGTTCTTTTGAATAAAGCCTTCTTTGCCTTGGCTACCATCCTGCCTCTCACCTGTTCCTGTCCCAACCTCAGTGCAAGAGTGACACTGGCCCAGGTAAGGGACACCTGTGCAGCCTCTTTGTACCTGTCCTAGACACCCCAGGCTGTCTGATGGCAACAATACAGAGGGAAAGGGAACCATGGGGAGAACAGAGGGCATCTAAACTACAATAACATAACTATACATCACTAAAGCTTTTCTTAATATTCACCCAATAGTTATCCCTTAATTGTGAGAGTCAATTATCTCATTATCCATCTGTAACAGACACCCTGGCACCAGCTTCCTCTTGTTTGTGCTGTGTTTTGGGTGCCTGAAAAGCTGATTTTAGCACATGAGTTAAAGGTTGGTGTTACAGCACAGCACAGCAGAACCCTAAGTATAAACCAACTTCTATCAAGTAGCTGTAATCAAAAAGGTGAAATTAAAATATAGATTGGTATTAAAATACATAATAAATACATACTGAAATTAAAATACAGACTGGTGAGAGTCAGGAAAGCAGCACAATAACACAAATGTAAATGGCATGCAGGTATTTTTATGTTAGACAATTAGGAATTATTTTTGATCAGTCTTCCACTGGGATGCTGCAGAGATGCTTCTTCCCCCTCCTCATCTTGGACAATGGAAACAGCAATTTTGTCTTTGCTAACGGGAAAAAAATTTACTTAAATTCCCGTTCTTGCTCTTAAACAGAGAAGAGGCAGAGCTGCCTTGTGTCTGACGAAGGAACAAATGGATCAATTCCCTCAATCTGGGATATCTGTGGGTTTTCTCTGGGAAGTTTTAGCTCAAACGTGCTCTAACAGAGGCTTTTCTACCAGCAGCCCCTACTGAAGACTGGGTCTTGTGAGGGAGTGCACGTACCTACAAAAGATCCTTCAAATAATTCTCTGACTGCAGTTATTACCTCATTCACAGCAGGGTATGATGTTCTGCCGAATGCAAAGATTAGATTCTGAATTCAGGATCACTTCAAAGTACAAATTAAAATTATTCTCCTTTATTATACAGCAAGTCTTCTGCGAAGGCTTACTTAAATCATTCCCACTTGGAACAAGATTACAGTTATGCTTTGTTCCTTCAAGCACATACCATTTACTCCACTATTAGGTAACTGAATATGCAGCGTTTATTGTGCCTGGTTTCTGCCAGCCTAGCGAGGGGAAAAAATGCAAATGCCAATGTTTCTCAGAGTTAAAAGTACATGAAACACGTCCTTGTTATCAGCCCTTTGGTTTTCCCCTTTGATCAGCCGTCAGAAACTATCTACACTTGTAGTCTGTGACTGTACAGCCTCACAGCACACCCCCTGCCTCTGACAGGTGGTAATAGAAAGGGTGAGAGACCAAGCCCCGCGGCAGGCGGCCCTTCCTCTGATAACGCCCCGAGCACGGGCTGATAACGATGGTAAACACTCGGGCAGCCAGCGAATCCATCCATCAGCAAAGAGGGGCTGATAATTCCGAGCTCTAATGGCACGGGCTGCAGCGCCAGGGCTGGCATTCAGGGATTTATATGGGCTGCACTGGTGACTCCTGGCTCCTGAATTTCATCGGCGCTGATTTATCTGCTGGCCTGGCTGCAGAGTGGATTCCTGGCACTAGAGAACCATCAGCACTGAGAGGGACCTCTAGAAAATGGGGAGTGGATTCCTGGTACCAGAAAACCATCAGCACTGAGAGGGACCTCTAGAAAATGGGGGAATGGATTCCTGGCTCTAGAGAACCATCAGCACTGAGAGGGACCTCTAGAAAACACTGAGGTGGATCTTTGCAAAACGGGGGAGTGGATTCCTGGCACCAGAGAACCATCAGCACTGAGAGGGACCTCTAGAAAATGGGAGAATGGATTCCTGGCATAAGAATACCATCAACACTGAGAGGGACCTCTAGAAAATGGGGGAATGGATTCCTGGCTCTAGAGAACCATCAGCACTGAGAGGGACCTCTAGAAAACACTGAGATGGATCTTTGCAAAATGGGGGAGTGGATTCCTGGCACTAGAGAACCATCAGCACTGAGAGGGACCTCTAGAAAATGGGGGAATGGATTCCTGGCACTAGAAAACCAAAACCGTCAACTGAGATGGATCTATGCAGAACAGGGGAGTGGATTCCTGGCTCTAGAAAACCATCAAAACCATCAACACTGAGAGGGACCTCTAGAAAACACTGAGATGGAGCTTTGCAAAATGGGGGAGTGGATTCCTGGCACTAGAAAGCCATAAACACTGAGAGGGACCTCTAGAAAATGAGGGAATGGATTCCTGGCGCTAGAAAACCATCAGCACTGAGAGGGACCTCTAGAAAATGGGGGAATGGATTCCTGGTACCAGAAAACCAAAACCATCAGCACTGAGAGGGATCTCTAGAAAACACTGAGATGGACCTCTGCAAAATGGGGGAATGGATTCCTGGCACTAGAAAACCATCAACATGAGAGGTACCTTGACACAACGGGACTGTGACTCTCTGTGATACACACACTTGAACTCTGGATGAGTCCCAGTTTCAACCCAGACGAGGAATGACCAAATATTTCAACTTTTAATGGCTCTCTGGATTTATAAAGATGGTCCAGTCTACTAATTTGTTTTAAAGCGAGGGTTCTTGAAGCTTGTTTGAGAAAATTCAGGGAGGAGGCAAAGTAGTTGCAATGATGTTTAAATCTCTACAGCATTTTCATGATGTCAGCTCTCCTAAAGGCAGGAGGAAAGGCAAAATTTGGGGTTTTTTTTAAAGCTTTTTTTCCCCAAGTAATCCTTCTACAGTTTCATGCAGCTCTGAGACGCCCTCTCAAGACCCCACAGATTTCAGGTGTTTTTGACAGAGCTGTTCATGTACCCTGAGAGTGATCAGGACTTTTAAACCTGCTTCCCAAACCCCAGGGAAGCAGCAGGGACACGATGAGCTCCCACAGGTTTTCAGGGCTGTGCCAGAGATGAGAAATCTCCTCTTTCCTGGTGTCAGCCCTTATTCCAAAAGTGAGAAATGGGAGCATTTCTGCTCCTATAAGCAGACATATGAATAATAAGGCAAATGGCTTTTGAAGCTCTGCCAAGATGCCTGCTTGTGTGTACAGGGAGAAACTTCATGGAGTGCTGGGCTCTGGCTCCTGAGATCCTTGAGTGAGAGCAAAGGAGACAAGTGCAGTGTTACCTCTGCAATCAGGGCCAGGAGCTGCCAAAACTTCTTAGCAGCAACGTGTGAGGCTGCAAGTGTTAATGCAAATGCAGGTTAGAGGGATTAACTGCACTGAAAGTTTGCTTGTTAAAAAAATGCAGGGCTGGGGAAGCTGTAGTTTTATCTTTCCTCCCTTTTCACTCCTTCTCCGTGGTAGCAGTGCACATCTGGCAAGAGCATTGATATCCAGACATCCAGCTGGGATTCAGCAGCCACCACTGCAGCCCGTGGGTGATCACTGAATCAGGCAGAGGAGCTCCTTGCTCCATCATCTGCTCTGTGCTGCAGTGGAACCCATAAATTCCCCCTAATTTCAATGGGTGATCACTGCCTGAATCAGGCAGAGGAGCTCCTTGCTCCATCATCTGCTCTGTGCTGCAGTGGAACCCACAGATTGCCCCTAAATTCAACACAGACATTGATAGAATGGGTTCCAGGTAAAGCTGAACATGCAGAGTGTGAATCAGGTTATTCAGGATGTGGGGGTGGAAAAGGGGACCTAGCTTGGGCAGGCAGGTTCCTTCCTCCTGTAAATCCCTGGCTCTGTCCCTCTCTGATGTAAAACAAAACTGTTTCAAGAAAAACAAGATTTATTGTCATGCACCTTCCTGTTCCTCCTGCCAGTGCATCAGCAGACACCACATGTAGCAGAGTAAAAGAATGAAATAATTTTTTCAAGGCAGAATGAAGTTCTGGGTATTTTTACACCTTGCAGAGTGACTCTGGAGAGTGTGCCATGGCCATGGGCTGGCTGCTGCCAGGAGCCTTGGGTTGCTTTGCCCTGCCTACATCATTCCCAAAGGCACAGGGGCTAATGGCATTAAACTTCCACTGATAGCAGCCCAGCCTATCTCTGCTATTTATTATATTGTAATCTCTCCTTGTGGCTGCCTCACTCTCCCCTTTTCAATCCCAATATCTCACTTGATAAGGTATCAGATTCTCCATCACTGACCAGCGAGGAGTTTACAAACAAACCTGGCTGGAGAGTCCTGCCCCCAGAATGGCCAAACCAGAACAGAACCAGGGCACCCACAGGGCTGAGAAAGCTCCTGCTGATCCAGGGATTACTGAGGGCTGAGGGGAGCCCTCCTGCCAGCCACCAATGCCAGCCCCTGACGTGGGAACCCAGATTCCCCCTGTCCCCAGCCTGGACACAGCATGGGTGGGGAACAGGTCCCACCTCAAAGGAGAAATTAATTTAGGAACAGCTCAAGGGTGAGCAAAGTAGGCATGACATGAGGCTGGCAATTACTTGTGAAATCCTGGTGAAATCTCATTAAATCACCCTAAAGAAATCTTATTGACTTAAAATTGTGTCAATATTTCATCTTATTGCACAGTGCTTTCAAGCCTGCAGAACACTCATTCTGCTTTATTTATTGAAGATGAAACTGGGTGGCAATGAAGATCATCAGCCTCCTGTGTATGATATCCAGGCATCATCCCAGAACCCCAAATCACCCAAATGGAACAAGCAGGACCCTTTTCTTGACCATACAGGTCCACAGTGCTCAGTTTTGCAATTCCAGCCCAAATGCTCTGAGCTAATTCTGCTTCATACACAGAATTATCCTAATAAAACTTTAATTTTTGCCTGAAATCAATCTCCCACTTTCTTTCCACAGATATTTACCTCTCAAGGAGCACCACCATTTTCTCTTACCACTGCTGATGGAGCAGAACCAGGTTCCCATCTTTCTGCTCAATATTTTATTAATGGCAAAGGCTTCTGTCATTACTCACACCAAATTACCTTGCTTAGACACACAGGATTTGTCTCTAGCATTGCAATTGTTTCAAGGCTTTTAATATAAAAGCAAAATAAATTTTACTGAAGAAAGGAAAAGAAAACCCACCCTAAAGCTTGGAATGCCCTTTCATTTCAAAGCTGAGAAAACCAGAGAAACTTCTTCTCTCTAGTAGTAAAAAGTATTTTTACAAAATGCTTTAATGCTTTTAGTGTGTTATTTTTCTAAGTCAAAATAGCTAAGCTAAATCTTTCACCATAGCTCTTTAATTCAAAAGCCAGGGGAAATTTTTTTCATTAAACCTCTGGACAGCTTTGTTTAAAATATGAAATCAAGTAGCTCCATTTCCTGTCTTCTAAGGAACAGTAAATCAAAAAAGAGAATGTTCTCCAAAAATATAGTAATGGTTCTATTAAAGAGCTTGACAGTTTTGAGCCTCACCTTGCATATTGCAACATACATGTGAGCAAAAATACCAGAGCAAAGAGGAGGGGAAAGAACCTGCCAGTTTTAATTGATAAAAGATGCACCCTGATCAATGGCATGCATTGACCCTGGTGATGTCAGACCCTGAGGAGCCACCAAGAGGGACAGGAGGGTTTTCCATCCCCTCTCCTGCTTTTCCTGGCCTTTCCAGAAGCAGGAGTGGATTTTGGAGGGGCTCTTGGTGACCTCGGCCAGGAGCAGGAACCCCTGGGTGTGTGAGGAGCCAGCACATGGAAACTCCTGGCCCAAAGCAGTGACTCAAACTGCACATACCTCCTTTGAACATGAAAGGTTGAACTTTCCTACAGGCCCTGCCAATTCCCTTCTGTGCCACAACTTTGTGATTCCAGCGGGAATGCCACAAAGCGGCCGCTCTGAGCACTTGAAGGGGAATCCAAGCAAATATTTGAGTGTGGAGAAGGAACATCCCCCTGAGCTGCCCTGGATCTGGTGGCTCTGGGCTCATGGCACGTGCTGCTGCTGCTCCTGTGCTTGGCTCACATGTTGCCACCCCTGTGTCCCACAGCACACCAGGTACCAAGGGACAGAACACTGGTACACGAGGTGTGAGTGTTAATTATTGCCTCTGGAAACCATGGCAGGAGCCACAGCCTTTGGAGTGACTCTGCTCCCTGTCATCCTCCCTCCCACAGGGTTGCTTTTTTTCCAGAACTGCTCACAGTTCTGCTATAAACAGGACATTACTCACCAGCTCTGTATCCTGTGAGTGCATTTAATTAATGGAGCCTTCAGCCAGGGTACCCCGTCCCACAGCAACCAACACTTCCAAATGCTGAATGCCTTTGAACTCTTGGCTAAGTCAGGCTGAGAAGTTGCTCATCCCTCCTCAGCACCACAGACTTGTAAACAGAATTGCTGTTTGTCCCTCTGTCAGGATTTCTAGAGGAGGTTGGGCCCAGCAGCCTCAGGAGCTCCATGCCCAGCAGCTCCAGGGATGGATGCTCAGGGAGGAGGTGCCACAAACTCAGCACGGTGGCCCAGGCAGAGTTGGTGATGTCCAGGATCATGGGGCAGGTCCTTAGGGACCATCCCACCCTCCTCCTCCTCCTCCCCACATCCCAACAAACTCCCAACGCCCCAGTGCTCCTGCACAAAGGGTTAACCAGGGGCTCAGGAGATTTGGGATGCTCAGGAGCACAGCCAGCCATCACAGCCGTCCTTGAAGGCTTTCAAATGCGAGCAAGGCTGCAATTTTCAGAGCTGGAGCAGCGAGATATTTTTATAAATACATAAATCTTTTCAAGGAAAAACAAATATAGAGAAAAGAATGTAAACATTATTGTAAAATGCATAATAAAATGTCTGTTGTTTGTTAATTTTGCTCCTTATTATCCAGCCTATCTGTACCACCGATGTTGAAACATTTGCCTTTTAAAAATTTTTTTTTATACTCCCTTATTCATTTAAAAATAGTTTCCTGCATGTTATATGAATAAGCAAAACCTAAGGTTCTAAATCCAGGGGAACTTTGAAGTATGAAACCCATGGTCTATGGGAACTATGTTTTCATTAATCAAAGTAGATGTTTCTAAAGCCATCAGATTTATCATGACTGGATTTCATATGTGAAACCCAATATACACACAGACATACACTGCTTGTCCTTTTGGATTAGTGCTGACCTTTTACTCTCCTTTCTGAAGGATCTGCCTTTCCTCAGAGCGGGGCTGCCCTGCTTTGCCAGAGCAGCCTTGACAGAGTGCGTTTCCAGCTCTCTGTGTCTGACTGCGAGTCTGGGCTAAGGTCAAAACATAAATGATTAAGTGTATTTATTAAACTCTGCCTTTGCCTTGAATGCTCCCAGTGCCTGTCAGATGCCATCCAACTGTGCAGATTCCTGCTGCCAGCACACCTGGCCAACAAACCCGGGGCCCTGGTGCCTCCACAGCCCTGTGACCCCAAAAGCAGAACAGAGCCCCCCAAAGCTGAACAGAGCCCCCCAAAGCTCCCCCAGCACTGCCAAGGGCTCCTCCAGCCCTTACTGAGCTCCTGGCTTCCCCAAGACATTGAGGTGAGTACAAGGACACAGGATGGGTTAAACACTGGAGGCAGGATGTGACAGCCACCCAAAGCAGGGAGAGAAACAAGAAAACGCAACAAAATGCGTGCTTAGCGTCAACAGGGAAATTGGTGTGGTGGTACCAGAATTTGGAAGTATTTTGCAGAATTTTGCAGTACCAGAAGCACAAAACTTTGTCTTCTTGCCTTACACAACAACACAAGGGGCTGGGGCACAGGTGGGCACAGCTCACCCACAGCCTGAGGAGCACAGTGCGCTGAACAATCAGCTGAGAGCATTTTCCCAATACTGGATGCTCTTTATTGAGCTGCCCAAAAGCAAAAAGAGATGGAATCTCCAGTATAACTGGATGCTATTATGATTTTGAAAACAAAATCGCCCTCTGTAATAAAATTAATTTCCAAGCAAAAACTTTCCCCCTCCCCCTTGAATACCAAGATTTGTGCATATTTTAATGCTCTACAGGATCAGAATGCCTGGAATAAATCAGGAATGCTACAACCAGCCCCAAGCCCCCTTAGAGATTAACATTTCTTTATATTTAATCCTGGCATAAGGCAGAGTGTCCTGAAGAACCCAGGGTTCTGCACAAGCCTGAGTTCCCAGGTATGAATCTGCACAGCAAAAAACTTCACCTGATGTTCTTTCAACCTCCAGGTTTGGAAATTTCATTAAAAAAGGATTCACTAAAGATCTTCAGCACTTTTTAAGTTTTTGTAAGGTTGGAAATGTTTTCTTGTGGTATTCACATACTTATAATTCTCAGTCCTGGTTAAAATTAGAAAATCCAGTAACTTTTTTCCCCCCCTAGTAAATTTTCCCACTCTCCAAAGATCTACGACTTAGCTAAGCTTACAATAAGATGATTATTGAGATTTTCAACAATGCCTAGGAAATTTAAACACAGAATGAATTCCATTAAATCTCAGTGGAGGCTTTTTTAGACAAGCCTTTATTTTGTTTGACTTCTCCTCTGAATAAAAGCAGCGATTTTAGGATGCTGAAGCTTTTTGTGCTGGCTTCGGTGGGGAAAACGCTGTGTGAGATGCAGGAAGGATACATCTGGTATTTCTGTGACACCACATAATGATCCTTATTCCTTTACATGCCAAGTAATTTCTGAACTCTTGGGAAGAGGTTTGCAGCCATACCCTGTCTTAATGAGGGAGGAATATGCCAACTCCACTGCAGGGGCTGCAATAATGCATTACTTCCCTTAAGAAAACAGATTTATCTTGCTTATTATCAATCTGGGGGCATGTGCAAATGCATAGCCATATACACATGTACAAAGGACACACAATGGATTAGAAAAGGCTCATATTTACCCACAAGTAAGGAAAGATCTGACAACTCATTGGGGTTTTTGGGATAACTGAGATCTTATGTTACACTTTGAGACACAAGCGTGGATTTGTCATCTTGCTTGAGCCTTAGTGGTGGCTGTGTGAGCCAAGGAATTTAATTCTGATTGTTTCATTTGAATTAAAAAAAGAAATCTTAGTGTTGAAAAAACATTGGAACTGTGCTATGTACTAATACATCACTCAAATTGTAACAGGAGACTCCTCCTTGTGTAATAGCAACAGAGAGTGTGGGAAGGCCAAGTTCATCATGGGGAGAGTTTATCTGAGCTAAATGTTGGGGAGACCTGTTTGAAACCTGCTGCAAAGGAGGGGTGAAGGCTTCCCCATGCCCATCCCAGCTGGATGGAGCTGCACAGCAGGGCTGGGTGTGGTCCTGTGCCCAAACCCTGCCCCAGGATCCTCAGCATCCTCCCCACAGCCCCACCAGGCTGGGGGGACACAGAGCTCTGCTGGGCTTTGGATCATTTCTCCTTTATAATATAAGCAATTTGCAGCCTGAGAGATGCTCACAAACAAGGGGGGACAATGAGCAGTTTCTTGTCAGCCAGGACAGGAGAGCTCAGAGCAGAGCATCTGTGGGGAAGCAGCTGAGCACTGAGCTCCGGAAAGCAGAAATTTGGTTTATATCACTAACAACCCGTTAGGAGAGAAACTGGAATATTTTCTGCATTATAAGAGCAAATATTTCTCTGGTCTCATATCACCTTTCCCAGATGAAACATTTCACAACCCAGCTGACTTATAAACAGAAACCAAAATATTTTCCTAAGGTGGATCAGTGATCCCACTCGGTGCTTCCAAGCTGTAATTTATTTGTCTTACCTCACTGTGAGATAATGTGCACGCTGGTTCCAAGCTACTGTCTAATCACTGCCTGGACATGGATAAAGGAATCTCCCTTACAAACACCAGGCACCCTCTGGGTGTTTGGGAATTGGCCACAGGGTGACTCTTCCAGCACGGGGGTGGCAGTGCCCAGCTCCTGCAGCACAGGGTACAGAATTCCAGAATGGTTTGGGTTGGAAGGAGCCCTCAGGACCATCCTGTTCCATCCTGTCATTGTCAAGGACACCTTCCACTATCCCAGGGTGCTCCAAGCCCTGTCCAACCTTGCAGGGATCCAGGGACAGCCACAGCTTCTCACCCTGTGCCAGGGCTTCCCGCCCTCACAGGAAAGAGCTTCTTCCTAATGCTGAACCTCTGGAGCAAATCTGAATTACCATACAATTTATTAGGGTTATATCCAACGGGATGAGCAGAGCCTGCTGGAATCACAGCTTCCCCTCAAGTATTTTAACATATTTCAAACCTGGCCCAGATGGATTCAGGTGTTAAAGCAGAGTGATGGAAATGTTTGTGTTTGGGGCAGCTGAGCAGGATACAGCACCATTAACTTCAGGAATTCGTTTGGAAACTCAGCAACTTCTTAACTGAATGACCAAGACCAGGGGATGGAGAAGAGGTTACAAAATACACCTAAAGCACTGAGGCAAAATGAGTTTTCAGGGCTGATAGAGAGAATTTTGTTGTTTACACCAGGGAAGAGCTGGAACATCGAGGTTTAAGTGAAGGTGACCACAATGAAATCTGCCTGAGGACAACCCAGTGCAATGCCACATCTTCGTACAAGGTGTGAAAACACAGATGGGACCTCCAGAGCCACTCCTGCCCTGGCCAGGCAGCACATCCCAGCACCTCTGAGCATTTTGGAAATTGCTCAATCCAAGTCTCGAGATCCCCCCAAGAACACCAGAAAAATGTGTTTCTTTAAGGACTACAGAGAAACATGAAATTTTATGTTTAGAAAGTAATAAAAACTCAACAAAACCTTAAACTTGTTTCCTTGTAATCCTTCCAAGGCAGGGAAGATAAATTTTTTTGGCCCGGTTCTGAATTCATTAAAAGCCTGTGCCAAGTTGCACGAGCAAATTATCTGAGCTCCAGCAAGGACTGGACCTACAAAGCACTGAAACCTCTGGTCCTGAGCCAGCTTAAGCATACACTTACTTTTAAGCATGCAAACAGCCCCAGTGACTTCAATGGGAGTATATATGCTGGAAGTTAAGTGTGTGCTTAAGTGTGCTGCTGGAGCGTGGCCAGAGAACTCACAGCACCAAGGCCTGATCTCCTCCCAAAGGCCATGCAAGGCAGGGATTTCACTGCAGCCAGGCAGGACACGGCTGGGCAGCAGCCAGCAGCCCCTGAAGTTCTCCTCTGCAGCCACGGAGGAGGTTTTGCCCTTGTCACTTGTGTTATCCATCAGGCATCTGCTGGCTGGATAAGGCAGAGCGACGTGGCAAGGTGAGATGATGGAGTGAAAAAATGATCACGGCTGGCACATCCCAGCCCGAGGCTTTTGGTCACTGAACTCATCTCCCTCTCATCCTCAGCACACACTCAGCTCTGAGGGACTCAGCCTTTCCCAGCTCCACGGTGGCTGCAGCAGCTCTGAGTGCAGAGAGGAGCCAGGGCTGCACTCCCTGCACTCCCTGCTCGTGGCTCTCAGCAAAGCTCTCAGGAGACAGCAAGAACTCCTGAAAAAAGTCACACAAGGTCTTTGAGTGCCTTGAGTGACAACAGCATTTTGGCACTTGACAATGGCACGGACCTCCTGCTACAGCAATCACTAAAGGTGACTGGAAGGGTGTGCCTGTAGGGTATCACCCTAATGGGGATGGATTAAAAGGGAAATTTTCCTTACTCTTTCTTACTTTCCTTCCCACAAAACCAGGAAAAAAAAGATGAAAGAGGGTGCATCAACCCAAAATAATGCAAAATAAATCACAGTTAAAAGGGAAGTTTGATAATTCACATTGATGAATCACAGTGTGCCCTAAGTTGGAAAGACAAGAAGTGGATTTTTATGGTCAATTTTTTTTTCTTCCTTCACTAAACTTTCTTCCTTCACTTCCATTTTGGAGCACTGATGGCAAGGACATGCTTTGCTCTGATTTATGATGCAATAAAACCTCTAATGTCAACTGGGATGGACTAGGAGTCACCTGGTACAGACAGAGGGAAGAAGGAGACATTTCAGTAGAAGTCCAAACCATGCCAACCGCAAATCCCTGCCTGAACCAACAGATTTCCCTGGATCTAGGAAGAACCATTTCAGTTTTCATGGCACTGTGGCCCTGTCCTAGCATGGCCCAAACGGGTGTTTCTCACTTCCCACTTCCCCAGGAAGTCCTGATTCAGCTTCACAGCACCTTCAAAACACTTAGGGGCAACTGATTTAAGGATGGGAAATGTGGGATCATCCCCACCTGGAGCTGGAGCTGCCCCAAAATACAGGGCAGAGGAGCCCCAGGTCTCTCCTCATGGACCAAAGCATCAAAAACCAGCACTGTGACTGTGACTGTGACTGTGACTTTCTGGGTTTCAACACCTAAACCCTGCTGCAAAATCAGCTTCAACCCATGAGAAGAGTTTGATGATTACAAAGATGCTGCTTGCAAAGGCAAGATGGATTCTGAGAGCTGCAGCCTCCCATTCTGGTGGACAATAAATATTCCACTTAAATAATGGCTTGTACATATTTGAAAGGATAAACCTGCTACTAATAACCACGAATCAAAAAAGAAGATTCCAATTTTTATGCCAGAAAGCTAGCAAAAATCTTCAGTGTGTTATAAACAAGTATCCATCATTATAAACTAAGTTCAACATGTAAAAATCCAAAGATGGAGTTTATTGTCTTTAATGGCTGAGAAATGACAAGAGTGTTTGGTTGAAAAGGAATTTAGCAAGAAGTAGTTCTGTACAAGAACCAAAATCTGTCTTTAAACAAGAAAATCACTGCTGACAGTTTTACAGTAGAATTAAGCTGTGGTGAACTCTCAGAAGTGGGGCTAATCACAAGTTTCTGGGGAATTTAATGTGGAAAAGAAAGCTGATTATTAGGGAGACTGATATAATTCAGGTAGAAGCTGCTCCCATACCTTTTCCAGACCAAAATGATGAGTGAAATTTGATGTTTTGCAGAGGGAATTCTGCAGCCTGCAGAACCACCTCCTTTGGGGAGGATCTGAGATCCCATGGGATCCAGTGCTGCTCCAGCTCCAACCACCCTCCCAGCAGCTCAAAGCTTCAGCAGGAAAAACTGACTCCAAACCAGAGAGAAGCAAATCCAAGGAGGCAAGGGAGCTAATGAAGATATGAGAGGGACGCAGCACTCGTGATGATGTGGCTGTGTAAATTCAAGGGGAAGTATTTCCTCCAGTGGGCAAGCTCAGAGGTGGAAGTTGTCCAAGGGGAATCTCTCAAAAGCCCTGGACAGCAGCAAAAAAACACGACAAGGAACTTGCCAAATGTTTTAGTGCTGTGCTGAAAGATCAAGGTGAAAGGAGCCTCTGCGCTGGCAGCCGCGGAACAAAGACAGAATTTCCTGGAACAGAGAGTGGAGCTGTGCAAACCCATCATCCCAGCTGTGAGCTGAAGAAATAACAATAATAACTTTATGGAGGGAGAAGCAAAAGGGAAGGGGGAGAAATGAAGTAAAATCTTTTGCCAGATCTAGGTAACACCACCGTCCCAATCTGCAGATTAATTTAAATCAAGGAATGAGGAAAAAAAATGATGATGAAGGAAAAGAAATATTTCTAAGCCCATTAAGCGACCAGATTGGGAATGTATCCTGGGAGAAGTCACTTTTGCTAAGCACAATTATTACCTTTGATACATTAAAAACTCAACAGAGGCACCAAGAGTTTCCTACATGGAGAAAAGATTCCAAAAGTGTGTGAGGGCACGTTCAAAGCACCGGGGGAACAGCGGGGCAGCTCTGGTGTCTATCAAGCCATGTTTATTGATGTTCTTGCTAGCTGAGGCAAGGTTTGGGAACATGGATCATAACACCATTTTTATACCCTATAAAATACACTGTGAAGTGATGAGAAATGGGAATTGCTGAGCTGCACCAGGCAGGTCCTTTAGAAAGGAGCGAGCTCTTTCGTGAGAGTTTTTACAGTGCACACAGCAATTCTCTTCTTGCTGTGAAAAAAAAATTGGGAAGCCTCCAAGGCATATGTTTCACAAATCTCCAAAAAGTGGAAAACAAGATTCCAAGAGGAGAAGTGTGAGAACAGAAGTTCAGGGCGAGCTTCCTGTGTGTCCCACACTGGGGACAGATGGGGCAGGGACCAGCCCAGGACATGTGCAGCCTTCCCAAGCTGTTTGCCTCATAACTGGTGTTAGGATGAGATTTGGGACTGCACTGGAAGCTGGTTATTCTCCCCGTAGTCACAGCAGATTTTATTTAATTGCATTCAAAACAGAAGGCAAAAAATGGAGATGTTTAAGCCCACCTGCATTTTCTGCTCAATTGAGCAGAGAACTGCCTTCCCATTGCAGGGGAGAATTAGCATCTTAGCACCTTGTTTCTCCAGGACATTTGACCTTTGCAGCTCCACAAACCAAGACACTGGCTAATTTTCATCTAGTTGGACACTGTTAGGAAGCTACTGAGGAAGTGGGAGACCTTGGAGGTGTTTTGGTGAAATATTTAAACTGCAGAGTTGCCACTGAGCTGGAGGCACCTTGTCCCCAGAGCCCCTGAAGCCCTGCCAGGCCTGGAGATGATAATGACCTTCATGGGTATAATTCCATCTTTTCCAAAAGTCAGAACCAAATCTGTGCCCAAAGCTCATCAGGTGGGACAAGGGAGAGCATCACCTGAGAATGTTACACCAATATGATAATTTTTGGGGAGATGCAATAAGGATCTCCTTATTGGAAATGTTTCCAACACACTCTGAATACTGCGGACACCAGAGTAAAATAACTTTTTTAGTTATTTTACTTAGTAGAAGACTCAGCTTTATGTCTGAGTCCTGTTGATACTGCTCTGCCCAGCCCAGGGGAGTCACCTGTCCATCTTATGGCTCAATTTCCCCATCTGTCTAATAGACAGCAGCTACCTGACTTCAGTTTTCCAAAAACAGGTATGTGGGAATGCTCTGAGGGCTCAGCAGTAAGTCAGGGCATGCTGCTGCTCACAGCAGACCCCCTGTAGTTAACAATATGGCTCTGGAACACCTTGAAAATCTAAACCAGATGAGTACGGTGCCCATCTACATCAAAAAGCTGCTTTTTTCCAGACTGTGCTGTTGTTAGGTCAGAGAGCTGCGAGGCCCTGGCTTCTGAGGGATGAGCATCAAAAGGTTCCAGCAGGTTCAGAGCCCCCATCCTAATTCTCACAGCAGCAGAGACAAACAGCCTTGAGCTGAACTGGAAATCTCACTGCTCACACAGAATGCACTTCACCTCTGTGCTGAGAAGGCCAATATAACATTTAAGACTCATTTTCAGGGCTTAGCAAGACTTAAGTGGTGCAGAGACCTAAGGGCAGCCTCTGGCACAGGAGGGGATTTTATTCCCAATAAACTACCAAGAGCCCACAGTGCAAATTTCTGCAGGACCCTTGACAGGATGACAGCTACAGAAACACAATAATCCAAGAGACTTGTAACCACCAATCCACCTACCCTTCTCCTATAAATAACAGGTCCAAGACAAAGGAAGTGGGAATTAGATGCTTGTGGTGAATCGCAGAGCGCCAAAGACCTTAAATGATACCCAGTACTTACATCTACACTTAATTAGGAGTGAAACTGCAGACATGAGACCTCAACATGTGGTATTCACATGTGGGCTCAAGAACACTGTCAAAGGCACTTTTCCTAGGGTTGAAGCAGCGAGGGGATGATGCAGAGGGGAGGTCTGGAGGTGCCTGCTGGACACCCCTGGCTACCTGGGTACCACCCTGTGCCCAGAGCTCCTGCTCTGCCCCCACACAGCTCCAGAGAGGTCCTGAGGTGCCTGCTGCATGCACTGACTGAGCAGCTCAACCTAAACAATCTGAAATTCAGATGTTAGTGTCAGCGCTAATGGGAAACAGGAGGCAGCTCCAGCACAGCTCCACTGGTCCAAACTCTGCTCTCAGTTATGACCTGGCCAGCCCAGTAAGGGCTCAGGGAATCTGCATTCTGCTGTGCTTTAATGACTTTGCCTTGTAGACTTAAAAATAAACTTGTAACTTTTTTTTGACCCTCCATAAAACCCCAGCTTGATTTTCTCCAGGAATAGACACAGGTTTCCTTGTTATCCTGATATTACTTCAGAGATGCCTGCAACCAAGTCAGGGGTCTACTGCTGAAATCCCAGTTCCACCAAAACCAACACGAGTTTTACCAAGGCATTCAGAGAAGGCAAGGTTTCAAAGAGAAAAATACATCAAAAAAATACATCAAAACCCAAACAAAACCTTTTCTACAGATATTTTAAATAGATTTGAAAGAAGGTATTCTGAGAGTGCAACTCCGTGGATGTCACCATCACATTGTGGATGAACAATTCATCATTTCTACAACACTGTAGTGAGTTGGACAAGCTCTCTGCCAACAAAACCAGAGACATCTGCAAATCGGATTTAAAACCTTTTTTTTTTTTTTAAAACAAAATGATTAAAAGTTGAAGAAACACTTCCATATGGAAGAATCTTACCCCAACAGGTCACCACAAAGACACTTCAAACACAATAAAACAGGAAGTGCTAAAAAAAGCATAGCAGCTCACAAAAACCCCCACAACCTTTTCCACAGAAAAAATATATGTCACCCTGTGTAGAAAAACCATTTGGCAGCATAATGTGTCTTTAATCTGCTCAATTTGCTTATTATAGTAAAGGGTTAGAGGAATTTTCAAGCAGTGGCCAAAAATACTACAATGATATCCTCCCCTTGCAAAGTAAACTTACTTAAAGTGAATTAACTTCTTCAACTTAAATATTTCAAAGCTGAAAGTGCCCCCACTGAAAAAAAGCAAAGCTCCTGGCCACGAAGGATGGTTTAACTGCTCAAAGGCAGGAGCAGCAGTGTCTGCCCAAGCTGGGCTGTGCCAGGCTTTTGCAGAACTCGAGGTAGGGGAGCAGCAAACACCCAGCTGAGCTTTTCATGTGCCTCTTACTGGACTTTAGGAAGGCAGATGCACTTTGAGGCAGCAGGAAAATGTAATATCCCAATATTTCTCAACCCTAATCCTGGTGGTTGCATGCACAGGGCTGGGAGCAGAGCTCTGCTGGCGGCAGAGCCAAACTCAGGATTACCCCATGTCAGAAACAAATTGATTCTGAGCCTATTGATCTGCCAAATTGCTTATCAGGTTTGAGAGCCTTTAAAAGTCAAGATAATAGTTAGAGGGGATGGAAATGACCCAGGGAAACCACGTTGCTTTAGTGCCTGCCCTGACACAAACGGGGCACGGGGCATTGCAGTGACCATCGCTCCTGATCTCTGCTCTCCTGACCCAAGTGCTTGGTCCTGTTAAAGCTGATAATTTATACAACTGCTGTGGCAATTTCCCATCTTATCTACAGTTAGGAAACTGTGCATGTGACCAACTTGCAGCTGCCTGTGGCACAGCTGGGCACAGCACTGACCCAGGGCAAAGCAGCATCCCCTGTCCTGCACTACAGAGATGCCTGGAAGGGGCCAACAAAGATAATAAGAGGAAAAATTAAGGAAATCAAGGCTGCCTGCTCTTGATATTTAATATCCATGGGCTAAATACACAAAGGTGCAAAAAGCTTAATAGTATTTGTGGCTGAAATTAAAACTTTAGAAGAAACTTATAGTGAGCAGTAATGTATGCAATGACATCTGGGGCTGTAATCAGCAAACTGCTTTCAAGAGCTGCCAAAGCAAACAGCCAAATAACAAATCCACTTTACAGATCATCAATCTGGTCGGGCACTTGCCAAGGTAAATAGTACAAGGCTGAAGTTTGCTTTGCAAACCAGTGAGCTGGGAGTTTAGCAAGGCCTGCTTCCAGGACAGCCAGGCTGGGGCAGGGTCCTTGAGGGAGAAGTTCAACAATCTGAATTCAGCCAGTGATCAGGGGGGCAGAAAGATGAAATATAACAACATCAGGGATTAAAAGAAATGATAAAAGGGACTCAGGTTATGCCCTTAACTCATTCACAGTGGTGATTATTAGTGCTGGTACAACTCAGACCCAAAGGCTCAGCTGAAGCAGAGTTTATTGTAACGCTGCTTTGCAGATTGGGCAACACTTCATGGGAACTCCAAACCTAAGACTGAAAAAAATTAGTAGGAAATGAACCTTCTTTTATTTTCAAATGAGATAAAATCTGGCTCCAACTACCATATTTTACATTTTAGTGAAGAGGATATAAAACATCAAACAGTGATTTTCTTTTTTCATTATGAATGCAAGAAAGATAATTTATGGCGGCTGCAAAACATTTATTTAAGAAGTAAAGCCTTTATGTTCTGTATACAATTTATAGTGCTGTAAAAGAAAGAAGTGAAACAACTGCAGCCATAACATGTGCATTTATGAATAATAATTGTAAGTCCATTTTGCTAAATACAACTTCTGCTGCAGAGTTCATTGCTCAGTTGATTGGGAAGTCCTCGAGCGCAACCTCAAATTTTTTAAGCTTATATTCTTGGCTAAAAAGGGAGCTCAAGACAAAATTGCTCAGCAGTTTATGTCAAGAACTGGACAGAATAATAGCACAATGAATGCATAATATTATTCAAGTGGTGAGAGATGGCATATTCCTGGTGGGAATTGCCTCAGCTCTGTCTTCAAGCACAAATATTTGATTTTGGTTGCAACACAGACTGAGGAGCCTCCAAGCCAGGACACCCCACGCATGGCTCCTCATCCCTCACCTCAGGGCGAGACAGAGATGGACTCACTCCCTCCCTGCAACCAAAGCCCCATTGCTTAAGTGCTGTGTTGATAAACATGAGCCAAAAGTGATGAAATTGGCCCAATATTGACTGCAGGAAAGGTGACCATTAGCACAGCTGGAACACGATGGGGCTCAGGGGCCATGCCTGCATGTTTGTGTGGGCAGTTAATGCACACTGAGCCTGGATTTTGGGCATTTATTTGCCATTTCTCCTGGGCAACAACACACAGCATGGTGAAAGCTGCAGGTGGTTTGTCCTTCAGTGCTCAGGAACCTGTGCAGGGGTTACCTCCAACCCCATCCTACCCCAGCAGCTCCTTCTCCCCACCCTAAATCCCCACTCCACACCCTCTGGTTTGATCACTGTCACCTGGTTTTTTTTGGTCACGGTGAGAGCCTCAAACAGTTACAGCAAAATTTCAGCTAATCAAAGCACGATGCAGCATGGGAACAATTTAGAGCTGTAGTTGGAAGTAACTAAGTGGATCCCCCACAGGCACAGAAAACAATTCTGATGACGAATCTTTCACAGTAATCAAGAGGTCCTGGACCCGTAATGAGTCGAGTCTCACGAACCTCCAGTGGGTTTTTATGACACTGCCTGCTTTGAAGGGCTCAGAAAAGGCATTTTCCTCTCTTTATCCCACAGACTGTTCTGACCCCAAAGAGCTCCCTGCCTTCTGTCCAGTGGTCATCTCTCCATCCCTGCCTTAAGCTCCAGCTCTACCAAGCTTAAGCTGACCCTCATCTTTCCCTGGCTTTTACTGACAGGGCTATTTTCTATTTTGGGAATTTTCCCCTTCTACTTCTGTTACACTGAAGAAAGCCAGCATCTGCTATGACAAGACAAACAGATATGGCTGCCCCAAACCCTGAGCTTTCAGAGGCTTGGCAGGAGCCCCACGAGGAGCTGCCGGTGGCCAAAAACCCTGATAAAAAGGATGTGTAAGTCCTCAACACTATCCATGATGGAAACAACTGCAGCTCTCACTGGAGGTCAGGATGCACACAAAAACAAGGCTACATGTGTAGCAGATTACAACAAACACATGGCTGAGATGGACTCGACAGATCAAATGTTGGACTCGGACGATGACACATGGAAAAGTGGAGTTTAGCAGGGGGGAAAAAGCAAGGGAGAGCCCATATGTTCAATTAGTGAGATACAAAGCTTTTGTTGTATACCAAAAATAGCAAATAAAAGTCTGTTGTCATTTTGGGATAGCCAGATGTGTTTCATTTCCAGCTTCACATCTGAACGTGTGGACCTGCCTGGAGATGAAAGGGAGGAAAGTGTGGCAATGGCTGAGGGGTATAATTACATCAAAACTCTTCCTTCCAAACAATGCCTGAGCACGCTCCCCCGCACCTTGCACAGCCCTGCTCGGCATCCAGCACGATTCTACAGGATTTTACAGGATTCTACAGGATTTTACAGGATTCTACAGGACTTTACCTGCTTCCCAGAGCAGGGACTGCTCCTTCCAGACCTTTCCTCACCAACAGAACCCCTCCTCATGCCAGCAGCTGCCTCTCATGTGCTGCCAGCCCAGCTCCTTGGCTCCTATGCAATGACATCCCATGGGAGACGCAGGCTGCAAGGGGGAGTGCTCAGCGGCCAATTTTTGATGGTTACTTGGAAAGATCCCACCTTTCCAGAGAACAGGACCGGGATTTGTACCCCCTGAGCAGACTCCCAAAGGGCAGAAGTGGGTGCCAAGTCATGAGCAGAGCAAGAGCTACCTGGCCTGTGAGTGTATAAAGCAAACACGAGTCTATAACCAATAAACACAACTCACTTAGGTAGCACTCAACCAAAACCAGATGGGCTCATCCACTGCAGGTTTCCCTTCCTTTTCCTCATTATTCCCCCCTCACTGCTTTTGAGTTTAAGTTATGTTCAAACAAGGAATGCTTGCCAAGGATGTGACTTCCCAGAGTTCAGGTGTGCTCCCTGGTTTGACATGCTAATTTAGGCAGGAGTTTATTCACCCAGCTTTTGGAGAAGGAGAGGAGAAAATGAATGCCAGTGGCAGTGGAGCAGTGTGTGTCCTCAGCAGAGCACCTGGGCAGATTTTCCTGGTGGCCACCAGCACCATCTCCCAGCCCTCACCTCCCACACAGCAACGTGCTTCCCCTCCCAGCTTGGGGCAGTGTTATTATCTCCCATTCCCAAATGGAAAAAGTGAAATATGCAGGGATTCAGTTACATGCCCAGGATCACCCAAGAAGCCTGTGGCTGAGCAGGGATTAGACCCTGGAGCTCCCCAGCCCTTGCCCAGCTCTTAACCACAACGCCATCCTTCCTGAGTGCTTTCATGTAGTTATATTTATCTTTATGTAGGGTCATCTTGGCTCCCATCATGAAAAGCACATATGGTTTCCAGTCCTCAAATTGCCTGGGTAAGGGTTAAATATTCAAATATAATGTTATTCCTGGCATTTATGGAAAAGTTTCTCAGTGCTGATTCCAAAATCCCATGGCATTTTTGGAGCTGCTGCTCTGTATCACTGATAGTTATAAACAGGCTTGTCACTTCCAAGCCTGTGAATTGATAAAAACAAAGTACTTTATCCAAAGAATTAAAATTAGGGTAAATGACGAGAATGTGGCCACACATTTGCATTTGCTAATGTTCTAATATGAATTTTATGATCACAGAACTGCGATCCACAGAATTACAGGAAGAGGCAAAGCAGTGAATGCTGCTGCAATTACCTATGACACCCAGGTTAATCTTGATCAAATTCCTTGTGTTAGAGCACTTTACATAAATTCTCAACTCATAAACCCCCTCTGGATTGCAGTGAACAGCTGTAGTACACAAAAGGTTAATCAAAAAAGAAATCACACAAACACCAAATGCACACAAACCCCTCGAACCACCCTGATCTCATTGGTGCTGCTGCAAAAAATGATTACTAAAGAAATCCAAATGGCAAAGCCACTGGTCCCAATCTGTACTTAGGGGATATTCAGGGCACTGCCTCCACCTGGGGCTGTGGTTAAGCACTTTATTCCTGATTCAGCTAAACCAGAACTGCTACACTTCACCTCACAGCCCCTTTGGCTTAATCCAGACCATTCCAATACCCACCCAAACAACTTAATTCCTCTTGTGTTCCTACTGCTGTGTGCAAAGCCCAGAAAGAAGACGACAAAAGGAAGATTTACTATCACAGTCTATCTTCTGGGTTAGCAATGATTGATGGACTCTGTGTTTCTATCTGATTTTTGTTTCCACTCGGGGTAATGTATAAAGGAACAAGAGGGTGAGCAATAGATCTTTTCCCAGGGAGCAGCAGAGAAGCAAAGCCAGGCTGGGCATCACTGCCAACACTGTGCTGGGCACTCCAAGGGACAGGAGCTGCCCAGCAAATGCCAAACTGCCACCCAGAGAGGAGGCATTATGTGTCCTCATGTTTTTCAGCTCCTTCAGGAAGGCTGTGGAACGCTATCAGCAGCAGGATTTGGGGAGCACTGATAACCACACCACAGATGAAGGAAGCTCTGTGTTTGCACCTCATCTGCACCACGTGCAGGTCTCAGATACCACCACCCTGTGTTGCTGCTGCAACTGTTCACTTCAGTGTTTTTAAACAGATCAGCCACAAGACCCATCCAGTCAAAACAAGGGGAAAACACATTCCACATACCGAAGGCAGTTGGATAAAAACCCTTCCTGCACTCATTAAATACTGTGTCAGACACTCACCAGGCACCACACTTTTCAAAGAGCTGCCTGTTTACTCCATCATTGCTAATATTCAAGATACATTTAAAGTAAATAGGTTAGGAAAGCATTTGATCTCATTGCTGCCTGGTGCAGAGGCTGGGCAGGCTGGGTTTCCTGGTAGAGTGAAGCACTCTGAGATTCCTTGAAATCACCACTGGTTCTCCTCTATTCCAGCACTAACACCAGGGGAAAGGAAACTGCTGTGGAGAACAGAAAATCTGTGTGATTCACTCCACAACTCATAGCTGTGGGCCCAGCTCAGCAGAGCTCCAGGAACTGTAACTGCTCCAGCTGACTCAAAAGCTCAGCCCACATCTTAGGATGCCCAAGGAGGTGGAAAGTGCCCCATCCCTGGAAATGTCAGCTGGATGGGGCTCTGAGCAGCCTGGTCATGCAGGAGCCTTTAGAAGCCCCTTCCACTCCAAGCTTTCAGTGATTCTGGTGGGGTGTGAGCCCACACCCCTGCCCCAGGCAGAGCCAGCAGTGCTCACTCAGCTCTCACCTACCTGGCTCTTCAAAATGAGCCCCAAAGGTCACTTGGGCTCAGTGGCAGCTGCAGGAAACCCATTCTGCCACCAGAGTTCATTGGAAAAAATGAAAACCTGCCTCTGCTGCATGCCTTGTCATCCTTCCCCTTGCCCTTCATGGCCTTCCCTCTGCTGCACCACCCCATGTGCTCCATCTCCTGCTTGATCACTGAAACAATGCAAGAAACGCGAAAAAAACCCAACCCAAAGCCACAAACACCAAAAAGTTGCAGCAGCAAAGCTGAGGGGAAATGAAGTGTGGGGTTGGAAGGAGAAGGCAGGGTCAGGGAAGGGCTGGGAGCCTCTTAAACTGGCTTTGCTGCGGGATAAGATGCTCATGTAACTACACCCTTATTAGTGTTATTTTTTTAAAGCTGGATCATTTCACAGATCTGCTTTAAAAACATGTCATAAATGAGATCTGCTGCAATGGAGCAGTAATATGTGCCTACAGCTGGAGCCTGAGCAGAGCTTGGGCTAATTTAGCCCAGCTGAAGACCTGAGCCTGCACTACCCCAAACTTTGCTTCACCACTCTGAAGGGGGAAAAGTCCTAATTGCCCATGCACTGCTCTTCCCTCAAATGTAACCCCTGTCTGGAAGATTAATTTGCTTGGTACTAAAGATTTAAAAAGAAAAAATTAAACCACCCCTCCAAGCCATCGATTTAATTTAAGGTTTCGTTTCGAAATACTTGGACAATTTCCAGATCTTCAAAGTTTTGACCAAAAATAGAAAGCATATTCTGCAACTGATTTTAAAGATCTGTTCTGTTTATTTACTTATTCTAATATTACCACAACTGCTCTTAAATAAAAAAAAAAGAATCCCAAGGGATTCCTTGCCATTCAGCCCCTGACAGGGAGGCACCTGTACTCCTCATCCTCGTGCAGGTGCTGGCAGGGAAATGCCCCTAACTACATAAAGGGATTACCTGGCACTCTTTAATGGGGTGGACGAGAGCCCTTTGGCTTTTTAAGTACCTCAGCGCCTGAGAAGAAGTCCTGGCATCCCTGCAATCCCACTGGACACAGGCGGGGAGGCAGAGGGGTGGGAGCTGGAGCCGCAAGGCTCAGCGTGACCACACAGCCTGGGCATTGCTGCTGGGGGACCAGACAGGTCCCTTCCCACACACAGACCCCTGCAGAGGGGGAAGAGAAGAAAAACAACCCGCCCAGACAGCCTGTCCTGCCAAAGGCTGTGTGTTTGCTCTCTGGAAGAGGCACAAGCACAGCTCCCTCCTCACCGCGGCATCCCCAGCGCAGCCTGGGGCAGGTCACTGCAGCTCTGGAGCTGTTCCCCAGCTGTCCCAGCTGCACAGACAGTCAACCCCTCCTTGCAGTGCAGAGCAGGACTCACTAATGCCTATAAAACAGTTGGTGCTTTCCACATGCAAGTGTGAGGAGGAGGAGGGGTGCTGCTGCTCTTTCAAGGAAATGTTCTGCGGCAATTACACCGTGAGAGACGCCCCGGGCCTGCCAAGTGACACTGTTAGGAAACTATGTAGACAAAAGCCAAAAGACAAAACCTTTTTAATTATAATTCTGGCACTTGAGCAAGGATTCATATTTACAAGCCTCTATGGAAGTGACTGGTGCTGCTGCTGGGGGATGCACGTGGCTCCAATGGGGTTTGCACGGGGCTGGGACCCTCACCAGTTTCCCAGGAACTTTCTGCTGCACAGGAGGAGGAAAAGGGGATGGGGAGGGCAGAAAATGTCCTGTCACTCCTGTAGGATGGCTGGCAAGTGGATTATGGAGCCAGGATGCAGGGATGCTCAACAGGACCTTCCCTTCTCCATCAAGGTGAAAACTGCTCCTTAAACATTTATGACCCTTGTTTTTCCCTGACCTTCTTGTTCATACCCTGGTAGCTGCTGCTCTAACACTCCACAGGTTTTTAAAGCCATTCCAGCATTTATAGGTGTTGTGGTACTTCTGAGGGGTTGAGTTCCACTGGGACACTGCCATGGGAAGCAGCAGCATTCCCATAGGAAAAGCAGGAATGTGAGCAGAGAGGGGAGCCTGGATCCCAGCTGGGGTCTGTGCCACCCTGCTGGGCAGCACCATGGTCCCCCTGCCTTCACCCAGCACAGCAGCAACCCCTGCTCTGCCACATCTGCCCTTCTGACACGTTCTGCATCAGTAATTTACTGGGGAGGCAAGGCTAAAGTTACAAGGCATTAAATCTTGCACTTCCAGCTTCACACAAGTTTTCAGGACTGCTGGGCCTGGGGCTTGTTTGGAGTAGCCCAGAGGGGGAAAAATCCACAGTGTTCCCATGATATATGTTAAAGTAAGCTGCTCTTTATTTCAATCTGGGGAAAGTTAAGTAAAGCAAACCCTCAGATCTAAGCTGCAGGATTGAAGGAACAGGTCACAAGGAAGCGAGGAAATTCAACCATATCCACATGAATGACTTAATTTTGGTTTCTAAACCCATATCTGATTAACCAAAGACCTCCATTTTCATCTAGTGACTACATTAAATATAAACAGACATCCATCACAGAGAAAAAAACAATAATTACTATCTGTTGAAGCCATCACTTCCGTGCCATTTGGCAGAGACCTTTCCATGACATCCCCATAATTTGGCATTTTAGGGCAGTGAGAGACACTGCTCGACTCTGCTGCTGCTGCAGCTCACTCCACTCACAGGAAGAGCCAAAAGGCATCAATTTCTATAAACCCCTGAGCATCAGTAGAGTGTAGTAAAAGCACAAAACTCCGGCCAGATGCTTTGAAAGCCACCAAGCCACTTCTTTATTTTCCCCTTTCTCTCTGGAGCAGCTGCACCCAGTGAGTTCTCAGCATGCTCAAGAGTCAGGGAGAGAGTTTCAGTCTGACTGATGCAAAATTTAAGGACTTGTCACCACAGCCATCCTCTGGGAAGTCTTTCAACACTTGGCTTTTGTGCCTATTAAGATCCTTTTCAGACCTAGCATTATCTGTGAAAAATCAGCATATGGAGCAATGTTTCTCAGAGACTTTTAAAAAAGCAAAATCCAAGTGGGGAACTTCTAACAGTGCAAAATGTCACTAATACAAATGTACCCTAAGGAACAATTTTACTGGGGTCACGTAATATTCTTCAGTTTTTTATTCCAAAATATTTTTCACAGTTGTCATTAGATGGCACTTTTGTTTGTTGGCTGAGCAGAGATACCAAAACCCAAAGCAATTACACAGAAATAGGATTTCAGGCTATTTCTCCCTCTAAAGCTGGTCCCTGTACACTGGGATGGAGCCTTCCCCTTGCCCCTCACCCAGCCAAAGCCATCCTGTGCTCAGGGCTACCAACACAGTGCTCTCCTGACCTCCAAATTCACTTATTTTAATAAAACATGCTACTCCAGCCATCTGACATTTATTATGCTTAAGCAACATAAAATAGAAAAGAAACATCTATGACCAGAAACAACCCTTCAGCTCCCTTTTATTGCCAAGGTTCTGAAATTCTTTTTTCCCCCTTTTCTCTCTGCTAATAACAGCCTCCCTGCTCCACCTTGGTGCTGCAATATTGCAGGAAATTCCCCCCAAAACCCCCTAATGTGGATGGCAGCTGTGCAACTTAAAGCTGCTTTCATTTCAGGGTTGAGCTGGACTGTTCCTGTTCCCATTCCAAAGGTGCTGACACTTTTCCTGCTCCTCACAGAGCTTTCTGCATGGGAAGGGTGGTCAGGCATTGGAAGGTGGTGGAGACCCCATCCCTGGAGGTGTCAAAGGAGTGACAGATGTGGCACTGAGGGTTGTGACAAGGTGATGATCAGTCACAGGTTGGATTCAAAAATCTTGGAGGGCTTTCCCAGCCTCAATAATTCTGGCATTCAGAGCTGAATGAATTAATGAATGCACAGAGAGCCACTCTGGAAAACCCTGGAGCACCAAGGATGTTGAATCTCACTTTTCAGATCCTTCCTGCTCCCAATCTGGGAGCCAGGCAGGCGAGCAGAGGAGAGCTGTGACTTTAAGATCCCAACCCTTTTCCCTGTGCCCATATATCACTGCTCCATGCTGTGGTGGCTTTCCTGCCTGCTGCTCAAATTTGTCCAATTAGACACGGCCCCACAGGGTGGAATTCAGTGTGAAATGTGCCTACTGATGTCTGCAAATGAACCAACACTGACCTGCTGCTTTAAGGCCTGCAAGTGACAGGCAGAAAAATGCCTGCCTGGGACAAAAGCAGGAGGGCTGGCTGTGCAAAAGCCCAGATCAGCCTGTTAAGGGATTGCCAGACTCAGCAAGGTAAAGTGTGTGAGCTGCTGTGGCACTTCGCACCTCAAGCTGTGCTGTCTCACACCCCTGACCCCTCCATGGCGACATAAGTCTCAAGAAGAAGCCAGGATTATCTGTCTAAGAGTCTTACATGTGTCATGTAAGGTCAGGTGCCAACTGCAATGTAAATTAGTAGTTAAGAGTATTGGTAGCTAGACAGATGCTGGGAGCCTCAATTAGAAAGAAAAGTCAGATTATAAGTAATTAAGAGATACAAAAAATGCTTCAGGAGCTAAATACCTAAACTGCCTCCAGTGTTGTGTGTTTTTTTTTTTTTTTTTTTTTTTTTTTTTTTAAATAAAGCATGCATTCCTGAGCTCTCCCTGATTCTGTTTGGAACGTCTCTGTAGACTCCAAAGCTGGTCTCCATACAGACAAAAATCCCTGGTGTGCTGTGGCCAGAAGGAGCAGGAGGGGAATTTTGGATGCAGGTGTCTTTATTGGGCACAGCCATGGCTTTTGCTGCCCAGCTGCTGGAAAAGGGGGAGCTGCTCATCCTCTGCCACCAATGGGTCAAACAGCTTTCCAAATACATGTGTAATTTAATAATTTAATAATTTCTGGTGTGAATATTGTTAAAGAAGAAGAGTGACATCTATCTCCCTGCTGTCCATCCCAGATCCAGCTAAACATGGGCACATGCACTCCCAAGTTGCTGATGGCCTGGTGACCTGAATCTACTTTATAAATATAAAGATCTATAATATCTGCAGCACAGGAAGAAAATAAAACCATGAATCTCCTTTTAGAGACAGGAAAACCAGAGTGGAAAATCTGAATGTCACATCCAGGTGAGTTTGTGGATGAGCTGGGAAAGCTCCTGCAGCGCTCCACCTCCCTGCTTCAGCTACACAATATTTGTTTTAAGGACTGCGTTTAAAAGCCTTGCTCAGCCTGGAAGAAGCCAAACAGGCACTTAAGGACGTTCTGGATGTGGGGGCAGAGCCATGACCCCGTGGGATGGGGGCTGTGGGGAGCACTGGCCCCAAGGGGTGTGTGTTACACTGCAGAGAGCGTTAGGACACATGGAAACCACACACTTGGGCTCCTTATCAGGGAGCTCCAGCTTTGAAGAAGCCACTCACCATTTTAAAGTGTTTTTCCTTTTCTTTTTTTTTTTTTTTCTTTTTTCCAAGCCAAAAGACTGTAATGGGCTCCTGAGAGCTCTGTGACACTACAGTAGCACCTGCAAAGGACTAAGGAACACTTATGTCAACAGGGAGTTCAAGGCTAAGGCAAGCACTTCAAAATCCTGAGAAAATTCTTCCAGAATTTCAGTGTTTCAGTTTGCTTTGTTTTCAAAACACCCCATTTGGTGGGGGAGATGCTCCTTGTTATTTTACAAACCATTCTGTATTTCCCCAGCCATAAATCATGGAAGGAATTGACAACCTCCTGACGTTGATTAAATGGCAGCTGATCCCTCAAATTGCATTACCACTGTTTGTACAACACCTAAGGTTCCCAAATGCTGTTAGCCCTGGACAAGACCTATAAAAATCTTCTGGCCATGGACCTTACTCATGTTTTCTAGCACAGCAAATGATTAGGAAAAAATAAATTCAGGCAGAAGAGCGTGGAACTGAAAATGCTGTTGCTGCCATGCAAGTGAATGGGGTAAAAGAGAATCATATAAAATATATGGTCTGTGAAAAAAGGATAACTGGATTTTTTTTCTTCCAAAAAAAAGCATATTTATGGTAAAAGTATTACAATGCTACTGTATGACCTTCCCACCAGAGGCAAAGGCCCTGAACTGCCCTGGGATGTCGAAGGATGCCTAAGACAGAAGCATCAATCACTCAGATAAATGAAACTATCTCTGGGTTTTTATTTTTTTTTTTCTGTTATTTAGAATCACAGAATAGTTTGGACTGCAAGGAACATTTAAAGGTGATTTAACCCAGGGCAGGAACATCTTGCACTAGACCAGGCTGCCCCAAGCTCCGTCCAACCTGGCCTCGAACACTTTCAGGAACGGCATCAATTTTTCACCAATTTCTTGGTGCAAAGGCTGTTTTTCTCATTCAGTTAAAGCTCTGGAAAAGTTCTCCACCAGCTGCACACACAGGGAGCAGGGCAGAGAGACTGGGAGGAAAATCCCTTTGGGAGGTGGTGGGGAGGAGGAGGCGCTGGCAGGGGCGCCGAGCCCCTTCCTGCAGAACAAGGAGCTCTTGGTTATCAGCAGGGACAGGGCTAACTGCAGAGCCCATCTTACGCTCACAAGTTTTGCCATAGGACACAGAGCACAACAAACTTCTTTGTAATTTAGATCACAAGTTACAGAGATATCATCCTGTGACGATAAAACTTCCCTTCTGTGACAAGCCGGGCCTGAATGAAGGCAGGGCAAAGACTGGGGAAGTATTGTTAACACGAACCTTTGGAAGGGTTTCTGCATTTTTTTGTCACCCTTTTGTCCTTTCAGAAGCTGTGTGGATGGTTATGGCAGGGCTGCCTATGTTATCTTATGTACTAAATCCGCCTAGATCTGTAGATGATGTCTTAGGGGGTGAAAAAGATTAATAAGGAATCACTCCAATGGCTTTAGGACAGCTAAGAATCTTAACCCATTTAACCTCCCCTAAAACACACAATCAGATCAGAGGAAGTTGTAGGAAACTCATTTCAAAGACTCCAGGCGACACTTTTTAGGTCAGATTTACAAAGCTCATTAGAATGAAGGTCTGTTACTTTGGATTTTAATACTAAGACACACTAAGAAACCCTCTTGCCCCATTTAGGAAACACACAAAGCAAAGAATGCAAATTTTAAAAAGAAACTTAATCTTAATGCATGTGTTCTGCCACCAAATCTGTGTAAAACCCTCCTAGCTTATGTTCTTATGGAAAATGGGAGGAAACGCATCAAAAAGGGACAACAAATGCCTATTTATTGACATTTTTATCCTTTCAAGTGGAATGTACAAAGAATGTGATTCTTTGCAAATTATATTTGCTTGGGAAGGAACTGTACTATTGAAGTACTGATTCTTCTGGTCCCTGCCACCTTCCTAAAAATCTGTTTTTCCTAAAGGGGTGAGTGTGGAGGAGCTGGAAAGATGTTCATGGATTTATGGCCACTTAATTGGACCCTGATTGGGGTTGGGTCCAAACCCAGCCACAAAAAGAGGGGAAAGAATGGGGGGGGGCCAAACTCCTGCTCTGTTTTGTGTAGAAAGCACAAGAACTGAAGGTGAGCTCTTCCTGATCTTCTTTGTGATAAGACAGTGCCTCTTAAGCAGAGGAATTAGGACAGAAAAATGGAAAAGAAATACAGGAGGAACCTGTAATTTCATAGCTTAATATAATTGTACTTATCTGGCCAGATTTTGGTATCCTGAAGTTGAAATAAAAAGGAAGAGATCACTTTGTGCAGCATCAGAATGACAAGCCATCAAAATTCTGTGGTTAATTAGGAGGAAAAAGCCCTGTGTAGAATGAGCTAGATGGCTTGGCAAACTTTAATTTTAATCTTGTGATATCTCCTAATAACAAAAGGCCTCCATGATATATCAAACAAATTTATAAATGTATGATCAATGCCTTTGACATGTTATTTAATTAGGATTCTTCGTGACAGAGACAATATGAAAAACTGGTGTCAACATTGTGACAGTGGAATAAATAAATAGATGTAATTATTTCTCATCCTGATCCCTGATGAATTGTAATGTATCAGGCCAGACTGCAGCCCAGAGTTCTAAGGTTTCCCTAATATGATAGAGTTTGATGTAAGGGGTGTCATGTATCCAATATTTTGCTGTTTTATTAGAATAAAAAGCTCTCTGGGGATTTCAAGTTCAAATGGTCACAAGTCTCCCCCCTCCATTCCTATTGTGCCTAATGCAAGGATAAGCACTGAAATATGTTTAGAAAAATGCTAGTGCAGCTGGAAAAAGCCAAACATTAGCCTGCATGAACCTGAGAAAAACCCAAAACACCCTGGGCTAGCTCCAAATTTACCCCTAAATACAATATTTTGGTAATTTTTCTCTACCTTAAGCCCAGTCTTGGAAAAGAGTTTTGGCCATACCAGATAAGGGATGTGTAAGGACAGTTCTTAGGGCTAAGCACTGAAATAAGGATAAGCACAGAAATATGTTTAGAAAAAGCCAAACATTAGCCTGCATGAATCTGAGAAAACCCCAAAACACCCTGAGCTTTCTCCAAATTTACCCTTAAATATGATATTCTGGTAATTTTTCTCTACCTTAAGCCCAGTCTTGGAAAAGAGTTTTGGCCATACGAGATAAGGGATGTGTAAGGACAGCTCTCAAGGCTAAGCACTGAAATAAGGATAAGCACTGAAATATGTTTAAAAAAAGCCAAACATTAGCCTGCATGAATCTGAGAAAAACCCAAAACACCCTGGGCTTGGCAATATGATAATTTTGGTAATTTTATACGATATTTTGGTAATTTTTCTCTACCCCAAGCCCAGTCTTGGAAGAGAGGTTAGCCCGTACAAGATAAGGGATGTGTAAGGACAGTTCTCAGGGCTAAGCTGAGTTTTTCTGCAGGACAAACCCACTCCCTGCAGCAGAGCTGGGCCTGGAAATTCCTTCTGGAGGAGATTGAGGATCCGGAGCCGAGGGCAGCCAGCACAAGTGTGGCCATTATCACACAGACAGGAAAGAATGCACTATCTGTTCCCTTGGCCAAGAGAAATTAGAGTTAACATTTAACATGAGGGAAAGGACTTCAAAGGGAGAGGCAGCTGGATTTGAATAATGGCAGATGAAAACGCTAACAGCAGCACAAACTCGCAGGTGGTCGTGTTTGGCTGGAGAGAACACATCCGCCGCCGAGGAGCCTGATGGAGCAGCCCTGAGAGAACCCTGCTGGAGAGCAGAGAGGGGCAGAGAGGAGCAGAGGGCTCTGGGGAGCTGCTCTGGGCTGGGACATGAGCCTTGGAATGCCAGCACGTGGAATGGTTTGGCTTGGAAAGACCTTGGAGGTTGGCTGCTCCATGGGCAGGGACACCGTGCACTAGAGCAGGTTGCTGCAAGACCTGCAGATAATCAATATTTCTATAAAATTCCTCACTAACTCCTGCAGAACCACACCTTCCTCATGGATTACATCCCAAATCCAGCTCTCTGCACAGCATCAGATTTGGAAGAAGGCCTGACCCTTTTTAACTTGGAAAAAGCTGGAGCTGGTTCCTCTGGGTTTATTTCTGAAGCTGAACTACCCGAGAGATCCTTTCAAAAGCCATGGATGTGCCACCTCCTTTCCTGTCAGCTGCTGCTTCATACACAAGAGCATTTTAGACAAATACCCACATTGCCACAAATTACATCAATTAACTCTGCTCAATTAAACACAGGTATTATAATGACATGATTATTACCAGGAGAAGGTGCCAGAAGCAGTGAGATTATGCAGAAATCATCCTCTCAAGTGAGTTTTGCAGGATTTTTCATTACTTTTAAAGGCAGCTGAATGTTCTGATATCTCTGTTCATATTGACCTTACCAGAGCACTTATAAACAAATAACACCTGTAAAACTGGGATAAAAGTAACTACTTGCTGCCCATTTATAGTATAAAAACTCTTCAAATTGTAATGATTTGGCTTCTCTTCTTCAACTTCAGCCTGAATACAAGGGACAAAAGGCAAATACAGAGTGGCACCAGTCCCTGAGGGAACATTTCATTCTCAGCCTGTATCAGAAGCCAAACAGATCTCAAATATTGGCTTACAGAAGCTCCTGATGGTGGGAAGAACCTGCACATTCAGTACCTGAATTTACCTGTGCATTGTGAGCCAGTCCTGCCCTCAGCTCCCTTCAAGCAGCTGGGATGCAGATAAATAAATCCTTGGCCTGCTGCATGGACACAGCAGGGCCAGAAATATCTGCAAGACAAGGGAAGGAAAGTGCCACAGTGCTGTGTGGCAGGAATTTAAAATGGAATATGAATAAGGAATGTGAAGAAGAATTAATATTGCTGCAAAGTGAGTTTTAGACAACCCTGCACGAGGCAGCAGGGCAAGATTTGCTGCAGTTCCTGTTTTGAAGTGTTCCCAGTGTTCCCTTAGTCCCTAAGCAGATGATGCTAGTTTTAACAAACGAAGCTGGATTAATTTAAAGTATTTAAAGTGATCAGCAGCCCTTAGGTTAACAAACATATGTCATCTTCTTTTTGGATGAAAATATCCTGCCAATCTGGGCTCCTTGGGCAGGGAACTACCTGAATCCTTGGCTACCTGCCTTGGTACCTTGAGAGGCAGCTGGTGCTGTGGGATTAATGGGCAGCAACCTTCAGGGAGATGGACTGGGGAGGTCAGGGAGCTGCAAGCGGCCGTGCCACGTGCCATGGATCACTGTCTGCCCTGCCCAAACGGCACAGCCAGCCCGCCCCACAGGCCTAATGGGTAAATGCATAAAACTATTAAATGCATGAGGATCCTCTTCACCAAATGGCAAAATAGAAGGAAAGTTTAAACTGTTAATTGAATAAACCTCTTAAGGACAGAGTGCATCAGTGCGTGCGGTTTCGCCGCTTCCCTGGGAGGTGCTGTGGGATTCCTGAGGATGGAGAGTGCCTGGATCACTCTCCCTTCCCAAAAATCAGGCTCAGCACCATAATTAGCACTGTGAGCTGCCTCCTTGCACTTGCTTTTAAATGCTGAAAGGCCTAAAATTGTTATTAATGTTTAGGTAAAGGCAATAAGCTGTAAATTCCTGCTGCATCAGGCAGGAAATCCTCCTCCTGCAGCCTGAGTTAAAGACACCTGGAAGGAGAGCAGAAACCAGGAATTCCCTGCTGGGTTACAGGAGGATGGGTTGTCCTTGTCCTGGTTGGTTTTGGTGGTGCTGGTGCCTGAGGATGCTCTGTGAGCAGAGCAGCCCTGAGGAACAGCCCAGGATTTTGGCCTTTGCTAATCAAACACACTTATTTCAGAGGCCTGGGAACTAATTGCAAAAGTATCCCCCCAACACTGCATTTGGGCTTCATTTTGGACTATTTTGGACACAGAACCCTCATTGCTGCTGTCTCAGAGGGGTGGAACCTGTGATAATTGATGTTTTGTAGAGATTTCCTGGGCTATAACTGGCTTCTCCAGAGATAAGCACTGCCTTTGGCCTCACGCTTTATCCTCACAGCAACAAGATTACTGCCTCATAAAACAATTGCAAAGCTACAGCACCATTATCCTATAAACAGTAAAAGAAGAAGGGGGGGAAAAAATGATTTATGAAAAATACCATGATCCTCCCTCCCTAACCAGGGGTGAACAACAGCAATTGCAGCGACAGTAACTAATCTAATGGTGCATTAGGAGAGCACAGGGAAGGAGATTTGGCCACTGAGCCCAAGTCATTAAAGATTAGAGCAGCTGGTTTCACAGTTAGGAAGTGCTGTTGCCTATCTGGGCCCAGGATACAATGGGAGTTGTTTTTTGATTTAATATCTGTGCTGTAAACAACACAACTCCTTGGGTAAATCAATGGCTGACATCGACGGGACACAAAACTTATGGAGCTCAGAGAGCCTTTGAAATGCAGCTCTCCAAAGCTCTGCTGAGAAAAACACTCAGATTCCAGCTCCAAATTAATCTGCATTCATGTATTCTATAATAAATGTATGCAATACGAGCCCATATCATTGCTTATTTTTTTTTAATCGATGCAAATGCTGTATTTATTTATATGGAAGGAGAGTGTGCCTGGCCACCTTTATGCCAACAGATTAAAGGGGAAAAAAGGGGGAAGAAAAAGGAAATTAAGGCAAAAAGAGGAAGAGAAGGAAAAGAAAAAAAGGAAAATAAGGAAAAAAAGGAAAAGAAAAGAAAATAGAAAAGGAGATAAAAGGAAAGGGAAATAAGGAAAATAAGGGGAAAAGGAAAAGAAGAAAAAGGAAAAAATAAGGGGAAAAGAAAAATAAGAAAAAAGGAAAGGGAAAAGAATAATAAAGGGCAAAACAGGAAAAGAAGTGAGAAAGAAAATCTAATCTCTATCTATATATTGCTACAAAGGAGAGCAGCCTTGAAGGAAAGGCACAACACCATTATTCTTTTGCCCTAAGAAAAGCTTTTGCCCTTTGAGAGCCACATAAAGTTCCCAGTATATTCAAATAATAAATAATATAATAACATATAATAAATCTCTGCCTGGTGGTCAGAGCACCACCAAAATGTGAGCTCCTGGAAGTGTGGAAGAGTCACAGGACAGCAGATAAAATCTGTTCCTACTCCTGATAATTATCCTTAGTTCAGACTCACACTAAGAGGAGCTCCCTACTGAGCAAAAAATTGGAAAAAAGGGCAGGAAATGATTCCAGTGCCCAAAAAACAGAGCCTCTGGGATGGAAGGGCACTAAATAAGACTGATTAGTTTGTGGCACTTAAGTGACCAAAGGGGAATCCAGGAAAACAGTGCTGGATGTGGACCAAGATGCTCTGGTGCCAGGAGTACACTGGGATATTGTTGATGGGACACAGGGAACTCAAACATAAATAGTGAGTGGGATTTTCCTTGCCTTGCCTACAATACATATGTTTGTCCAAGAAAGAAATAGCTGGAGCAAGAAGACATGCACGTCTGGTGTCAAAGAAAAGCCTGTCTGTGTCACACACAGTGGGGAAATTGTTCCAGAATAGCTCATCTTTAAAGGAGGATCCCCCAGAGATGCTGCCAAGGTCCCTGGCACTTGGGCTTCTGGCTGTGGAAGGGCTGCAGCACGAGGAAAACCCGCCCTGGTCGGGGCTTTAAATGTGGATATCTGACATTTCACTGCCTTTTCAAGGCTTGGGTCAAGCCCTCTCTTTGTCACCAATGGTGCCACTGAGCCTTGGGCCACCAGGGACAGTGGCCATGGCACAGGTGATGCCAGGTAAGAGCCAGGACACCAATCCCCGCTCAATAAACACTTTGGAAAGAGCAGCACCTGTCAGATTTTCAGAATTGTGTTCTGGACCATAATCAGTGAATAGAATTATGCATCAGAGAGCTAAAATGTTTCCTATCTTCATCCTATGCTGACCATGAATCCTCTTGTTCCTCCAAGTGTCTCCCCCCACTGACAGTGACATCCTTGGGGCACTGCAGACCCCAAACCCCTGAACCCCTGCCACACTCACACTGCTCCAACACCTCTGGAAATAAAAGGGAAAGACTCCCTTCAAAAGCCCAAGTTTTGGTCTTCATGAGACCAGAAATGCCTGAAATTCACTGCCAACATTTTTCACTTGTGACCTCTTTATTTGGAGTTCCTGATTTTCTTCATTATGTGTTTCTAATTTATCATAAGCTGAAGTGCTTCAAAAGCCTTGCACATTCTGACACAACCACGGGCAAGGTATTCCAATGAAATCTCAGAGCTGATTCATTTTCCCTCCCCTCTGACACCCGAGGTTTAGTTAATTTAGGAATAACAGAGCTGCTAAAATTAATGGCTGAAGGGCAAGGCATTCTCCTTGTCACATTATATATAATGCTCTGGTTCAGCAAAAGAGTAGCTGGATTATTTTGATTCTTTACTCCTAGTTAATTACAATTAAAAGTAAGACTGTAATTACCTTTCTTGTAAACTTTGGCCTGAACTGCTGAGCACAGCAGAACAGAAAGAGGCTTGGTTAACCTCAGTGGAAAAAAAAAAAAGAAAGGTTTTCATCTGAAATAGCTGGAGCTGGGCATTCAGGGGGAACGTTCCTGGGAGGGTGAGACAAAAGGCAAACCAAGAGCCAGCATCAGACAGATCATTTATAAACCAGCCCAGCTTCAGGTGGGAGGGGGCACCAAGGACTCCCTGACCCCTCGTGGGGACACTGGAGCTCCCAACAGCTACATTTCCAACCCAGGGAGCTCAGTACAAACCTGCCCTCTTTCTGCTTCTCACTTTGTATTCATTTGAACAGCTCTCCACTGTGCTGCTGGGGAAAGCAGCAGCTCCCTGTGCCTCTGCATGGATCTCCCAGGGATTGATTCCCTGTTCCCCCTCCTGCAGCCTGGACAAACCCCACACTCTGTCCTGACTTTGCTGCCACCAGAATTCCACCATCCCCATTTCCCTTATGTGCCCACACAATCCCTTATTTCTCTCCCTGAACACAGAAGGGGCATCTCAAGGGTGTTCCCAACACCAGCCAAAGGATTTTCCTGTGCACATTGGAGGAGCTTTCTAGAAAAACAAACACGTCCATGCTGGGCTGCTCTGAGCAGACCCACAGAGAGGCTGAACAAGCCGGCCAGGACACAACAATCCATAGGGAAAGGAGACTATTTTATTCCATTTTATTCCATTTTATCCCATGTTACTCATGTCTGTGCCAGGCCCAGCCCAGCCTGGCACTGGGGGCCAGGCAGGGGAAGGCTCAGGGGCTGCCATGAGCCCCCAGCCATGGTGACAAATGTGCCATTGTGGATCCATCGCCTGGGGACAGGGGCACAGACAGCAGGGAGGAAGGAGGGAAGGAAGGAAGGAGCTCTGCAAGACAAAAGTTGTTCTTTGGACAGCAATTATGGATATTTAGAGCTCTGAATGGGCAGTCATAGGGTGAACTTTTGATTTCACAGTGTGTAAACACTTCCCCATCTATGATTCAACACTGAGGATTCTGGGGAACACAGTTAAGCCTTGGAATAGCCTCAGTCTTAAGCATCATTATTTTTTATTATTATTGAGAGAATATCTAAAATGTATGCACATTAAAAACTCTGTTTCTCCAGAATTAATTAATTTTTCAAGCATTCCATCTACTCCAGGGTATTATATTTGGTGTCTTTTTAAAATCTTTACAAGCATTTGTATATAGATTTAGTAATAAGAAGTGTAGGAGGGAAGAAACATAAAATAACCCAAATCCCTGCCCAACAAATGCTGCTAGTACATAAACTTTATAAATACAATGTTGGCAGATTCCTATATATAAAAAGGTAGCTAAAAAAAAGTAAGAGCCATAAATAATGCCAAGTAATAAAGGAGGTGAATGTTTTTGTTATTAGATTCTTTCATTGTATAAATCTGTTTAATAAGCTGGCTAGGAATCATTGATAGAAAACAGACTGCTCGTGGTGTTACAGATCAACCTGTTCTAAATGTTCTTTCCTACGCTCCATGCCAAGCAATACTTTTTACAAATACAATTTAAAAATTGAATTTTCTTTCATCATCCAAAGGGAGCAAATAGCACTAAAAGTCAGAATGCACCTTTTGAAGAAGGCATGACACGTGTCTGTACCAGCAAAGCAGAAAATCTTGGTTTTCTAATTGTTTAAGTCTGCTCTGCTCTGATTCAGGGTAATTAATTCCATACATCTGATTCATCAAATGTGATCAGTGGATGTGTAAAACTCTTGATTTAAAAGTCTTATTTCCCAACACGTGTGTATTTTTGGAAAGCCCTATCATATATTTTTCTTCAGAAGTTCATGTAAAAAAGCCTGCAGTAACATTGCACTGTAATGAAAACTAAATGTTGTGAAATGTTATTGAGGTCAGTGATGGGTTTGTGACGTTAATCTTTGTACACTATTGGTTCTCATTACTGTGGGGTATTTTTGGTTTTCATTACTCCTCCAGGAAAGGACAGAAAAAAATTGAGATGCTGTAACTAGGAAAAGAATAAACGCTCAAATGCAAAAATGAAGATGATAATAACAGTGAAAAAAAGAAGAACCCTTAAGGATGTTATTATTAATAAATTGCTGAACTTAAAAAAGTCACCCACATTAAAATGTTAAAATCCAAGACAGGATTTTGTGTATTATTATCCCACAGATATCCTTATTTCTGCTTTACATTTTTTTATTGCTGCCTCAACTTCTAGAACAGGTGGTTCAAGTGTGCAGCTCTCAATATCCTCATAATCATTTCAGGTTCTGACCCTGATATGAGGGAATGCAGCCCAAACAGCCCCAGCTCCCCTGGCTCCTCAGCTTTGGGAATTTCATCCAGTGATTCACCAAGTGCTGCTCAGGAAGACACTGAGGTCTCCAGCAGAGAGCCCATTCTTGGAGTACATCAGAGAAAATATAGAGAAAATTAAATTAAAAGAGAAATTACATCACCAGAAACATCAGAAACAGAAATTGCATCATCAGAAACGGAAATTCAGCCAGGACGTGATCATTACCTGAATTTATGGGGAGTAGATTTGCTCTCAGTGGTGAAAGCTCAGCTGAACTAAGGGCAGGAAAGCCTCTGCCTGTGCAGCCACTCCCTGGAACTCCTGGCATGTCCAGGGTTCCCTGAGCATCACATCCAGGCTGAAATGGAGCTCCCTGGAACCCCTGGCATGCCCAGGATTCCCTGGGCATCACATCCAGGCTGGCAGGGACTCCCTGGACCCCCTGACACATCCAGGATTCCCTGGGCATCACATCCAGGGATGCTCCCAGCACCTCCCCAGCAGCATCCTCACACCCTGTGGGGACACACACCCCACTGGTGTCCAATGAGAAACTGGTTTAAAAACTGGAATAAACCCCTTCCCAATGAACCTGACCTCTAATGGGATGAGATTGATCAGAGGGAGCCCTGGGAGGAACCAAGCTGGATAAAAAGGGCAGAAATCAGCAAACACCAGGGACCAAACCCATCTCTGGACATATAACCAATGAGCTGTGCCCGAGCACAAGCTGGCATGCTCAGGGGCCAGGCCACAGAGGGTTCAGCTCTAAATCACTGCTTTAAACCAGCCCAGGTGGCCGTGACTGGGAGCAGCCACCACCTGTGGCCACCGTGCCCTCCTGGCATCCCCACCCTGGCAGGGCTGGCACGGATGGAAGAGGGGCAGGGATGGATCAGGGCTGATCCCAAAGCTCCAGGAAGGGAGGACAGCTCCTTTCACCCTCCCCCAGTGCCCCAAGGGGGCACAGAGACCTCAGGGTGCCCCAGGTGCCACTGTCACAGCTGCCACTGAGCTGCTGTCCCCGCGTCAGTGAGCACTGTTTGTAATACTCCCAGGAATGCAGAGATTCCCTCAAGTGTTGTGCACAAACATCAGAATATAATCCTCAGGGCTTCAAAGCCAATCCCAACCACTAATCCCACAGATAAACAAAGCTAAATCTCCATTTGCCTGCAAAAATAATGAGCAAACATTAGGGCTATCAGTGCATTGGAGGTCCTCAATCTTCTGAGGGAAGGTCTCAACCTTCACCCAATTTGTACAGTGACACTCTAATCTACTACAAATTGTAAAATCGAATTAAAATCAGGGAAATTGAGGTAGGGAAACCTTTCAGAGCAGCTCTGCTAAGATTCATAGCTGTGCTCCTCTTCATTTCAGAGAGCTGTTTGCAAACCTTGTACTCCTGGTGAGGCACTCCATCCCTCTGCCTGGTCTAAGTGTTTCTCCATGCTGTATAAAATAGATTTACAGCTTGAATCCCTACTTAGGGTGGAACATTATTGGTCAGGCTGCCTATGACATGCTCAGGCTCTCTAAAATAACAGCATTAAACTTCCTTCAGTCCCAAGAGACACTGAGATGGGTTTGAGCTCTGCTGCAAAGATCTCCTTCACACAGGCACCAACCTATAGATTTAGTATGAGTTTAAGGCATTAACAGGAAACAAGAGTCACACTTGTGTGACACCAAAGCCATAAAGAATGGATATTTCTAGGGGAAAAGGAACTAATCTGCATAGGTGTCACTCCAACAACTGACAATCACAGCTGCTACAGCAGCAAGGCAAGGAGAAGATAAATCAGGTGGTTGCCAGAGGTCTGCTGAATAATTGAAGGAAGTAACACACTGCAAAATAAACAAAGTTTTCATCTCTTTCCACATACTTGCAGTGCAAGATAGTTTAGATCCTAAACCAAGGCACTTGAGCAACTTTGTGCATCCCCTTAGGACTCCTTGTGTGGATAATGCTCCTCAGCAGAGACACCAGCACTGAATCTGCTGTATTTGTTTCAAGATTTTCCAGCTGATGAGACTAAGAGCCTGTCAGAAATACAACCAGGACAGGACTCACCAAACATTTCTGCACCACTCCCTGGCCGTGAGCCCAATCCTTCACCTGCACTACTCCCTCCTCTTACCAGGATCATTCCATCCTCAGGTTTTATTTTTAAATTAACCTCAAATTCCAATGGCAACAATAAATATCAATCCAGCTGCAGCTGCAATCAGGGCCAGAAAACCACGACAGCAAAGCTCACCCACACCTGAGTAACAGCCCAGGAGCTCTTCCATCCCCACCATCAGCTCCGGTGGATTCCTGCAAGCATCCCTTCAAACCACCCAAATTTTGAGGAAGATTCCTAGAAAACAGCAGTTCCCACTGTCCTTCCCAAGGCAGCTCTTGGAGGATCCATGCAAACCCAGTTCTGGCAGCTCCTCCTTGCACTGACACACCCTGGGAGCTGCTGACGTGGCAGATTTATGAGTGTTTTCTTTCTCAGGAAATGTTTTCTGGCTGGGACACCCCTGAGTTGGGGTTTCCTCTTTTTTTTTTCCTTCAGATTTACTGATCAGAGCTGATAATGGCAACTCAACTGCTTTTCCATCAGCCGTGACCAAAATCAAAAGGGAAAATTCAGTGAAAAAGGAAAAAAATTGGTGCTGGTGGAGCAAGGTTTGCCTGAAGAATGTGAGGCAAAGTGGAAGTGCCAGTGTGTTCAGGAAACTTCTGTCAAAACCAGTAACAACATGTTGAAGTGGATATTAATGGATGCTTAAATCACCCTGAAATTCTTAAAGAAATACAAATCTGTGTTACCATGAAAATGTAAATACACTTGGAAAATAGAGCAGTAAGGAAACTATTCTTGCCTTCCTACTATTAAATAAAGCCTAAATATTCAGTAAAATTAGACACTGAATTATTCTAAACCCAAGGAAATAATGGAATGGAAATAATGGCTCTGAATAACTTGGCCCAGTGGGAGCTATCCCCCTAATTCATGTTGGAATGAGATGATCTTTAAGGTGCCTGAAAAGCTAAACCATTCTATGATTCCATGACTGAAAAGCCTCTATTTTAATTTGAAAAGGTAGTAAATGAAATTCTAGGATTTTCAGCATATTCTAATTATTTACGAAAAAAAATTCCCCTCAAAACCCCAAATAATAAATGCTTTTTCTGAATCCAAACCGAACCACTGAGCTTTAGGTAAAAGAAGGACTATTTGTAGGATCAGTGATGGCAGGATCTAGTCTGCATAGAGAAGGCACGTGGGTTTGGCAATTACAAATGGGTTTAGAGATCAAATGGAAGGAGGTTTGTTGCTGAGATTCAAGTTCAAGGCTCTGGAGCTGTGTACAACACAGAGTTTTACTTATCTCTTCCAGGAACAGCACAGTAGAAGGGAAGCATGAAATAAATCCCCATTTGCTAATCTGGTAAATGTTGTAAAAAAGGAAAAAAAAAGGAAAAAAAATCCTGATATTTGTCTGGTTTATCTCACTTCTAAGATCATGGAGCAGGAGAAGCTATTTTTAAAAGCAGTCACAGGACTGTGAAATAAGATGTAGATTTCGTGGAAAAAGAGTTACAGAGTTCTTGGCCGCCCTGCATCTCCAGACTTGATTATTTCAAAGAATTCTTAAGGAGAATTAATGGGAAGTGACCACAAGACTTTGACCAGGATCTGATTAGGAAATGAGACAGAAAAGTTTGGCACAAAATGGGTGGTGAGGCTTCAGACACCGTCAGGACTGGCTGGTGACCCCAGGGTTTGTCACTGTGCTTGGGGCACAGAAGGAAGCAAGGGAGAAGGAAAGGAAGGAAAGGAGAGATTCAAAAATGGAAAGCAAGAGTGGTTTTATCAAGTGGCCCCTGAAATGAGAGCACCCACTCCTGACAGAGGCTCAATCCCCTTTGCTGGGCTCTGGGAGCTGAGCACGGTGCTCAGGCCGCGCCGGCGTCTGCTGGGCCTGGCTTCCAACAAACCAACAGCAAAGCTCCCAACTTCAAAGGGAATGAATGAGGCCACTGTCAGGAGAGTTCCAAAGAATCATCCTTAAATCCTTCATGCTCATAACTCTTCCTGAGGGAAAGCAGAGTCAGGGCTGTGTGTCCACACAGGCACCGGAGCCCTCAGTAAAGGGGCTGGACCTGGGTGAGCCCCACACATGAATAAACTTAATCTTGCCCAATTTTCAATACTGAGCAGGTTTAAAGTGAGAGAAGAACCTGGAAAGAGAGAAACCCATTAAGGAGAGGCTGCTCAGGGAGAGCAATGTCTGAGAGAGTTGGGTAAGGGTCCCTCAGCCCTTTCAAGGTGCAGGCTCCAGTCCCCGGCCTTCCTCGGAGAAGAAACCCATGGAACAAAAGGGAAAAGTCCTTAAAAACCAGTCTCTCTTTGGAAGATCTGCTGCAATTTAATTCCTGCTAAAGGCCCTTGCCCAGTGCTGGGCACACACCTGTCCCTGGGCAGGCCTCTGTGGCACATCCAGGGCTGTGTGAAATCCAGCCCCGCTCTCTGAACGGCACCAGGGAGGCTCAGTGAAGAGGCTGCACACATCTGGCTCTTCAGTTCGAATCAAATTGATTTTCTTTAATGTAAAAATCTACATTAAAGCCAAATCAGACATGTAAACATCTGACTAAAAACCCCTCCTGGCTGGAGAGGCAATTTGCAGAGAACAAGGCTGTGCAAGCAGCTCTGAGCAGCAGCAGCAATGAGATCACAGCCCCTCCTCTGTGAGCCACCTGAGCAGCACCAGCTCTGAATTCACCCATTTATCTCACAAACCACCCTGTCCTCAGCCTGCCAGGGCTGCCAGGCACTCCTCACCCTGCAGCAGAGCAGTGCTTCAGTCACAGGTTCAACTTGAGAATGAGGGCATTTGTTTTCTTGTCTGATCAAGGTCAAAACTATTAAAATACCCTTAGGTTCTCAGCCTAGTGAAATGAACTGGTAATACATTTGGCAAGTTAATCTGTGGATTGCCTTCTCACATGAGACCAGCTGTTGTGTTTCTAAGTACAAGCAGTATTTACCTCCAATAATGAAATGACTGAATATAATATGAAAAAAATTAAAAAAAACCCCAAAACAGTGTTGCCTTGCCTACTGCAGAGCCCTGGGTTACACTTACAGTCCTAATAAACTGATTTGTCAAACCCATCAGAAGCGAGGATGATCATCTGGACACCAGATGAACTAAAATTCGTGTAATTAGAAGTTGCCCATTTGTTCTCTTTTATCTCCCACATATCTCTGCTTTGCTCTCAGCTACGTGTGCATGTTTATGTGTAACCAAGCATTTAGCTACAGGCCTAAACTCCAGCCTTTTATTGCCACTTTTACTGTAGTCTGACACGAGAGAGCTCTTACTTCATGGCACACTCAGGCAAAATAAAATCCTGGTGACGTTGCTTTTGTATTTTAATGCACAGCACGTGCACATGGACACACTGTGCATATATGAACAAATAAAAAATACAGCTACAGTCAGACAGAACATGTTTCCAATCCCAAATACACACTCAGCTTGTCAATTAAACATGTCCACAGCTGAAAATTACAGAATCAAATGTGATTTGATTCTACTTCACCTAATTTCCTAAACAGTACTATTATAATTACTATTATAATATTTATATTAATATAAATATAATTAATATTATATTGTAATAGAACAAGGCTATATTATTACTATTATAATATTTCTATTAATATAAATATTAATAGAATATTTATATCAATTAATTTACAATTACTATTATAATGTTTAATATGACCCCACTGCTATGCAGGAACTGGTGTTTAATTCTACCCTTTGAATTAGGATGGCAAAAAGCACCAGAGGTGTATTGGTGAATATTTATAAAGGCAGAATATTATCTTTTTTGAATGTATTATATGAATAATATTTCATAGCATGTATTTAAAATATTTATATGATAAGGAACAATCTGAACAGGCACACTCACAAAAAGTCTGACAGGAAAACAGAGAACAGGACAGAGGAGAAATGATAAAGAAGGAAGCAGCAGAGATTATAAGTGACAGTGGAGGAGGATGAATTTCCTGGAAGATGTTATTTTTAAGGAGGGATTTGAATGAACAGACAACTGCTGGCAAAGTGGTGGGAGACCTGCAAACCTAAGGAAATGATACCTGAGGGTGAGTAAGGAGAACACAAATGAAGAGAGATATGGAAATAAAATCAGGCATGGAAATCAGTCTGGGGACAGACATGACAAATGAGCTCCAATTCTGAGGACTCAGCCCTGCTGTAATAAGGGAATGCCATGATATCCAGAATTTCCTGCAGCCTGCCCTGGAGAAAGGGGAGGGCTGAAACACTGAGCCCAGGGGTTGCAGTAATGAAGGGGTTTTGCTGAACTCCTCAGTCAAAGAAAAGCCATTTTCCATCAGCTTGGGGTACAAAGCTCACTCTGAGCCTACCTGAAGCAAATTCAGACCAAATCAACCCCACATACTTATGTGCAGGTGGGTTATAACTTCCATGAAAAAAATCAGAACTCTTTGCATGCTGGAACTGTTTCAGCCTGCTTCTAAAAGCACTGGCTTCAGAGAACTCCTTTTTAATTTTTTTTCTTATTTCCCTGACAAAGAAGATGTCTCTATACAGATCTGCACAGAGTCACCAGGGGTATCCAGCTGCATTAGAACATCCTGCTCAGATGAGCCATAAAGATTTCAGTGGCCACTGCAAAACAGCATCTCCTTCAAGATATTGAAGATATTCCTGCTTATGAAGCTGTCAGAATTGCTCTGTGCCCCAAATTTAAACCAGAAGTTTTTGATCTCCTCTACTGAGCTGCATCCAGGTGCTCCAAAAGCAGGAAAGAGTTTGGCTACTGGAGGAAGCTGGCATTTTGGACACTGGAATTACACACCAACTTATCTGAAAATTAAATGCCCACTGCTAATAGACAAAAAAAATATAACTTTTTTGCCTGGCTTGTTTGAGGCACAGAATGGTGACCAAGTTATGGACACAGTTTCTGTAAGTTCCTCTTAAAAAGTCAGTGGAGGAGATAAATCAATTCAAGCTCTTTTTCTCAGGTGCTGAGTCCCAGCTGGGATGGATCCCAGCCTTGGGGCATTCATAAACACCCACAATTTTTTCCAGATATAATAACAGTTCACACTTATTGCCTCCCATGTGGTCATTTAAAAACACTGAATGGAAATAGTCTTGCTCTCAGTTTTTAAGGGGAGAGGGAATTCAACCATGTACCATGAGAAATAGTAAAATAATCACAAACAAAACTCCTGTCTTCTGCATCTTCCTTCTGCCCTCTAGTTCCCACTTCTTCCCCCACATCTCTGAACTTTAATTTTAAATATCCACACACCAACGACCAGCCTCAAAATCCAGATTTTTGTCCATCTCCCTCCTCCCAGTAGTGAAAAATCCCCGTGTTTGTATACAGGCTTGGGAAGGTAGCTTTGCAGTCAGAAGAAATTCTCTCTCAACATCCTGAGTGGGAAGATGGAAGCAATGCCAAGAGGAAATCTGTCCAGGGACTGGACACAGCCTCTGAAATCTGCCTCCAGTGCAGCTCCTACAGGCCTTCTCTAAATAGATCTTTTCCATGCAGGAATCCCAAGTTTCTCCCTACACCTTTCTATATATTTAGCTCATTAGAAATCCCCTCTGCAGAGGTGCTAGAACAGAAAAGCAGGATGGAATACTTCAGCCCTGGCAGATAAACGGCGAGGCTGAGCTCCCCAAACTTCTCCAGACTTCAAAGCCCTGCAGATATTGTTTAATCAATGAGAGAGCTGCAAGGCCAGCTGTGTTCTTCTGTTTGTTCTTACATGCTAATCCAAGTTTACCAAAACTCAGGGATTTTGCATCTGGGCTATTTGGATCCAGGCCCACTCCTCTGCTAACCTGTCCTTGGCCTCTCCTTCCGTCTCCGTGGCACGTTCCACCCTCTCTCTGCTGTCCCTGGTGCTTTTTCAGTGCTGCTTTCCCTGTCTGGGAGATCAATAATTGCTTTGTCATGCTTCAGGACAAGACCTCTGTGCTCCTGGGTTCCTGTGTGAGCCCACTGCGGGTTGGGACAGGGCTGACGTTTATAAACAGCATCTGAAAGCTCTGTGGGCCCTTCCCTCATAAATCTTCTCCCCAAATCTCAGTTCTCTGCAGCTTCCTGCTCTGTTTGAGGCATAGTAAAAACAATCAAGTGTTTCTAAGCTAATTATATGCAAAGCTGAAATGCATAAAACTGAAGTTTTCAGGTTTCAGAGCCCCTTGCAGGCATCACCTCTGTCCCCACAGCAGCATCAATCTTTTCCCTGCTCTGCTTTGCCCTCTGCTTCCTTGTGTTTTACCATTTCCTATTTTATTTGGGAGAGCCTGAACAGACACCAAGTGCCACCAGAAGAAAAACAAAGCCCAAATGGATGTCAGGTAAACAAGGCACGGGGGTCCAGTGCTGTTTGGGGCTGGCACTCTCAAGAACAATGCAGTTTGGCTGGGTGCCTGTGGGGCAGGAAATAACCTCTGCGAGCCCGTGACCCCACTGCTGCCACAAGGAAAAACAACCTGGTAAAACCAGCTTCTTGCAATGATCTCCCCAACAAGGAGCTCAGGGCTCTGCTGAGGGCAGGCAAGCTCTGCTCAGAGCCTTCAGCAGAAGCGTGATCACCAGTTTTGGCTTTTATCCTGTGGGGGTTTTTATCTTTTCTACAGAGCTATTCTAACAGAGGGCAGCTTTTCCTCTGAGTGCTTCACATTTTTCAAGTTTCAGTCAGTTGTGTTTCTAAATCCTCTCAAGATCACCACTCTGGGAGCAGAGGTTGCCTGTGCAAAGACGATTCTTTGCCATAAAACTGCTGTTACCATTAGAGTGTGGAAAAACCCCCCAATTTCATGGCTTCAGGAGCCAAGACCGATCTGTCCCCATCCCACCTGATGTCCTGGCAGAGGAGAGGGAGCAGGGACAGGATGCAGCCTCTGCTGAGCAGGGAGAGCACTGGGGGCTCCTCTGGAACAGCCCCTTCTCAGGGTGCTCCACCTGAGAGGAAGGAAATTGAGATTCCACCCCAAATCCCAGCAGGCAGTTTTGAGGATTCCCACATCTTCCAAGGATTAAATCACCACATGTACAGCTGAAGTGCCTCGAGGTCTGGAGCAAGGCCCCATTTTTGGAAGGCTCTGTGGGAGGAGCTGCTAAGAAGTTAAAATCCTTTGTGTTTGCCCCAAAAACATTCACAAAGGGATTGCAAGAGCAGAAATGAGAGCCAGCTCTGAGGTGGGGTGAAAGAAGGACCCAAATGAGCCAAAAAGAACATGTCCTTTCCCTGACAACCAAGAGGGCTCAGTAGAAGAGGTTTTAATGAATTTGTTTTAAATTTTGACACCAGGCCTGCCATCTACACTGCTCACAGAGAAAATATCCTGCCCCCTGCACAAACACACAAAAAATATTCTGCCCTCTGCCCAGTTTGGATCCCCCTGATCCAAACTGGATCCCCTTCAGCAGAGGGGAAGAGCAGGAAGGTCCATAACCACTACACCATGACTCAAAGCTCCATGTGGCTTCTAAAACAAATTATTTTCTAAATAATTTTCAAGCCTTGGGATTATTTAAATTGCCTCCAAGAAAGCAGAAGACAAAAGCACAGAAGAGCACGGTGTCATTTTAACAGCGGTCAAAACGCATCCCTGATTTCAAATCTATGTTTTTAAGGCAGGGATGAAGTTTTGAGCATTCCTAGCCCATCCTGCCATACTTTTCCAGCCAGCCACCCACGAGGGATGTGCAGGGCACACCAGGAGTCCCTGCCAGGCTGGCACACAGGGGAGAAGCCCACGGGAAGCAGTCGGTGCTACCCCAGCAGGATCACGCTCGTAATCCCAACGAGATAATCACAGATGTTGTGACCCACTTAAAAAATGAGTTCATTTTCCACAGATCCAATTTCAGTGGCTTTTTAGGACATTACCCCCCTGTAGGTTTATGGGCAAATGAGTGCTCAGCTTATTCTCCATCATTTTCTGCACCAGTAATGCTATGCCATGGGAAGTGTGAAATTAGTCCATAATCTTTAAGCCCCTTGTTTTCTGGATGACAGATACTTGCTTTGCTAACAACCCCAACCTCCTTGCAGAGCTCCACTCCCTGGGCAGAGCAGCACGTGTTACCTTGCCAGCAAAAAAAAAAAAAAATCCAACTTTTCACACCCCACAAAAAATGCCTTTTTAGATCAACCACTCCTACTCAATCCCTTTTGCCATGGGATGCAGCACCTTAGAGAAATCAGGGAATTCTAAAAAGAAGGGGAATGAAGGAACCAAGTGCCACAAGGAGCACAGAACATGGCTTTTCATCAAGCTGTCCTTGCACTCTGTGCTCAAACCATGCCAAACTCCAGTGCTCAGAAGATGCCACTGAGGGCAGGAAACCTTTCCCCACCCCAGAGTTCATTTTTCACCTCTCTGTGTCAGTGTCACCAGGTGCCCAATTTAAAGTCAATTCCATGCAATGCTGAGGCTGATGGGGTAGCCTGGATTTCCTAATTCTACCTGTGCCTCTGGTTTTTTCAACAAATACAATCGGTATGGAATTTTTTAATAAAAAAAGGAATCTCAAACACTTACTGTAACTATTTTGATTCTGCTTCTAATGCAGGTAAATTAAAAATGAAATATTCACTTGTTTGAGGGATTTTTTTTCAGTGCTGGCTACTTTTTCCCCATGTATGAAGCAGCACAAACCACTGTGTTAATTATGAAATTTTCTTTACACAGTATTTGTGTTGCCCCTGTAGAAGAGAACACGCAGAAATTCTTTGTAATTACTCAGAAAACCCAGTGATATTTGTTTTAATCATGCTTCTCTTTGAGCTCCTTTCTATGCAATGCATTTTTGTGTGACAGAACCCTCATAAGAACAACTAAAAATAAAAGAAAAAGTTGTTTATTCCTAAATTAGCATTACCTTCTACCAGGGAGAAGATGACCTTTTCTTACAAAAATTGACATGCTACTTCCAGCCAAAATATCAGTTAATTTTGATTTGGATCATAGTTGAGTAGAAATCTGGCCAACTCCTCTCTAGATACAGACACCACCCTTACTGATATTGCTGCCCTTGGAAAATCCATCTTGGGAAGTCCATCCAGCTGTCAGTCACTTCCCAGTAAAGCCACCACCACATGAGAGCAGATTTCTTTTAAAAAATGCAAATTCAACAATCTTTAGAAGTACATTCTTAGGCTGGACACACTAGAGTATCCTATTTCCAAAATATTCCAGTTCAATTACTTGGGTTTCAGCAGTCCCAAACCAAACCAGTTCTGGCACAGCAAAGTTTATACTTTTAAATGTTCCAGTCTTTGCCTTAGATTTAGAAGGGCTTTGCACCTCTCAGGACTTGGCTCACGGGTTTCAGAGGAAGAGAGATGAAAGACAAGTCAGTGCTGGTCATGGAATCACAGAATTATTGAGGTTGGAAAAGACCTCCAAGATCATCAAGCCCAACCTTTGGCCTAACACCCCCATGCCCACTAAACCACACTTGGAAGTACCACATCTACTGATTTTTTTGGACACTTCCAAGGACAGTGACTCCACCACCTCCCTGGGGAATGTTCCATCCAGCAGAGGCGACTCAAAGAACAGTCACTTACTGAACTGCCAGATGGCAGAAAGAATTAAGGGGAAGAAAATAAAATTTTTTAATTTTTATTTTAAATTGCATTTAACTTCTTCATGTGTCATTAAAAATCCCCTAATTGGAGCACTTTCCCTTTCCAAAATGGCCCTTCTTGGAAGCATCTGCAAACCCCTCCAGAAGAACACGCTCCGCCACCTCGCAGCCAGCGCTTGGCTCCCTCTCTTTCCAACCCAAACCACCAGACTGGTCATTGCTTCCCTCTTCTCCCCAAACCACTTTCAGCAGGAAAAACACACACAAACACGGGGTGAGAGATCTTTCCCAGCCCTGCCTGTGGGTGGTAAGGAGGGCCCAGCCCAGCCCAGCCTTTCCGTGCGAGGCGACGGCTCCGCTCGGGAACGCGAATCCGCAGGGCTGTGGCAGGTTCTGCTTTTTTCCAAACCGCTCTCCCCAGCTGCAGCACATTACTTGTGGCAACTTTTCTTGGATCTTAAATGGGTTTTGAAGCCATGCTGTCAGCTGCCTTCATGTCACCCCGCTATATTATGATTGAATCTCCTGTTCCTTTTATAGAGTTGTTCTCTCCTAATAAAACACCAACTGCCGGTCGGAGCGTCGGCATCGCCGCTCGGGGATGTGATAACCTCCTGCTCTGCTCCACCGTGCTCCTGGCATCCTCCAGTGCATCCAGCCAGCCCCAGAAACTCGCCCTGTTTATACAAAATCCTGACCCCACCCCCATTTCCAGTTATTTTAAGAGCTCATACTTTGGAACTGGGCAATATTCCTGAGCACATGAAAGAACACACGGAGTACAAACAGTTATAAATGAATATCTGCAGTTCATTGCGGCAGCCGCCCACAAAGGTGATACCTTCAAGCTGTTTGTCAGAGCAGAGCAGCAAAAAAAGCTGTTACTTGTCAACTTTTGGATAAGATGCATTGCAAAACAATATTCATTTTCCCTGGCAAAGGCAAAACCGCATTTTATAGGTGTGAACTATTTCCAAACTTCAAAACTGTATCGTAAATGAACTGTGAACGGGTAGAAAAACACGCCGGGCACGGTGGCAAGGAAGCAAATGACTTCAAATGTAGAGAATTAAAATAATCACAGTTTATTTTTAATACGTTTAAAGACTAAAAATATTTTCACCTTCCATCCTACTGCATTTGAACAGAATCCATCAACAAGAGCTTATAAATCTGTTATTCTTAATGGATTTCATGCCAATGTTGTGTTTAAAGTCATGAGACTAAAAGAAAAACTACATTCCTGGGGCATAATGCTGCACAGCGAAACAGAAATGCTTCGCTGAAATCTAACTTGACAACATTTGTTGTTAGGATTTCCAGGACTTTCATCAGGGATGTTTCTCAAAGAATCCTGTCTCTCAGAAATTGTTTTTGTCGTGGTAAGAGACTCGACTATTAATGAGAAAACAGTAAGAAGCTTTAGTGTCCTAATGGATACTAAATGACCTGGAGGATCTGAAACACTTATGTGCAGAAAAAATACATATGTGCAATTCCTCTGCCTCGGGAGATTTGTTAGGTGGGATGCAAAGCACTAAAGGAGGTAACGAAATACATGTGGAAAAACAACAGTGTTTTACATAAAAACAATCCCATTAACCTCACACTTGAAAAAAAAAAATCATATCCTGCCTAATGTGACTTTCACAAATCAGAAGAAACCAGGTCATAATAGCAGATAAATATGCAGTGCCTGGAAGCCTCTCAATGTCCTCAAGACAGCGAGGCTACGGGCAAATGCTGACATTTGACACAGATACAGCTGTTTAAAATATGTCTTCATCATACTCAGATGGAGATAGAGACAGAATAAAATTCCTCTAGAATAAATCCAGAGGTTAAAAAAAAGTAATCTAAAACCATATGCTGCAGGACATGCAAAAATGAAGATGCAAATTTAATTTTGCAGACCTGGAGGGAAATCCCCGCCAGCGTTCACGCTCAGTCCACCTTTACTGAGGAGCCCACAAAAGCTCCTCAAAATCAACAGCAATAAATATTTTGAAGGAGGAAAACTCTGTAAAGTCTATTCATTTTACTTTCTGAAATGGTGCAAAAATGTTACCTACTCCCTGTGCAGTTATTAGTCTCCGTAATGTAACATAACAGATACTTTCTAAATCCTTTTAGACCTTCTCCCCCTCACTGGAAAGATCATCATTTTTTTTATTTCAAAGTGGATTTAATAAAGAAAAGGAGTGCTGTTAAAGTAATACGTGAGGCTTTGACATTAAGCAGTGCAACCCTGCAGAGTCGGCAAGAACAGGGTCTCTAATCTCCAGTGATTTATAGAGGGCTCTTCCTTCATCTCTGCACTCAGGGAGGGCCAAAAAGTTTAGAGACAGGCTGGCGTCCCCCCTGCTCCACACCGCCAGCTCCTGCTGGCCAGGCTGCCGGCACAAACCTTTAACCACTTCACTGCTGGCTTCCCCTCACCCATTAAAGGGCCTTCTATTTATTTGTATTTATAGAACAAAGTGAGCTCAGAGTTAAGTAATGCCCACGGAGGTAAATGTTTATGTCTGTCATCAGAAATTTATAAGCAGAGGGGGAGAAGCTAATAGGCAGAGAGGAAAGAGCAAAACTGTGGAGTGTTTGATGCTCCTCTGAGTAAGCTCTGAAAAGCTCCGAGTAGAAACACATCTTAATTAAAAACTTACAAATATATACAGTTAATTTTAAAGCTAAATAACTGAATTACAGACACCAGACAGCCTATTACCAGCTGAAGAAGAATGTTTGCCTTACACTGGCTGAACGTTACACAAAAGTTCAAAGAATACGTTTCCAAACACAAATGCAAGAAGCTATTAAGCTCTTGTCACAAGACAGAAATATCTCATTTGAATGGATTTCAAATCCATCATTTTTTAGGGAAATGACCAATTCCTTCTGCACTGTAAAACCACAGAAGCCTCTGCTGCTCATCCAAAAATTAAGCCTGGGTCTAACATGAACTCAGTGCTGGGAGATTTGCATCACCAGAGGGAATTCCATTGAGTCAAGAGGATCAGATGCGCAAAGAATAAAACTTCAGGCACTGTTGAGGTCAAGCCTGGGAATTCAAGCACCTTTCCCTGCACAGGTGACCCCTCTGAGAGAGGGGAGCTCACAGCCAGGTGCCCACAAAGCCCAGCAATGCCCTTCCCTGTCCCTGTATCTCTTTAAGCTCTCCTCTCCCCCAGAACCCCAGCAATCCCAGCAGAGCAGGACCCCACACAAGAACACAAAAATCAAGCTGAAATTCACCACAGTGTTGATAGGATTTGATGTTCCCATCTGCAGGAACACACAGAGAAGCCACAAAACACGTGCAGAGCCACCCTGCACTTTCCCAGGCCCACAGAGGTGACAGTGGCATCTCTCAGCTGCCACTGCTTGGACTGAAACTTTCTGGCCAGATCAAGCTGCCCTTGAAAACTGAATCCTGCACAAACATCTGCTGGATGTTTTAGGGCTTTTTTTTTTTTTTTTTTAATATTCATGTGAAATTACCCTAAAAGGCTGGAGAATGGGAATATTGACATCCTAATTCAACATTCATTAACCAGCATCTTGCAACCTATACAACATATTGGCATTCAAGATGCATTATCTGAAAAGTTTGCTGAATTTTCCTTTGAGTGACTGAGCTCATTCCTTACCCCTCCTCTTCTCAGTGAGGCTGAAATTCCTCTGTGGAGCTGTCTTGGGGACAACCTTGGGGAATAAAATCACTCCTAAATGGATGTTCTGCTCACAGGGCACTTTTCCTGTGTTTCCAGCTTGGATTTTCAGATCATCACAGGATATTTCTTTATCATCAAGGTTTTCTGATATTTCTTTATCACCAAGGTTTTCTGCAGGTTGTATCACAACTCTATATGTTGTATTTTTGATGTATACATGGATGGTCAAGTGGGGTTGTTCAAGGGTGTGAAAGAACACCCAAAATGTTCAAAACCCCATGCCATGATGCTGCTTTTCTTCCAATTTAGGGGAAAACCAGCAATCTGAGCCTGCTGGGTACAATCAGCTTTTCCCATGCATGTATGAGAGGGGTTTAAAGCTCTGGTTAAGATTTTTCACACAAGGAATGGTTTAGGAGCAGCCCTCACCCTCTGCAATGGTGTTTCATGAGAATTTATTTTAAGGTTTCTTGGTGTTGCTGCAGACAGCACCGGGGCAGTGACAAGCTGAGGAAGATGGAAGAGAAAAACACTAAAGAAAGAAAAACCCCAGTGGGGACAAGGGGAAGGGGATGCACTCCCAGGCTGTGCCCCACACCCCCTGCACAACATTTATTTGTGGAGGCTCATCCTGCCCCTCATGCGTGAACCTTCCAGGGAAGGAAGGGTGCTGGAGCTGCCCTGGATGCTGCCCTTTCCCTCCCATGCCCAGGCACCAGCATGTGCCTACAAAAGGAGTGGAAACTTGGCAGGGTGGGAGCTGCTCCTGCGGGAATCACACCAGGAAGGTACCAGGGCATGGGGAACGGGCTTGGATTTTCCTTGGAGCCTCCAGCAGCATCCCCGACAGCTGAGGAGGCAGCAATGGCATCTCCACAGGCATCCCCAGAGTCTGGGCACTCTGCTCCACAGCATTGCCCTAAAATGCCCCAATTCCCTGGGATGGGCAGGGTCACTCCATGCAGGCACCAGCTTCAGCCCTTCATTAGCTCAAAAATGCTGTCTATAATTAAGAATCCTCCCAAACATGCATTTTCAGATGAGTTAACCCTTTAACACTTTGGCTCCCTGAGGGTATCTGCGGAGAAGAGCCCGGAATGGGAATTTCAGTCCTGAGCAGGCTGGAGACGATGGCATTTTGATTTCTCCTGCACGAAGCCTTGCAGCAGTAAGCAGAATAGGTAATCAAGCCTTCCATCAGGCCGTGCTGATGCTCAGCAGGCCTGGGACAAGCTGATGTGGCAGTAAACAAGTCTTATCAGGGCAGCCACAATTAACTGCTGTAACCAGGGGATGTAAATCACTCCACTCCAGAACGTGCGATCCCAATTTGCACCTCATCCACCCCACATTATTTACACAGCCTCGGATCTCAGCTGTACCTGCTGGGGGATGAAGGTCTGTACTTAAAATAAGTGTAAAAATTTTTTAAAAATTGAAGTAGGGGGAAAAAAAGTTCTAAGATGACTTTTAGGGAGACCCACTCAGTTTTGATCATGACACACCTTCCAACTCCATTCTCAAAGTAATTTTTACAGTAGTGAAGGGACAAGGTCTCACATGAAACACACTTTTATTCCCAGATACAATTGGGAAGCCACAACTTTCCTCAAGGCTCCTGAAGTAGCAATAATCTTGTTTTCCCTGTACAGCTCCTGGCACATGTGAACCCAGTGTACAGATGGTGCCTAAAGACACCACTCCAAAATAAATCTGAAATGCAAATAACTTATTTAAACTATAATACAATCACATTTCTTTTTATAGCAATCATAAATCTCTTTCCTTATTATAATCACATCTTATCACATATAAAGTAATTTAATACAAGTCCTACCTTCCTACATATTATTGCATTAAAGAGAGCAAACTTTTTCATTGTTATTTATTTCCAGAAAAATTTTCAGGAGGCACTCTGGCTCTGGAAGGATTGTGGCCTAACTTAGAGTAAATTCTTTAGCCTGAATTAGGTTAAGAGTTGTTAAATGGAGTTTAGTTAGAGCTTTTTGTAAGGGAGAAAGTTCCTGAACAGCCAGAGCAATGTGGGAGATGGCACGTGCGAGACACCCTGAAACCACACAGGGGATGGAAGCGGACTCCCAAAATCCATGTGAAAATCACTGGAATTCTGGTGAGTGCTCACACAACTGCTCTGACCAGGCTACAGAGCAGCTCCAGGGCAAGCAGAGCCTAAAGAGTGAGGAGAACTTCCCAGAGATTTCCCCACCAGCTGCCCCAAACCATCTGCCAAGAGCAGGAGCGCCACGAGCTGCCCTGGCACTGCTGGGGCTCAGTCCCTGGAGCTGCTGCAATTTGCTCTCATTTCTGATGAGGGGAGGCTCTGGGCAGGGGAAGAGGCTGGAGCAGAGACTGCCAGGAGCCCCCAGAGGCTGCCAGGAGCCTCCAGCCCAGCCCAGCCCAGCCAAGCGAGCAGGGAAAGCCAAGCCCAGCCCAGCCCTGCCACAGCTCCCCAAGGCTGGCCAAGGCTGCCTTGTGGTTACCTGCCCCACTCTCTGTTGCACAACAGGAGATCCCAACATTCCCCCAGTCTCTGTGGCACCACGGGTTAGGTCACCATTAGGAACATATTTTGCAAGCCACATAATAAACACTTTATCCAACTTACTAAAACAAGCCCGGAGGCAAAATGAGTGTAAACACAGGCACAAAACTACTGATATGTGGACAAATACTTGACAAAGTGAGGAGCAAAATTTGCCAAGCGTCATTCTGCAAAGCCCATGGCTTTCTAAAACAAGCTTTGCTTTTTATCTTTGGTTTACCAAAGATTATGTGCAGCAGCCAATACAGTATCAAAGCTTAAACCTCAAGTCCCTGCAATCTCCTAGCCATCAAAACATTTCCCATGGTTTTATTAGCACTAACAATGAAGTCAATGGGAGAAGAATCTGGCCAAAGCCAAAACAAAAACCTCACACGCCATTATTTTGCACAAAATGAGCAAAAGACTTGTGAGAAAGGCAGTATCACCTAGCAGGGAACCACAGATGTAATATTAGATATTACCAGTTCCATCCCCAAGGAAAGGATAATAAAAAAGGATTAAAAAAAAATAAATGCAAGGGAATAAACAATCCCACCCCTCCTGATGCCAGGAAAACCAACATGGGCAGATAAATGCACTGAAACTCAGTGTCTGCAACAGGTACCAAGAAGAGAGATTTAACAAAGGTTGGAAAACCAGCTGGTGATCTGTCAGCAAAACACCAGAACCTTTCTCCTGAAAATCAGTTTTGAAGTGAATAAAGAAGGAGATTCTCCCCCAAACCTTCCTTTTGATGTTTTTTTTTTTTTTTTTTTTTCATTTTTGGTGTCTTTTACAGCAGTAGCCACATTAAGTTCTAGTTGGGCTCTGGCTGTTCTTATTTTCTCCCTCCCAAAATCCTTCATCCTCATCCTTGGATAAGCTGAACCAGCACAAGATTTACTTTCTTTTGTAAGCACTCCAGTGTTTGGAGATTGAATTCTGCCTGTGAATGGGTGTGTGTATGTTACCAACACACAGGAGTAAGTGCATCGTACACTTTTATATAAGTGATTTAAACTACATGAATCAGGAATTCTCCAGCTCAGATCCCTCAGCATCTAGGGGAGCTAAAGGCTGTCTCAGCCACTGTTACAATGCAGAGAAACAGCTGTGGATTGGGATGCTGTGAGAAGTTTGAATTTTCAGCAAAGTTTGCAGCCTTGCCTCTCCTGGTGATCCCAGCCCGAGCTGCCGTGTTTATGGATCCAGAGCCAGGAGCTGCTTGATGAGCTCAGATTTGTCTAATTACAGCTCAGCAGCCATAAGCAGAAACCCAGAGTATAAAATCAAACATTCTGGTCAGCTACAAAGCAGACCTGAGCACTGAATCAAGCAGTAAAGTGCCTTGGAGTCTCCTCCAACAACTTCTTACTGTCACACGCGGTGCCACCAGCAGCTAGCACCAACTTGTCATCCCAAACTTTATTTACAAACTCAGCCATAGAGTTTATTCACGGCAAGAAGTGCTCTGGACTCCTAAATGGCCAAGCTGGACAAAATGGTGGGAGTTTTCCCTTTGAATTTCTAAGGAGTTTACAGGCTGCTGGGTTTGGAAATCATCTTTCTTCATGAGAAGAAGACGAGAGGCTGCCTGAGGACATTGTTTATTAAAGCCTTTTGTTCAATTTACAAATTGAAACAAATAATTGTGGAGACATTTGCAGCTATGGAAAAAACGTGTTTACAAAGTGGAATAAAATACAGACTAAATACATTTGGATTATAGTGGATCAAAACATCTGAGTTTCTAACATAGCATAAAGGGCTCGACACTACGGGGACAGGAGGAGAGGCGCCACTGACTCATGGATTTTATAACAATCTGGTCACTTGAAAGACTTTGGAGGGTTTTACTCTCAGAATCCTTGACATGCAAGAAACTCAGAGCCACTCTGAGCAGCGAGCAGCCCTTGAGATCACAGACAATCCATCCCAGGGACACCCACCTGCTCCTCACACATGACAGGAGCTTCCTCAGAGGTGAGAGAGCTCCCTGAACATTCCCCTGGAGTATTTCTCAATCTTCACTTGGGTTTGGGTTCAGCTTCCTCACTTGGTCTCACATGGAAACCCCAAGTGCATCCAGAGATTGCAGAGCCATCTCATCTCCTCCTCCCTCACACACAGCACTGCTCTCTACAGACATCTGTCTCACTTTAAATGTTTCACATGGTGAGGTTTTCACCTCTTGAGAGATTATTCCGCAGTTTACCCTCATGTTCTTGGGAAAACATATTCTGGATATTGGATAAATAATACTGATTGCCAATACAGGGAAGAATTTCCTCCCTGTGAGGGTGCCCCGAGCAGCTGTGGCTGCCCCTGGGTCCCTGGCAGTGCCCAAGGCCAGGCTGGATGGGGCTTGGATGAACCTGGGACAGTGGGAGGTGTCCCTGCCATGCACTGGGTGATCTTTAATGTCCCTTCCAGCCCAAACCATTCTGGGATCCTGTCATTTGGCATGGAGTGAAGGGAATTGTATCAGAAATAAACCTCAAAGAGCCCAAAGGAGGCAGGGGAATTAGATCAGTGGAAAAATGGCACAAGAGGGATGAAGTGCTGCTCCTAACTGTGAGCTCTCAAAAGCTTATGTAAACAGCAATTTCCTCTAATATCTTAATTAACAGCACGATGACAGAATCAAGGGCTGTCTGTAACTCTGATGGGAATTTCCAATAGAAGAAATCTATCACCATTAAAAGAAGGGACAGAATTAATCAACCAAATTGTTCTCCAGTTTACAAACTCCAAGCAAAGGAAAAGAGCCTTTGCTGCCAGTGGAATACCATGGCTAAGGAGCTCTTAGTAGCACACAAGTGTTTTCTTAACATCAGTAAAGTATGTTAACTAATATTATATTTAGTTAGCTGAACTCCTCCGGGGATTAAAGGCCCACTGTGCCTAACAAAACTTTGTCTTGAAACAGCCTAGCAAATGTTATTTTAGCACAGAGTATTTGATAGCTAATCGTGCTATAAAACTATAAAATAAAGTTGTGTTTATTGGTACAATTAATCCCTCCATAGCCCACAGGGCTAGGAAAGAAAATGGGGGGATGAGGGAGATCAGATCAGGGGGGTGGGGGGAGAAAGGAGGGGTAGGGAAGGACCAGGAGTCAGCAGTGGTGGGACTTGGAGGAATAATAATAAAAATTATTATTATTATTATTATTATTACTACTACTACACTTGTAATCAAGAACATCATCTCGATCTGGGAGTGACTGAGTGAGAAAAAAGGTGAATTTCAAAATTTTGCCCCCCAACCACAGCTAAATGTGTCACTGCACAGCAGAACATCCCCACCCCGTTCCAACAAATAGATTCCCTATATATAATATAAAAATACAATAAAATAATATAATAATACAATAAAATAAAATAATACAAATTACAATTCCTCCCCACTGCCTGAATGTGTTCACAGCTTTTCCAACTAGGAACAATCTGAAGAAAAGCACCAGAGGAAAAAACCCCATTCTGTGATAGAAGAAACATATGCTTGAAATCTAGAGAGCAGGTTAATTGTGGTTAATATGTGATTTAAATTAGGAATGTACACAACACTAACACTCAGAGCCCACGCAGGGACTTCCTATTTTCATTTTTACAGCTTTGGCATTAATAACCAGCAATTGCTGACAGTTGCCAAAGGCCTCTCCTGCACTTCTAGCAGAGGTTACTGGATACTAATGGAGAGCAAATGTTTCTAAGGCAGAATGTGCAGGGCCTTCATCTTGAATAAAATAAATAAATAAAGTACCTGAGGACAACAAGGAGAAAACTGCAAATTTTGATAAAATACAACACAATAAAATACAATTTTATATCCCTTTGAGCTGTCCATGTAGGACATGGTGAGGGAGCAGAGCCAGAAGTTTCCTGTGACTGCCTTTGGGATGGACAGTTCATGCACAAACAGCTTTAAATCCCCAGTGACTGATGCAGTTCTGATGCACAGAACCCAGAACCACCTGTGGGGTCAGGATCTGTCCCCAGAGTCCCCAGGAATTCACACAGAGCCCTGCTTGGTTCTGCTGAAGCCACATCAGCACCCAGGCGGGCAGCACAGCCTCGGTCACAGGGCAGAGCATTTCCCCTCCCATGATTTTTCCAGGAAAAACTCTCCTCCACAGATTTTGCAACAGATACCAATTGAATTTTTAAGGTTGATTAGCCACATGCACAAAATTTTCTCATCTGTAGGAAATGTCCACTGTTGCAATGAGAAAAAGGGGAAATTAATGATAAATAGCACATGGTGTGTTTGTGGATTTCTTACCCTAAATTCCAAGCTGGATTAAACACAGGAGAGCTCTGCTAACCCCACCTCGTGTTCCTGTGTGGAATTTGGGATCACATTGACTATTCCCATGGCACAGGCACCTGATGGTCCCAGCCCAAGCAAATATTTTAGATATTTTATTAATACAGACCAAAAATCAGCCAGACCCCAAACACCCTGCTATGAAACTGGGAGCAGGAACTACAGGTGGCAAAAAATATCACACAGACCTGCCCAAACCACGAGATAAGAGTGAGATAAGCTCGATGATCACCCTGGAAAGTGAAATCACAGACATTTCAGCATCCTCAGACAGTTGTTAGACTGGCCATGGGCTCAGGGTAATATTTGTACTAAAGAAAAGCTCTTTGGTTCAATTGGCATTAGACAAATATTGTGTGAGGTTCTGTGCAAGCAGGCAAGGGACAAAAGCTCTTCTCAGCAGAGCATCCTCCTAAATTACAGTATTTGTGTTATTTTCATAAGAAATTGAAATTACAAACAGCATTCCCAGCACAGCATCTCTGAACTCAACAGCAGCTTCTCAGGGCTGTTGGTGGTATCAGTCTGTGGACAAAGTCAGTGCTAGCAACAACTAATATACAGGAAAAATTGATAGATGGTGGTTTCTCTAAAATAAATCATGGTTTGATGGAGTTGTTGCATTAATTCAAAAGATAAAAAAATAAACTCTCGGCATGGAAATAAACACAGCTCTTTCAATGAACCTAATAACATGAAAGTAATGAGTTTGGAAAACAGATGTGGGAAAAGGCAAGGCAAGGCTACAACACACTCCAACGCAATCTGGGAAGGGATGATAAAAAAATTTACAAGCTGTTTTGAGTCCTGAATAAAAGGGGTAATCAAGGCAGGCTGGGCTCGGAGCAGGACGGGCACAGCAGAGGCTAAGCAGAACACCTCACCCTCCTGGCCTGTGTGCCCATGCTGCCACAGCTCCAATTCCTGCAAAATTCCTGCCCTTGCAGCCCATAACTCACAGCACTTACTGTAAGGCCTTGTCACCCACTCCTTCCCCCTTGCTTGTTTGATTTCTGGCTTTCTGCTGGGGCAGAAGCTGCTTCACAAGCGTGGGGCAGGAGGGGAAACTGTGAGAAACACAGAAATCCACCCAAAATGCAACACAACACCCTGAACAAAGACACCTCACTGCAAGAGAAAGCACCCACAGAGATGACTTCCATGCTGCCCAGTTGCCTCTGTTGCTGACCATGATTTATGAAAACATTTAGGCAAGAGAGCCGTCGGTTCACGGAGGACGTTCCTGTGCGCAGAGCGCTTCTCAAAATGGCACTGTGAGAAAACTCCCCTCTGCAGTTGTTTTACTTTTGCCTCTGAAAAAGCTTTCAAATTGAACTGCTAAAGTTCAGCCAGCATCTAATTTTAACCGTGAGTTCCAGGAGAGAGTAAAGCTGGTGGGAAGATTACAGAGTTCCTTGAAGCTCTGACCTACAACAGGAAGAGAGTTGTCAGCCTTCATGTCTCTCACTCTAAATCCCAAGGGAAACAACACTGGCAGAATGTTTTATAACACGTTCCCACTGTAAAAATTCTGTATTTGAGAAATATGATGCTTGCTCACTCCTTCTCCTAGACCTTTGGTGTGTCAGTAAAAACAGATGACCTTAAATGAGTAATTTTAGTTTTGCCTTTACACCGCAGTTCGGGTACTCAGGGTTCACAGGGCTCTGTTTACAAAATCAGAGAGAACTGATACTACACAAGAGCAACACATGCACCCACACCTTTAAAATATTAGTGAGGAGCTGGCAGCTTGTAGCAGTGTAATAAGCTCTTTTTCTGCCTTCTCAGGTTAACTCTATAACTCAAGAAATACCCCCACGGAAGGCTGCAATCTGGGATTTTCATAAGAAAGGCTGAAAGGCTTCTGTCAAAGGGCCAGAAAGCAGCATCTGCAAAAGAGCTCAGGAAAGAGAAATTAAAAATAAAATAATTGGATTATGATCTCTCAGCTAATGAAATCAGATCTACTGTTTTTCTCCGAGTCAGGGGTTTTAGACAATGCACAGTGGTGCAGGTCTGGATCCTTCCCCACTGCCCAAAGGCTCAGGGTTTCAGGTGCTGCACAACACCAGGAAGCAAAGCAGGAGTACAGCAAAGAAACTGAAAACGTTTTCATCCCGATGGTAATGAAGGTGTGGTGACAAATAACCAGGAACTGGGCAGGATGTGAACAATAACTACGGGAAAACTGCTATTCCAGGAGCAGGTCTGGGAGCACACGGACAGCTGAGGGAATCCAGTCACCCTGGAGCAGCTGAAAAATCAGAATTGCCCTGTTCTTTCCCATTCCTCAGCTTTTTAGCTGCTGGGAATGATGCCCTGAGCAAAGCCACGTTCCCTGGCTCCTGGCACTGGGTGGGAGCAGGGGCAGGAGCAGCTCCTGAACTTTCTCCTCCCCTCCATTCCTGCAGATAATGAAATCCAGAAACACCATTCTGGGACACAGTTGTTACAGACCTCACTTTATCTGCTGCTGACCCTCAATTGAGACATCTCTTAGTCGGGGATGATGATTTTTGCGCTCATGAATAATTAGTTTTGCTGGTTTTAAGGGGAAAAAAAACCCCCACCAAGCGTATCTTTTAATCAGAATCTAAATGAAAAAATGCTAAAAGCTATTCCCCAACATCTGCCAGTCCAGCATAGATTTAGAAATAAAAATCAAGAGGTATAGACTCATCTCAGGGAATTATGTGTTCAAATCCTCATTTATGGAGATGAGAATGGAAGTGTTAACGTTCCCAGTCTTCTGCTGCATATCCAGGCATTAGGGTGGCTTAATGAGGCACTGTCTGAGACCAAGAACAAGCTCAAGTTCCTCCCTCACATGCACATTGAATTTTGTATGTAATTACTCAGTTCTGAGTAACAGCAATTTATTAGATTTTCCCATCAAACGGATGAGTTGCTAATGTACAACATCTCACAAATACCCAGGGCTCTTTCCAAAGAAAGACGGGAGTTTTTAGGAACCCGAACACTGAATGGAACCACACACTTTATCCACCCCATTTCTCTATAAAAACGTTTTTGAGGTGAACTTAGTGGCTGTGAAAAGCAGATTTTTCTAACCAGGGAATCAATTTCTAAGGGCAGAAGAGTGGCTGCAAACAGCCTGTACAAATGATCAACATTTATTTCTACAGGGAAATGAAGCACAGCCAAAGGACAACGCTCAGGAAGGAGTGACTGGAGAGCAATTGTGTTCCCTCTGCATTTAATATAAATTATACCATTACAAGATTGAAGAAAAATAAAGTTTCTCTGTTGTATTACTCTTAACACAGAGCTGGCTGCTAGAGAAAAAGGGAAATGTGGACAGCAGAGATCCTGAAGAAGGACACCCTGTGCTAGGGTCCCATTTTGACCTTTTCCCAATTGAGAACAGCAATGAAAAAGTCCCCAGGAGTGGCAGGAGTCATGATACCATGAACTAAACTGACTCCAGGCCAATGCTATTTCCCCCCATTCCTGTGACTACAAAAATCAAGAAGACAGTGCATGGAGGGAACACTTTGGGATGAGAATGGGAATTTGTGGGATTATGTGGAGAAGTTCTTGTGTGGATAGACCAGGCTGAGGGCAGGAGAGGAGCTCAGGCACCTTCCACTGTCCCAGAGGGATAATTCAGACAGAGGGATGGACACCAGAGACATGTAAAGTTGTGGGTTCACCATCATGCACCCAAGTTTCAATGTCTTTTTACAGCTGAGCATCCAGACAGAATGGGAGAGTAAAAAGCAGAGCCTGCTTCCAGTGGTGGCTGCAAGGCTCCGGCCTGGCCTTGGGCACTGCCAGGGCTCCAGGGCAGCCACAGCTCCTCTGGGCACCTGTGCCAGGCCCTCACGGGGAACAATTCCTGCCCTGCATCCCACCCAAACCCACCCTCCTCTCTCAGCTCCAGGCCATTCCCCCTCGTCCTGTCACTGCCTGTCCCACCTCACACTGATCTGGGGACAATGTCCTGCTGCTCCTCCAGTGAGAGGCACAGCTGGCACAGGCCTGGGGAGGGCAGAGGATGAGGATGAGGAGGAGCAGAGGGACCAGGGCCCTCAGCAGCGGGACCGAGGCCCTGCTCCATTCCCAGGCCTGTTTTATTTATCCATTTCTATTTTAATAAGCTGCCTCCCTCCCCCTGGAGCCCTGGGTTATGTGAAAATGCTGGTGCCAAGGGCGGGGGCGTGGTGGGGCTCCTGCTCCTGACGTACTGTGTGGTCAAGGAGCCGGGACTGGGGGGCCTGAACCAGGGCCAAGCCTTGCACTTCAGCTTCCTGACCTGGCAGCCATTCAGAGAGACCCTGCTAAGTGCTATTTCCTAAATACACCAGCTTTTCATAACAATCTTACCACATTGCTTTCCTTTACAAGCTCTCTTAAAAGAGAACTGGACTCCTTCTGGTTAATCTACACAGACTGCATTTGGAAGCCATCAGAAACTGAACTGTAAACAAAACGTTATTAATGTGTTGTAATCTGCCCTCAATGTTCCAGATGAAAAGAAAATGTTTTATAGTTTTGGAGTATACATTTTAATTGCCTTTTAAGAGTGCATATACTTTTAGTGCTCTCTGTTATAAAATTGCAGTATCTGTTTCTTGATAACTGTTGAATGATCTCAGCTATTTTTATTAGGTTTTCTCCCCCACCCTGGTCCCCTTCCTTAAGCTACCACCACTGGAAGGCTTTTCCAGACTGTTCCTGATACTAGGCTGGCAAAAAGTTCCATGCCTGAGATACTAACTCCATTATAAACAACTCCTTTACAACATCCCCTCACTATAAAAACACTCGGATCTAGAAAATTAGTTCTTTAAATGAACTTAGGATCCAGTTACTTTCAGTAAAAATCTGAACTAAATAAGGGCTAAACTGAATTTTCCAGACTTTGAGCTCTTTCATGCTTGGTTTCCTTTGGTGCCTTGCTGGAAGAGCTTGGCTTGGGAGGAGATGCAGGAATTCAGCCCTGGAGATGTCACAGCTGTCCCCAGCCCATCAAATGAAGGCTGGTCCATGGTGAGATCCTGCCTGAGCTCTAAGCCCCAAATTCCTCCCACAGCAATCCCCCCCTGGAAATGCTGAGCAGAGCTCAGGAGGTTTTGTTTTGCTGTCTCCCCTTGCAGCAGACACTGCCTCACACAAAAAGGGCTTTCAGTGCTTCTGGGATAAATGGGAAATGATCACCAAGGTACCTGGCAGCCTTTCCAGGTATCTCCTTACTAGGGAAATACTTGGGAAAATAAATAGAAATCCAGGGTCATAAAACCAACCATGGGGTTTGCTGTTCATGAAGCTGCAGCTCCAGAAGGTGAAGAGAACCCTTCAAATCCTGCATTTCAGGAAATATCAGGCATGTGGACATCACTGTTACCCTGTCTGTACCAACAAAAGTGCCAGGAAAAACAGGCTCAGCTCTCCAGCTTCAGCTGTGCACTCCTGAGTCCCAAATCCTGCTCTCCTGGCACTTGGCTCTTACACACCTCCCCTATTAATTTCTTCTCAGGGTAATTAACTTTCTCAGCAGCCCAAACTTCACCTCCAGCTCCTCCTGTGATGTCTCTAACACTTCCCTAATACCTTTTTGACTTGCAAGATACTATTACTTGATGCAACACAGGCCAGAGTATTTCACAGTGGGAACTGCTTGGAGAACAACCACTTTTCAATGTTTTCCTCTTATTCAATGAAAATATTTGAAGTGACAAAGCCCCTCTCTCACGTTGGGTTGGGATTCACATCATGCAAGTTTACTGTCACTCTTTTAAAGTTCTTTTTATCTTCAAAATTATCAGCGCCTGTAATTTCTTTTTTTTTTTTTATGTTGTTTTTAAAAACATTTTTCAGTATGCAGATGTGCTTGTGGAGATTAATGGACTGGGAACACTGAAATCTTGTATTAATCAACTTCAAGGGAAGGCAACTGCTGAGTAAAATTTTCCACAGTGCTGCACACAGGAGTTTATCCAGAGAGCTCCTTGTCTTGGAGGAGCCCTCTGTGAGTTCTGCACTGGGACCAGCCTTGGGTGGCTCTTCCTGAATTATTCCCTGAGCACTGAGCAAGCCACACTGTGGGGAACCCTGTCCAGTGTTTATCACAATCCCTGTTATCAGAAATAGCTGATTTCTTCCATGTGCCAGTTAATCCTTGGGCTCTGTGATGGGAACCATCCCTCCCTGGAGGATCATCCCTCCAAAAACGCAGCTGCACACGACCTCAGGGTGCAGAGCCACGAGAAGCCCAGGAACCAGAGAAGTTCTCCTCAAGAGGAGACCCCAGCCCACCACCAGAGGGGAAAGGAGCTGGGGAAGGGGCTGGAGCTCCAGGAGAGGCCCAGGGAGCTGGGAAGGGGCTCAGCCTGGAGAAAAGGATGCTCAGGGGGAACCTGTTCACTGCCCAGCCCAGTGTGAGCAGCTTTGGAGCAAGGTGGGGTTCACCTCCCAGGGAACAAGCAAAGGGATGGGAGGAAATGACCTCAAGGTTGGATATTTGGGAAAATTCCTTCACACCAAGGGTTGTGCAGCCCTGGCACAGCTGCCCATGGCAGTGGTGGAGTCCCCAGCCCTGGAGGGATTGAAACACCCTGTGAATGTGGCACTTGGGGACATGGGTTAGTGGTGGCCTGGCACTGCTGGGGAATGCTTGAACTCCACGATCTTGGAGTATTTTCCAATTTAAATTATTTTATCCTAAATGCTTTAAATATAGATTATATGGAGCTAAATCTGCTTTCTGCAGCAGGGTAATGACAAGAACCCAAGCCCAAAGCAGGGGCTGCGGGCAGCGTGCGTGCACACATTTCATTAACTGATAGGTTAATTACCCCAATTTCGTTACTAATTGGATCAGTTTAAACCTGCTGCATTGGGAGTCTCTTGGCAGACACAAACATCCCCATAATTACAAAAACAACTGGTTTCTCCAGTTACATAATGCTGCCAATTAAGTAATTCCTCCACATGTAAAGCAAACCCAACCAAAGCCATTTGGGTAGTTTTGCCTCATTTTCAGCAACGTGCTCCTTCCCAGTGCTGGTGCCTACAGAATCCAGCAGCATTCCTCATGGCAATCCTCTCCAAGGGCAGACCCATTCCTGCTGGGGGAAATGGAATTTGCCAGAGTGATGGGAAAGCAAGTTCTGTGAGAAGGAAAAGCCACCTAAGCTTTCAAGTGCAGCTTTTGGCAGAAATCTTTGAGGTTTGGAAGGTTTGATCCCAGTTTGAGGGATACCACCACCCTTGCTTTGAGCCTTTCTCCCTGGGCTTGCTACAAAGCAAAACTTCCCTGCAGCAGCACAAGGCTCCAAATAGTCTGGGATTTGCCAAAACCAGGGAGAGTTGGATATCTCACAAGAAAAGCTGGGTTTTACTGATCGTGTTAAATAGTTTGTCAAGGCAGACTGTGGTGAGTGATAAAGCTGCTGGGTGTGCTCAGCTCTCCTCTTACCAGCAGGTACTACCCAGGTCAAGTGAAATTATTACAACAACAGAAATTACTGAAAGGAACAAATGTGAGTAAATTGTTTCTGATTCTATGAAAACAAAAGGCCATACCAATTTAATTTTTTTTAGCTTCCTAAGCTAAATAGAAATTCTGTAATTCTTTACAAAATTAAAAAGCACAAATAAATCTCTGTTTTTCATGACTGACATTTGTAATTTAAAGCCCAGGGAGCTCCAGAATGAGTATTTCCAAGGACTGTGCTCCTGACAAGTTGCTGTTAATGCTGATTGAACAGTTCCTATAGGCAGCAGGAGTTTCAAGTATTTCCTTCTAAAAAGAAATTGCAGAGCTCAATACGAAACCAAGAAACCCACAGAAATTATATTTAGCTGCTCCCTATATCACACAGCTTTATCTCCAGGGAGTTTCTGCCATCACATCTCTAAAATGAGATTTCATGGGAAGTTCTCGAGTCAAATAATGTCCCACCTACCAATGCATTAACACTGAATTAAGAGTCTCCCTTCCCCTACATATAATAATAGTGAATGTTCATCTGCTGAAAAAAGCAGATAAATTAAAAAGCACTGCAGTTTGTAAGAGAACACTGCTTGGGAAATAACCTTTGGAGGCACTGGAAAAACTCAGAGTTCAATCAACTTTATTTCCAGTACAAAAGCAATTAGATTTTTCCCATCAGAAATCAGATGAAGTAGTAAATTAGGATTTGCTGGTGATGGGAATTCTAAACTTGTGGCATAAATAGAATTTCCTTATTATTATTTTCAGCTATGGCCATCCATCTAAACCCCCATTCCAAGCACAATTTGTGAGAAAAAAGCTGCATTACAGAGTTATCACAGATATCTACATTTGAGTTTTCCTCCTCCTTTTAAAGCAGAAGTTACTTTAATTAAACTTTAAACAACAAACAATCAACCCACAAGAACCAACAAATTTGGCTTCTGTTCCATTCACCAAAAACTCTGACTGTACTGAGAAATCTCATTTAAACAACTCCCAAACCATTTGCATCCCTGTGACCCTCAGAAGGCTACAAATATTTTTGTGTGTTCCACCAGTCCTGAGAAATCAAAACACAGATAAAAATGCAAATTTTGAACTGTTTTTTGTGCTTGCACAGAAAATATTTTACATCTAATATTAATTAAGAATAAATAAGTTCAAAATAATTTTGCTTGTTATAACGCATCTGGAGCATCAAGAGTGGCTCCTGTAGCAACAATTTCAGTGAGAAAAAAAGTTCGAAATCTTCTCTTTCTGTTTCCTAACACAGGGGGCATTTTGAATACAGAGAAATACATTTCCTTTGTAATGAGAACACATTTCCTTTCCCTTTACATATCTCTTTACATGAGATACATTTTTTTCCCAAGCACAGCTCTGACTGCCTGGTGAAATTTTACTTCTCACTTTGACTCCTTCACTGTGAAATTTCTTCTTTTTTCCTCTGTGATTTAATCTGAACTGGTTTAAGGTTAAGGTGAATATTAATTCCCAGTAAGTCCATGAAATAAAAAGGATGAGAATTGTAATTTCCAGAGAGCTCTGCAATGGCACCCAAGTCCTGCCCTGCTTCCTCTCCTTCCCTCCCTGCTGATCCAGGAGCAAATCCACCAAACAGAGCAAGAGGGAGAAAGAGGAGATGAATTCAGGCCACAGATGAGAAAAATCAAGACTGGGAATAATTTCTGAATACAATATTGGCTCCCTAAAATCCAAGACTGTTTCCTAATTACCATTACAGGAAATATTTGAAGAGCAAAGCTGCTGAACTGTGTCCTGTACACAGAGCTCCTTGCTCACAACTATCCATGGATCATTCCTGTTGATTCCTCCTTGGCAGCTGGGAGTATATTCCAACTGTCTGAAAAGAGTCTAAAACCTGAGATTGCCTCTGTCAGCACCTCTCTGATCAATCCCAATCCTGTGGATTCCCGTTCTGTTGAAATCCAAGGATATTTCCTTGATGGACACACAGGCCTGCACGTGGATCCAGGTTGGAAACCTCCTTTAGCCAGGAAAGCTGATTACAGAGTTATCACAGATATCTACATTTAATTTGAGTTTTCCTCCACTCCAGCCATCTCACTGTGCCTTCAGAGGAGTCTGTTCAGCACAGACAGCAGGCAAGGAGAGCAGATGGAATAAACAGAGATTTCTTCTAGCCAGAAAGCAAATGCTGGTGCTGGAAATGAAATATTGTCATGGAAAAGACTCATGGGGGCATCCCTGCTGCTCCTCAGTGCTGGCTGAGAGCAAAGGACTGGGGACACAGAGCAAGAACCAAATTCCTCCCCAAAACTGGGAAAGAAGCTCTTGATGGCCTCCCAGGCACACAGCAGGGAACCTCAAAAAAATCCAAATATTCCCCCTCAGACTGCAGGTCTGGGTTCCTCCTCCTGCAGGCCCCATGGCCCCCAGCAGAAATTCAGGAGTTTTATGGAAATTGGCCCAAAGTTGCCCAATGTCCTGGTTCCTGGGGAGAAATTCTCCCTTGAGCCATGAGCATGGGAAATGCTGAGTGTTGGATCCAAATCCAAGAGCTCCTGGAGCCCAGGGTGCCCAAATCCCCCCTTCCAAAGCAGCCACCACTGAGAAGGTCACGTTATAAAGCCACTCCATTAAAACAGTAATTAAAGAATAAACATTAACCAGCAATTTTTCCTTAGGACTTTCTTACTTGCAGTTGGTATCATTCCTCCCAGAGCGAGCTGTACCTTATGGATCTGCACGTTTATCTTGATGAAAAATCTTTAACTTCTTGGTGTTCAAGGCAAGAAAAGCCCCGTCCTTCCATTGAGAGAAATCCTGCTCCCTGCTCTCCCAGCTGCAACAATCCTGTTATCTTTATTATTTATCCCTGACAAAAGTACATTGGGACATGGTAAAACTGCCATGAGAAAGAAAATCAACTTCTCCATGCTTTAATATATGGGAATTTTAATTCTGTGTGAAGAAGACCAAAGATAAAACTCCAGGTAGAGCCTGCTAACCATTATCTAGCAGGTGGGCTCTTGCAAACTGGATAGTCCTGACTGCTTCAATCTCAATCCTTATTCCTCACTAAGGCTTTCAGAAAATGCCAACAACAAACACTTTCTTAAAAAAGAAGCTGAGATGAATCCACGCTCAGAGCTCCAGCAGGGGAAGCTGTCAACTGGCCCCACTCCATGGGAATTAATGCAGAGGCATTGATTTGTTCTAGGCTAATGATAAGGGCTCTTGGTTTAATTTTAGGAGAAGAACTTTCATTTTCTGACTAGCAAACAGAGCTATTTATTACACAACCAGAAAGCCAAAGTTCAGCTTTGCAAGTGACTAATCAAAGCCAAGCCCTCCCCGTAGGAAAGGAGGGAAAACAAGTCTGGAATGGTCAACAGCAGTTTGCTGAAACAAAACCCAACTTCTGCCTCTCACCCCCTGCCCACCCTGGAGCAGCTCCACCAGGATTCCAGGCCAGTATTGAAGGCACTTTTCCAGAGGGATGACAATCACAGCAATTCCAGGGATCACCCAGATCCTTCAAGGACACAAACCTCTCTCACAGCAACAGGAAACACACAAAAAAAGGACAGAAATTCAAACAAAACCACAACAACGCTGTTGAAAAGACAACAGGAAGACAAGGGAGTTGAACAAGCTGCTGCTGGTGTTCTTGCTCCTTATCTCAGAGGAATCCTGGATGATGAACATCACTGCAAGTGCCACAGCAGCCACCCTGTGCTGGCATGGACAAACTGCTCATCCCTGTGCTGGCCAGCAGCTCTGTGTCAGCACCGAATGCAATTTCTGGCACTCTGCATCCAAAGAGTTAAGCTATGTCCTGTAAAGATAAAAATCTCCACTTTTATTACTTTGTAGGGCTCCTGCCAAACGAGGATCCAGCTGTAATTGTAACATTCCAAGCTCTGGAGGTGCCAAGTTTTACTAACTATAATTTAACTGGTCCAGCTGATGCAGTCCAAATTCTTGTTTGGATAATCAGCCTTTGTTTAAATATGGACTTTCAAAAAAAAAAAAAAGAAATTAAAAAAAATAGAAAGAAAGAAAGCCCAGGCCAGCATTAGCCTGCAGGCATGTCATGTGAGCTGATTACCCTGCAGCAGTAGCAGACACTCATGCACAAGAGGAGGATTATTGTGCCAGAATTACTGTTACGGTAACACAGAATCAGAGCTCCTCTCCCCCCAGCCCCCACCCTTCTTCTTTTCTTTCTTTTTTTTTCTTTTTTCCTCCCCCCTCCACAATTCACAAGTCTTCTTTCCAAGTTCAAATGAAGTTTAAAGGTGAAAAGGGCAAGAAAGTTTCATGACTGGCTGTTGAAAGAGGGAGAAATAACCAGGGTCTCCAAGTTTGCGTTTACTAAAAGCTCAACAATTTTGTATTTTGCTGCAATTCATAACTGCACAAATCCCTTTTGTTGGGTCTGTTTGGACTGAAATTAAACACTTGTCAATAATTTATAACTTAATATCATTAGAAAATAATAATAACTGTCAAGCAACTACATTCAATACATAAAGCAAGTTGAGTGGCTCGTTAGATTATTTGTCAAAGCAACAATTTCTATATATTTCAGCTTATTTCTACTGGGAAGAATGGTTAAAGAGCCACCCAGCTTGCTTGGAAATCATTTCTCCACCAGCTGGGAGCAATTCCCAAATTGCTGCACCTCAGCCACATCCAAGTGATGCTGGCTCCCTTTAAAAGCACTCCAGCCTGACTCCAGGAGGTGCCTTCAAAGTGCTGCAGGAGGGATGGCCAAGGGCCTTTGCTGCTCCCCGCCCAAAAATGCAGGGATTATGCAGGAAATGCAAAAATACCCCACACTGCCCATGCTCTGCTCTGAATTTGACATCTGAATGGAACTGAGACAGTGGCCAGCAAACCAACTGTCAAAATGAGCAAAATGAGGCATTTGGGGAGAGAAAATTCTTAATTCAGTTTCATGGTCAAGGACCTGAGCTGCACAAAGCTGGGGTGCCTTCCCCAGGGCTGAGTGCAAACAGAAGAAATACTCGTGTGTGTGTTTGTATGTGTGAGGAATTTTGGGAGTAAACTCACTTGTCAAATGTCACAGGCTGTGTTCTTCTCGGGAAGCCGTGAGAGTGGCTTTTTGCAAAAACAGAAATGGAGAATCCCAGAATGGTTTGGGTTGGAAGGGACCTCAAAGCCCACCCAGTGCCACCCCTGCCGTGGCAGGGACAGCTCCCACTGTCCCAGGTGCTCCAAGCCCTGTCCAGCCTGGCCTTGGGCACTGCCAGGGATGGAACAACCACAGCTCCCCTGGGCACCTGTGCCAGGGCCAAGAATTCTTCCCCATATCCCATCCAACCCATGGGATCCAGTTTGACATCAAAGCTCATCAGACATCTGACCTATTTTATCACTTTTCTCTCCATGTGAGCACCTGTGGCAATTCTATTTTTGTTGCACATTAATCTATGAAGTTGAAAGCATAAAATTTAAGTATACCAAGCAAGGAAGTTGGAAATTCAGATTAAAAACTTTATCTGAGCCAGTCTGCCCCGACCCTGGGCTCGTGTAAACTGATTTAAGGCAGTGGTGCCACCAGAACTGACATTAGTCAGGGGTCTGCTCTTGCTTCCATCCATTTACCTGAGATCATTTCTAATGTACTTACTGAATGAGAATTCTCCTTTATTTCCTTCCAAACTCCTTCTGTTGATTTTGTCCCTTCTGCCCCTTTGCAGAGTGAGGACTGCACACACACCCAGACAGAGCCACCTCCTCCCACCCTCAGCTCTTCCCTCCTCAGCCTCTCCTGTTTTCTTCCCATGATTTCTTCTATTTCTTATATTCCTGCAATATTTCAAGGAAGCAGAGGAAGGCTCCAAACACTGCAGGTTATTTACAGCTCTCAAAATGTTATTTAATTCACCTTGAGGAGCTGCCCAGGGTCCTCATGCACAAACAGGCTTTGGGGTCCTTTAAAGTGGCCATACAAATAGGAAAGGCAATAAGAGAAATGGTATTTTATTGAATTGACTTTTAAAGTCTCCCATGCTTCTCCCAGAAATCAAATGGTGCCTACAGAGGAACCAGAAATGTCACTCTGGTTAGTGACAGTAGGTCATTATAGGTTGTAATTAACTTTTTTTAATTCTCTAATTTTTAGTTAAATGTGGAAGGTTCCTTTTTTTTTTTTTAAGTGAACGCTCTCAAACACATGGAAAAAATACAGGAATTTATAAAATTGATCTATAACATATTTTTACTTGAGAAAGGATTACAAGGTTGAATCTTAACATTATACACTTAAAACCATTTCTTGTTCCACTGCCTTTACAGTTCCAAAAAAAATGTACATTTTGGAGACAAAGGCCTTTATCCTCTTAAGTGCTGTGGATTTCATGCCAATCTCCCAATATAAAGCAGACTTCAGAGTCAGACCCCAGAGAAATGGTCTCGGAAAGATTAGATTTTCCACCACAAAATAAAACCCTTGTGTGGGGAGCCACACCACTCCAACACCTCCTTCCTCCTGAGCTCTTGTCTGACAGGGAGAACACCCAGCCCATCCCATGCTCCCTGCTCCAAATGGAAGTGGTTGGATCATTCCTCTGCTCTTGTGCCAGTTTTTCCATGTGCAATACACCCAGAATTGTCACAAATCAGGATTTTTCTAGGTTTTTTCCTTATTCTGTATAACTTTGCAACACGAAGTTTGCTATTAATATTAGAGTACAAAGTGAATTCTGACTGGTGATGGAAAATAGACAAACTCAGTGTAAGGGGCATGTGAAGAACATAATGATGAAAAATTCTTGTAAACCAGCAAGATAATTTTAGGAGTTGCCCATCAAGTTGTGCACATCTAATAGCAACAGCATAATACATGAAATTAATGATGCCAAGCCAAATAAATACAAGAAGAAACTTAAATTTCTCATGAGGTAGAAATGTATTGTAATCAATCATCCCCATATTAGAAAACACAGATTTTTCAGGATATTTCAAACTCAATTGCCAGTAATAAAATAGGACAAGCAAGGAAAAGAGAGAAATATAGATTCAATAAAATGTAGCTCCCGAGGATTCAATTTTAACACCACCAGAAAAGAATGAATTCAAGAATCAGAATGTACCCAGCTCAGGATTGCAGAGGGGAACTTTCTTGAGAACACACAGTTTAAATTCTAGTTAGGATATTCTGTGATTAAATGCTCCTCCAGTTTTTGAGTACATCACTTTTTTTCCCTACCGGCTACTGTGATACAAAAGACATCTCCTGCAAACACTGGTAAAAAAAAGAAAAGTGCAAGTAAAAGCCATTTAGGTTTCCAGCAAAGACATCAAAGCAAAGCAGCTAATGGACATCCAGGGTAGTCAAATCACTCCTGCAAAATCCATTAGTTACTAAAAGTTCTGGAGGGCTCAGTTTTTACAGTAAAACCTGTAAAAACTCAGTATCCAGTTTCTCTGTTGGGACACTGAGGTGTGAAGATCCAAACGATGCTGGAACTGAACTTGTATATTTGAACCTTTTGAACTCCAGCTGCCCTTCATAAATTACTTTACCACCAGCTTTAACACGTTCCTGACCCACCGTGCAAGAAAAGGGAGGAACCATTAAAAACCCCTGGAAATGGAACTGAACTTTCCAACACTTGCAGTGGAATTTGTCTTGGTTCAAGAGACAAGCACCTACGGCAGGGCTGGGGGAGGAGGAGGAGGAGGAGAAGCTTCCAGATAGAGCAGTGAAATTCCATCTGTGCTCAGGCTATGGAAACAGAGTGGCCAAGCCCCCTCCCCAGCCCAAAGTGACTGAAATGGCCCCAGCCAGGAACAGGGAGCTGCTCCTTCCCATCTGGAAATGCTTCAGGGAAGAAAACCCCAAAAATTCCCAAGAAGTTTGTTCTGCACCTCAGAATGGGATGTGCTGTCCTGGATGGGCAGAATTTTGGGATGCAGAGGGTTCTCACCACATCCCATCCACAAGGAGACAGGTTCACCCTTCCCCTGAGGGAACCTCAAATATCCAACTCCAAGACAATGGCAATAAAGACTCTTAATTAATTTTAAGGTGAATTAAACTGCAGGACAGCAGCTCAAGAGCTCAAACACAACGTTTCCTGCTTTCCATGGGAAATGAGGACAACCAATAAATACAAGAGGAAACTTTCTTAAACTTCTCATGAGATAGAAAGGTATTTTTATCAATCATCCTCATATTAGAAAACACAGATTTTTCAGGGTATTTCAAACCCAATTGCCAATAATAAAGAAGGACAAGCAGCAGGTCCCTCCTCATTATTTTTTAGACTCAGCGTGTTTATAGACAGTTGGTCACTGAGATGTCGGGGAAAAGTAAAGGTTTTGAGTCCAGAAGAATGGAAAGGCCTTTCCCAAACAGGACAGCACATTATCCTATAACCAAACCAGATATTCCTTCCTCCCACACCTTTCCCTGCCTGCAGAGAGCTCAGCAGCCAAAGCATCAACACAGAATCCAAACCTCCACAGGAACTCTTCAGCCCCAGCCCTGCTTGCAGAAGCTCAGGAAAGTCACCAATTTTTTCCCCACCTGAGATTTGTCATTCACAAATGAGGAAACTGTCCATCTTAGAGGTACGTGCTTTCAATGGGTCAGCTAATATAAAAATACTGCTTTTCTCTTTGGATGATGATGTTATCACATTAAATCTGGACACTGCATTTCACTTTCTGTTTAAAATGATCTTGCAAAGGGACCCAGCAGCTCCCATTTTCAGGTCACCTCAGGTCTCCTGAACAAACTGTGCCCCAGGGTTTCAGTGAAACTCAGGAATTCCAAAAGCAAAGCACATTGCCCTTAGCACACAAAATGCTTCTGATTCGCAGAATGACACAAATGTACAAGAAAAAAAAGGATGTCTGATTATTTTTTGTAATGGATGGCTTTTAGATGGGCAGAACACACTCAGGCATTTCTTAAAGCCCCAACCACGGGTGATTTCCAACAAAGGCCTTGTGTGAAGTACTGCTTGCTTATCACAAAGACTGGGAAAAAGAATTTTCAGGGGTTGAACTCTTGAGTTTTAACCCTGGACAAAGAATCAGATGCTGTACAAGTGTGTGCTCCTTAGTCCTGTGGTGCTGCCACACCGCTGATCTTGAATCCTTCGGATTGATAAATTTGTGTGAAATTATTTGACATTTCAAAAGAAAATAAATAAAAAAGGAAAATGACACAACTTTCTGAGTAAAGTCCATGGCACAGTTTGCCTGCTTAAGGAATAAGATACATGAAATCTTATTAAAAGTGGGCTTGCAATTTATAAAATTACCATCTCCATTAATTACAGCTGCTAACGAGACATTACAATGAACCATGTGGACAGTCCGATTCAGAATGAATAACACAGATGTTTAAAAAAAAAAATAAATCACTAAATCTCACATAATTGAACCTGTTTTACTTCCCACTTGCATGAAGAAACACTGGTGGTTTCTCCTTCCCTGTCCCCCAGCACAGACTGCCTTCCTTTCCCTGCCTTCCCCCTTGGAAATGAGCCGGGGATCATTTACAGACTTCTGAGCTTTGCTGGGACACTTTCTGAGGATCCCTTTGGAAAATGGAACCACATTTCAAACCAGAGGGACGCAAGAAGGAACCTTGAATAAACAGGCCAGCAGCCAGAGTGGTCATCAGTAATTTTTGTTTAAATATATTAACAACATAATTTAGAGCATTCACATCATGCAAGCACCCCCAGTCTGTGCAGGGGGATCTGCACTCATTACATCTCATCAGCCAGGAAGGACCCACATTTCCGACATCAAACCAGCAGCAGGCAAGGCCCAAACCCAAATGTCAGCAGGAACCCCTGTGCCCAGGGCAGTCCCACAGAGGCACATCCCAGCTCTCAGCCCTGGGACTCCTGAACAGCAGCAGTGGGAAATGCCCAGGCTGATCTCCTCTGAGAGAGGCTTCATCTGCTGGGGGGCATTACCAAATAGCAGAGATCAGTCCTGCCTGATGCAGAGGTTAAGTGACAAGAATAACATTACATAATGTACAACAAAATGTTAATTTACAAGACTCAAATGGAGGCCGGGATGCACCAGCCCCACGACGAGAGGGCACGGAGGAACCAGAGAGGTCTCAGAACACTTCTGTCTCTTAGGCCATTTTTGGTTTATATATTTTGTTTCACTCGTTGATAATCTTACAGACAAGGGAAACCATGCTGCTGGGGAAGTACTAAATCACACCAAAAGAGCTAAGGTTTTTAGATGAAACAAGAAGCTGATTACACATGCACTGAGTATACCAGTCACTAAGCGTTTCTGGATTGCAGGGATAAGATACTCTCTTTGCTTATTACTGCCTCCTTGATCCAAAGAGATTTAAGCAACTGTTTTCAATTAGATGTTTTTAAGCTAGTAAAACTACATCCATAAAGACATATTTATAGAACAACTTAAAACGAGAAGAATTAAAACGACTGCAAAACTGATGAATTCCATTCCCCCACCAACCCTCCCCCCCCCACCCCGAATCATTTACTGACCATTAACGAGCAAAAAGCACTGCAATTTTAAGAATTAATCCAGTGTTGCAAAATTAAATCAGATACACTAGGAGGGATAATGACAAACTGGTGGCTCCAGCGTTGTCAGTTTGCGGGTGATACAAGTTCAAGTCGTCTGTGCTAGTGGTCACTCTGTTGGAACAAACATGAACATAAAAGGGAACATTAAAAGTGCAGCAGCACCAACTGAATCAATTCTGTCACTGAGGGTGCAGGCTCACAAGTGGCACAGGGTGAATATTTTGTGATGTATTTTGGAAAGGAGCTGCCCAGTTCCACAACTGTGAGATCTCAGTATATGTTAATAAAGGAAGAGGCAGCAATGGAAGTAAATGAAGGGACAGGATCCTCATTTCCCTCTGAATTCCAGAGCACAAGGGCCTGGCAGTGTGGCTTTGCCACACATGACTGCTTCCAGCCCCAGGAACCCATGAGGAATATTCTGAGAGCTCCAGGAACAAAACTGAGCTTTGATAGTTTTCATCCAACAGCTGCTTACACAGAATTTGCCTAAAATGCTCTGCAGCATGTGACTGGAACTGGAACAGCAGGATGAGCTGGAGAACACAGGGCCATGGCAGAGGTCTGGGATGGTCACAGCCACAACAGGGACAGCCTCACCTCTGCCACAGCCTCCAGCTGCTCACTGACATCTCCCTTTTGTACCTGCCTGGCCCATGCTGCAGGTAAATAACTGGAAAGGAAAGCCCCACTCCAGTCCTGCCTCTCCTGCTGCCAAATCCATCTCAAAAAGCTCAAGGCATCCTAAATTTTATCTTCCCTAAACTTCCCTACAAGCTCAATTTGTTCCCACCTAAGCACATCATCATGAAAACAACGGTGGAGTGACATGGAGATTCAAACACATCACTTAAAGAGACATTTTATACATTTAACACCCTTCAGAATCTGGCCATAAATGCAAATAGATGTAACAAAGCATGACCCAGAGCCTCAGTCTGTCACTGTGGTGTTGGCCTGGGCTCCTGGGGTGATGGGTGCTGTGCCTGGACCTGGGAACCTCAGGGAAGCACAAGAGACATTTTATTTTCCCTCTTTTTTTTTTTTAATTTGCAGTTTACATTTTCTTCATGGGCAACATAAGGAAATTTCAGCCATTATTTTGGGTGATTGAACCCAGAGTTACACACAGGGTATGTAAGTTTTTAAGGGAACTCTTCAACCCTGAAGGAAGGAAGTGCCCTTTGGCTACGCAGCACCTTGCCTGGCCCCAGGCAGGTGGGATAAAAACTTATCTGGGAATAAAGGAAAGGAGACAGGGAGAATTCAAGCAGTGACATAACCCGTGCAAATGCAGGCTGGTTCCTGTTCCATGATGTTCAGGAAAAGCTGCAGTGATGAATTCATCCCTTAAATCTCTGTACTGATCCTGCACAGCCCAAACCCACAGGCCAGGCAGATCCTCACGTATCCTCTGGAACCACTTGGTGCATCCAGATGAGCCTTGGGGTCATTGAGGTTGGGAAAGACCTCCAGGACCATGGAATCCAACATCAGAGGCATCATTACATCAGATTCCCCCTTCTGAATGAATGTGCCTGACCCTCTGACTTTTAATTGGTTTTGATCGTGTTTAGAATGTGTTAAGAAACAAGATTAGAAATATTAATTTGTGTTTATGGGAAATTCAGGAATGATCAGGCCAAACCAATGCCTTTCATCCACCAAGGTTCTTTCTGCTGGTGTGAGCAAAAGCTCCAGGATAAAACCAAAAGCCAAGTTTCATCCAATTACATCCAAATTGGCAGAGCCAATCTGTGAGATAGAAGGGAACATAAAAGCAAGTGAAATAACACGGACAGGGAGGCAGCAAACAACCTTGCCTAAGGCACAACACTAATGCCAGACTAACTTCAAAGCAGCCACTGAACCAGCACAGGTGACAAACAATCTGCATAAAAATAAGTCTAAAGCGGCTCTGGCTCTTTTCCTTCCATCCCTTCTGCTCTTGCTCATTGCAACTCTTTTTTATTTTAATTTTAGACATGGAACAATGTGTATAAATGAGAATGCAGCATTGTGGCTACAGGTTCCCTCAAATAAACTCTTCTAAGAGAAGCCCACCACATCCAAAGCTTTACTCTGCCTATTTCTTTTTTACTCTGCCTATTTCTTTTTGTTTTGCTCATTGTAATTTATAATGAAGCTCTTCCACAGTAAGCTGACTCAGGGAAAAACCACTCTGAAAGGCATCAGCTACTGATGAATTGTTTTTATTAATTAAGTTAGAGAAACAAAAACCACAGTGGTTTTCAGTGCTGCAACTTGCAGCAGAACCCAAAGGCTTGGAGGCAGAAAGTGTGAAAATCACAGCTCTGCTCTGAACATCTCCATTTCTCCACTGAGGGGCTGAAATTCCAGAGACAAGGGGTTTTTTCCTCTCTCTTAACCTAAAGATTTGGTTCTTTGAGCAGCTGCTTTGCACTGAAGAAAGCACCACAAAAGCCACTGCCTTTAGTGCATTAAAAGCTGAAATAATGGGCATTAAGCAGAAGTGGCTTTTATATACCCTGATATTTGAGAGGTTCAGCCTGCACAGGGCTTTGCTAGAGAAGAGTGGATGGAAGAATAGAGTTAAGAAAAGCATTTAATCCTGCTGACTTCCAAAGACCTTTGGATTTTCCTTTTAAGTTTTAGCAGCCAGGAGATTCAAGTTTTATTTTCCCTCAGAGGCTGAGGATATTGAGGAGAATCTCTGAATTTTGGGTGCCCCTTGGGACATCACACCAAGGAAGGTGAGGTTCTCTTGCTGGGATTTCTTCCCTTAAACATGCAGTTGGTGAATAAATTATTAATTTTCAATATTAAAATTTAGGGATTCCCTTCTTTAAGCTAGACTCCTCTTTGAATAGTGACATTTTATTTATGAGCCTCTACCTTTGGCCATCAGCTCTTCTCCTGCTCACCCACTCACCACTATTTTATCCAATCTCACACATCTCTCATGGAAAGAAACAAAAATACCCTAAAATTGCACATGCAATCAAAAGGAAGCTTATTCACACAGTTAGGACATGCTTTTTCATGCACTGCTGGTTACTGGAAAGTTTAACTTTTGTTAGAGGATAGAAATAAAACAAAACAGGAAAGTGAATATTTTTCTTACTTATTTCAAGTGTACATATTTTGGGTAATTTTATTTTTTCCCTGTGACACAGAATAGAGACTCTTCTTGGAGACTGTTTTAGCCCTCAGCGTGTTTTCCACCAAGAATGCAAAAAAGAAACACTTTTGCTGCAGAAGTCATGGAAACTGCTAAATTGAAGACACAAGCCCTCATTGAAAAGCTATAATTTTTTAATTAAATTTACATGTCAGTGGATCTTTTGAGCTGGGCCTGTGTGTTTTTTGTAATGTACATTTCTCGTGCTTTTTCCCATGGGTGTTTCTGCACTATTTCCAAACTGGGATTGCTCAAGTTGAAGTGTGATAAAGGGCACATTATAGTTATATTAAGCAAAATAGGGAGGAGAAAGCTTTTCCATAGTGCAAAGAAAGCCTCTCCAAGCCTCATTTCTGGTAACAAGCAGAGCAAGGCAACCACTCAGCTAGAAACTGCTGCCATCAAACCAAGGCTTTGTCCTGAGCAAAGGGGGGATTTATTCCATCCTATCCTGTTTTCTGCTGAAAATTAAACGTTGTTTCCTTCAGAATTGTTAAATCTTGCTCTGGGGTACCACAAAAAACGTGTTGTGAGTAACAGAACCAGGGGAAACTGTGTGTTGTCGTTGTGCAGGTTGTGTGCTGCTGTTTGGGGGATGCAGAGGAGGGGATGAGGAGGGATTTGGGTCCCCTGCCCTGCCCAGGGGTTTCACAGCTCCCCTGGAAAATGCAGGAGCTGCTCAGGAGCATTTGTCAGCAGTGCTGCAGCCACAGGGACAGGCAGCAGCTGCACGGGGAAGGGAAGGAAGGGAAGGAAAGGAGGGCATGTCAGCTCAGAGCTGCAGAAAAGGTTTTTCACAGCAGCTATTTGCAACCCTCCAAGGAGCTGCAGAGGCTGCCCATTAAAACCCTGTTAAAACACTTCTGATGTTGTCAGCAGAGGAGAGCTGAAATAGCACAGTGATCACTGAGATACTATCTGCCTCAAGCAGTTCAGTGGTACTGTCAATAATATGAGCAAGAAGGTACAAGATGAGCAACAACCTAATTCCTGCATCAAAATTTCATAAACTCCCTCAGCTGGCAAACGCTGGAGATGTGGGCAAACACAGGGCAGCCAATAAACCACCCAGGAAAGATGACCTCAGGTCTGGAACCTTTCCCAAAAGCTTTGAAGCTTTAAGTTAATTTACACTTTGAAAGCAAAGCAGGGTGATGCTGAGGGGAAGGGGTGAGGTGATGCCTCTCCCAGCAGAGCTCCTGAGCTGCTCCTCAGAGCCCAAGGAAAATACACAGCACCACTTTCAGGCATTCACCCTGCCAAATATCCCAGGACAGAGTTTCTCCCCACTTTTCCCTGCTTTAATTTTTATTTTCAGTGCTAATTCCTTGGGATAATTTCTGCAAGTGCAGTTTTACCAGGTAGGAAAACTTGCCACTTCTTGAGGAAAGCTCCTTGTTTGAAAACAGCTCCTGATGTGCCAGGGAGCTCAAACTGTGAGTAATGCCAGCAGGATCATCTCCTGCTCTGCTACTCCATGGTAGTAAGGGCTACTCACAGTGAGTAATGGCTGCAGAAGCAGGGCCAAGGTGAAGAGTTATTTATAATGCAGCAGCCACTGAGTAAGAGCTCAGCTATGAATTCACTGCTCTGGCTACAATTTCGTGAGAAAACAAACAGAGCCAGCTCCTGGTTTTCCAGTTTTAAAAGTTACACACACAAAAATGACTCAGGAAGGATTGGGGTGGTTATTTGTGAAGCAGCCATAGCAGGGATCAGGTGGATGTAGGACAAGCAGGATGCTTTAATTCCTTAGGTGCTTCCTCAGGGTGGCTGTGGCAGGCAGGGAAACTCCTAGACTTGGCTTAAACCAGTCTCAGATGTTTTTATGCAATAAATTTCCACTGCAGAGAGCCAGAGCTTGCTGGAAATCAAGCAAAGACTCAGACTGTCACCTGCTCAGCAGTGTTTGGGTTAGGGGTCAGAAAAATCCCCCACTTTTAACAGGAAGTGACTGTGCCAAGGGTCTCAGAACCAACTCCTGCATCTGCACACATCCAGCATGCCCAGCAATATTTCTGAATTGCTTCTGTCAGCCCACAATGGAATAGTAACATATTTGGGCACTAAAAAAGAAAAAAAAGGGATTGGGAAAACACTGGGATAAAGGATCGAGCTCAGCACTCCTGAATTTCCTACACAGGAACATGTGATTTCCCAGTGCACCCTGCAGAATAAATGGATATTTTCCAACTCCCACATTACAGGTCATGACTTCCTGGTGCTAATTTGGATTCTGCTGAGGAACTTTTGATCCACTGCAGTTGGGAGAGGAGGCACAGCAGAGCCTTTGGGCTGGGCACTGTGCATTTCAAGGCTGCCCTACAGAAAACTCTGATTTTCATCCCCCAAGGACACGTAGCTCAGATCTGGGATGGAAGCAGACACTTGGAAAACCAGAAGGAACAATTCCCCAGTTTAACTTTGAATTGGAAACACAAAAGGGATGGGTTCTTAGGGGATTTTTAAACCAACTGCCAGCTTTGCTATCTGTTGTGCTTCCAGTTTGGAGTGTCCAAGGGGGATATTTTCACCTTGACACAAGAGTTCTACATCAAACTGAGCTCTCCCACCTTTTTGGCAGGGAGTTGGTTGTTTTAGTGCCACTGAGCCCTTTGCAAGTGGCCAAAATTCCTCTTAGATGAGCCCTGAGTTCAGACAGAACCACCTGAAAAGCAGATTAAAAACCTACAAATCCTAAAACTAAGTATCATGTACTTTTTACATGTCTTATGATTTTAACAAAGTTGTCTTTTCCCCTTTCCTTATCTAAAATAAAATTAAAACCATTCGTTGTTAGGGAGAAGGAATACAAAGAGTAATGACAACTTCTCTCACGAGCCTGAAGTTAAATACCTGCCTTTGTACAACTGCTCCCCTCCTTTTATGAGCTAAATATTGTGGCACCAGAGCACCAAGAATAAAATTACAAGCATTTGAGATGAGTGTAACTTTTACAAGAGTCAGATATCCCCAACAAGCCGACAGTCAATAACCCAGCACAAATTAACTCTGGCAAATAATAGGTGTGTTGACCCTAAATTCATGAGGCAATAAAACCTACCAACAGCCTCTTGTTTTTAAAATACTCAGGCACTTCTCAAAGACAATATAGTTTTTGTTTGGGTGCAAGAAGATCATTAATTAGGAAAGCTTTTAAAGGAAGTTTTAGTATCATTAGCAAAAGCTAATGGGAAAATAAATTAAGTTACAACATCTGACACCAAGTATGGGAAAGAAAGGCACTAAAACCCCAAAGCTGCCTTACACATCCCAAGAATAGCAGCCTTCCCCACAGACCTCCATTATCACAAAAAAAATTAAATTTCTTCCATTTTTTGTTGCATTTTGAGTTAGACACACGTTGCTGCCAACACACTGCAGTCCCAGAGATAAAATCAGAACCAACTTTGTTCACCCCTCCAACTCCATCACAGCGAAATTACCCTTAGAAACACAATCTAACAATCTGTTCTTCCCAATTTGCTTTTTATTTCCAGAGAGCTTTCCAAGCATAGCAAAGCTCAGGTAGAATTGTCCTGTTGTGAGCTCCGGTGCACATTCTTATTCCATGTAGAAAAACAAATTTTCTGAATTTTTTGAGATTCTGTTTAAAAAAAATAATTAAATAATACACTATGAAAAGTGACCTAAAATATTTCATGGCTTGGAGGAAAATTTTCTTTTCCCCTGCCCCGGATGCTTTGCTCAGAGACGCCACAGTGTCTGTCAAACAATTGTTGCACACGAAGGAAGGCACATAATGCCACTGTCCATTATTTCAACCATGTCAGCTGAGGAATTATGAAAGATTTATACCTATTCCATATTAAAACTATTTAGTAAATGTCACACAGCACAGCAAAAAACCACGGGCACGTTATTGGGAGGGCAGCACAGAGCTCTGCAGGATGCCCAGCCAGAGCAAACTCTGCAAGCAAAGGGTTTGTGTGGCCATAAAACACCTCAGTGACACCTTTTTTTAGGAAAACAGAAAACACACAATTTAAATATTATATAATTTTAAGAGGAAGGTGTGCAGAAATTAAAATTAAATATTAATAACATTAAAAAATTTGGAAAATTAACTGAGGAGATTAGAATTGCAGCAGCTCAGGACATCATAGCCCTGTTCCTGCACAGGCTGCCTAATTTAAGCCCAAGATGCATTTTCCTCTTCCCTTTTCCTTCAAGCTTTGCTCCTATGAGAAGTCAAGTAATTAACTTGCCAGGGGAAGACATTTTCCTCTTCGATACCTTTACATTTTTGGAAAGCAAAATTATCCAAAATGCTGCTGCCAGCCCCCAAGGGAGGATTCTGTGTGGAGCCCACCCTGAGCTGCTGCTGGCCCTGGGATGCAGCAGGGCCCGGGTTCTCCTGCTGGGATGCAGTTCATCCACAGGAAATAAGAAGGGAAAATTCATGCTCAGCTGCTTAATGGGAACTGACGTGGCCTCTCCAGAGAGGGAGAAACTTTGGATGTCAGGCAGGTTAGCACAGGGCAAGCAGACGGTCAATAAAATATTCAATAAAGGACTCTGATATGATAGATCTAATATTGTGGAAAAAGCCAGGAGTCTTTCTTATTTTCCTTTTCTTTTTTTTGGTGATAAAACAAGTTTAAAATGGTGGTTAAAATGGTCTATACAATATTAACCTCCTAAAGCTTGAAAACAATTGTGGCTGGGTTTTGAACTTGTTAGAAAAGGTAAAAACAACTAAAGGCTTGTGTAGCACATGACACATTTCTGGGCACAGGAAAAATGGGTAATTCACAATAAAAGCACTGCAGTTTTTATAAAATCCGTTAAAAATTATTTCAAAACTGATATTTAATTATTAAAAATAAAAAGAAGAAGAGTATCTACTGATCACAAATCCACAGGATGCTCAGGAAAACAGGCACAAACCTCCCCCAGGCTCCCAGCACAGATCCCGACCCCAGTCCCAGGGCTTGCTCCTCTCCTCCCCAGCAGATCCAACCTGCTGCTCCTTTTCCCAAGCAGGATTCCAACCAGATTTCCTCTCTGAGCAACTTTTCCAGCCCAGCTCTTCCGTGCCCTGCAGTTCTGCCCCCTCAGCACCAGGCTGGAGGGGTTGGTAGGAAAGCCCTGGAGAGATCAGGGAGCAGCCAGCCATGAGCAGGGAATCCCTGCAATCATTCTGACGAAGCTAAATCTTGGGAGTTTACATAAAAGGAAAATTAAATCAAGCACTGGAGTGGATTGGAAAGAAATGCACCAGGAGATGGATAAAGTTAATCACGTTTAGGGGAGGCTGATGCTGACCTACTCAGCCCTGCCTTGGAGATCCCCTGCACTTGCTGAAGTTTCATTATTTGGGAACACAGAGCAGCACAGGGGGCTGTGGCAGCTGCCCTGAACTCCTGCAGTGCCCTCTGTGTGCAGTAAATCCCACCTCAGCCTGCAGCATCACTGCTGGGAATGCAGGAGAGCAGGGCTGTGGATTCTCATCCGGGGGCTCCCAAAGCCTGGCTCTGTCCTTCAAACCCAGGGGAAAACTTCACCTAAATAAAATAATGACAGCAAAATGTCACTGTTGCATTCTAGCAGGGAATCACTGAGGTTGGAAAAGCCCTCTAAGATCATCCAGGCCAACTGTTCCACTGCCAAAGCCACCAGGAAAGGTCCCCAAGTGCCACAGCCACACATCCCTTCAATCCCTGCTTGATGGGGACTCCACACTGCCCTGGGCAGCTGTGCAGTGCTTTGACACATTCACAGGAGGCCCAAAGTCTCCTCAGTGGCCTGGCAGGAGCCAAAATTCTGGTAGACACAAGGTACTGGGTGTTTTGGAGATGTACTCAGCCCATAGGGCCCCATGTTGAGTTCTAGCTGACATTTATAATTTAAGAAATTGAGTAGTATTCCTCAAAATGCAGTGCTGGAGCAAATGTCTCCTCCTAACTCCTGCTTTTACCAGTATCAGCTACACAAACCACACAGTCTCCTGATGAAGGAGCAAAAGATTAGGATATGAATCTGTCAAGTTTGGAATATTTTTTTCTGTATAGCTCTGTTAAGTCACTGAGGACAGTAACGCTTCAGTTTGTTCTGAGAATAGCTCATTTGTTCTTTATTTCAGTGTCACAGAAAAGATTATTTGCAACTATTCACTTCCTTACAAAATATTCAGATTCTTCAATGAAAAGCGTTTCCCACATTGTGGAGCCACCCACACAGCTCCATTTGAACGTGAATGAAAAGCTCTGCTTGATGCTGCTGAATATGTTAACCTCTCCTGGATCCCCAGCCCTGCTGAGCCACTCTGCTCCTGCATCTGCACAAGGGACAGCCTGGAAAACAAGCTGGATTCTGTTGATTCCAGACAAATAAAGACAACAAAGGCATCAGATGATTATGACTGAAATATCCTAATCTGTGCCCCAAGTTGTTTCATTTCTGGCAAACCAACCCTGAATTTCAGTTTACTACGTGCAACAGATCATAATTAGTAATGGGATATGAATAATTTTCCCTTCCACTTTGCGCTGCTGGTGTCAGCTTTGCCCAGCTTTAACTCAATCAGAAATCATCACCATTTAACGACCAGTGGTCAGTGTGAAGCAGCCTGGTGATTGAAATCCTTTCCCAATCACACTGTCACAATCAGCACTCACAGAGCAACCTAAACCAAATTTTTGAGGGAACATCTGTTCCAGTCCTTGTGTCTTTGTTAGAAAAGTGCAGTTTGCACTGAAGTGCTGCTGTTTGAAATGTCTCCTTGGCTTGTCACCACCCTGACAGCCCACCAAGCTCGTTTGTGATGCCCAGGGAGGACAGGAGGGGCAGGACACTGCTGGGTACAGCTACAAATCCCAACTCCCAGAGCAGCTCATTCTAAACCAGCAAAGCCTCCTGTGTGCTCCCTGCCATTTAATAAATGGCTTTAAACCTGAATTCCACCTCTTTAGGCCTCCTGTGCACAAGGATCTCCCTGTGGGCACACCAGGGTCACCTGCCCCTGGTGCTGTCCCCTCATAACATCCAACACTGAGCTCCTCCACATGCTGCCGCCAGCCTGGCACCTCCCCAGCACCAAACATGGGCATGGATGGCCAGGATGAACCATCCAGAGTGTCCAAACAACACCAAACACCCCTGGAATCTGACCAAATATTCTGCAGTCTCTTGTTCTCCTGAGCACAGCCTGACCCGGACATCAGCTCTTTCCAGCCTCCATTTCCTCCCTGTTTTCCTGCTTTCCCTCCTCACACATCCCTGAATGTGAATCCCAAGGATGTGCACGAGGTTTAGGTACCACTTTTCCCTTCCATCATCCCATTTCCCTGGGAAATCTGACTCTCCCCTCTGTCCCTCCCCTCCTGACGCTGCAGCGCCCGCCCGGCTCCTTTAAGGGATCACTAAAAGAGATGGCAAAGAAGAAATTCAGAAGGGAAAAAAATAAAAAAGAAAAAAAAAAAAAGGAAAGAGAAAGAAAGAAAGAGTTGCTCTTCTTTGAGAGCTGGCTGGAGTGCAGAGCTATCTTCATAAATAGACAGGAAACAGAAAAGACTAATGTTGGGCAGATGACAGATCCCTGAATTCAGTTAACTGGCCTTCAAGATATGAACTGTTCTATTAAACATAGAGGCATTATGTTGGTCATCCACTTTAAGCCCAAGAGTGATTAAAATGCTGGCAGAAAATAAAAACTGGCTATTGAAGAGCTTGCCCCGAGGTCCTAATTTCAAATCAAATTTTACAGCGCCGCACAGGAACAATGGCAGCCCAGTACTCCAAGTCTTCTTTTTGTCACTTTGTACAAAGAAACCCCCTCAAACTCTCTCAAAGAACAATGGCCCCTCTAGATTCACAACTACGCCAAGAATGGGCTCAAACCATACAAAAACACATTTTAAAAATACATTTTACACTGCCCTTGACATTTGAGATAAATAGAAGCCAATGCATTGCAATTCCAAGTATTTTTTATATCCTTTCACAATGTGAATTTTTTATTTTCTCCAGTCTACTTGATCTTTGACATTCTGGCCTCTGCAAGTGAAGGACACAGCAGAGCAGTCAAAGAAATTAATTATGCAGATAATTGCATTTTATTAAAATGATTACTGTAGCAGGGAACGCCACAAACGACAGCGACACGGTCCTGGCCCCCTGAAGAAATCAAGAGGACACAAACAGTTCACTTTTAATTGAAAAACTTCTCAGCTATTAGCATTTAATTATCTGTTACCGATATATGGCACTAAGTTTAATTAGCATTTTTCCTTACATCAGGTTGGCTCCTCAGTAAAAATCCTCTCTTTTATCCTCTGAGCTGCTGCAGATTCCCCCTTCCTACAGCCCGAGTTTATGTGAATTTGGCAGCCTGGAAACAGCCAGTTGTTTCCTAGTGAACAGCACACAAGACCATATGTTTCAACATTTAAGCAATCTAGTATCAGAGGTATAATTCTGAGTGTCCTTAGCAGAAATTGTACATTAAATACCCAAAGGATGGGAGCTCTACAAGAGCTCCAGCCTTTTTTAGCACTTTTCCCATAGCAACAAAACCACTCCACACTACTTATATCATCCCCTGGAACCACAAGCATGTGCGCAGCAGTGTGAGCAGCAGGGACAAGCAACTGGATCATTTTCCTTTCCTCCTTCCTGCACCTCTCTGCCATCAGGATTCATCCCAAATTCCCTCTGAAACACACCTGTGGTCAGCACGTGCACCTGCTTCCTTGATGTGGGGACATCTATTTGATAAGAGATCATTAATCAATAATTTCTTTTGCTAAACGCATTTCTTGGGTTGTTCTCTTCATTTCTGGGGTGATGGAGATGAGCAGAACTGTGGATTTAAATCAGATACAGCACATCCAGCAGGATGGTGCTGGTTTGTCTGCTCTGCTTCTCCTCGTGTCAGGTCCCACAGCCTCCAAAGGAATATTTAAATATTTTAAAAGGAATATTTTAAAAGCATATTCAGAGAGAGACAGAAATTCAACAAATCCTGAGAGGGCTCACACCAGTGAATCCATCAGTAAATATTCATTGTGCTAACCACAACAACTGGGGAAAAAAAGAGGAAAAGGACAATCCAAGATGAAAATTCAGTGATATTTCCCACACATGGCTAGTTCACTTTCTTGAATTTATATAATTTGCATGAAGTAAATAATAATTTACTTCAGTATTCAAAGCCATTTCCTCCTAGCTTTCAACATAACACTGGCATTAAATAACAGACATTACATTAATAATTATAATTTCCAGACAAAAAGTATTTTCAAAGTATTTTTCGTCAGTATCTAAAGCTTGTTTCCTTTTGGTGAAGGTTCTTTCTCTCATTTTGACTTGGTAGCCTGGCACAGAAAATTCCCTTTGAATGCCTGAGTGATTCTGAGTGATTAAAACAAGCAAACAAACCCTCCAGAAATAATTCCATTTGTGGGTATTTCCTTTAACAGCATTAATAATCTAATGCATTTAAAAGGAAGATTTAGAATTCTAATTCACTTGTATTTCACAGGATTAAAAATGCAATATATGTAATATAGCCACAGGACAGAAACAGAAGCAGAGCAAGGAGGTATTTCAACAATATCCATTCCTGTTGAGCAGGAGCTCAATGTCAACACCTCTCCAGGTCATTTAAATTTTACTTCACCAATCTGTAAAATGCAAAGAAAACATTTATTTTTCAGCTAGGCCTGAAAATATGCATTCAGTGGGATACAGCTCAAAGAACAAACTGATCAGGACTGAAAACAAAACTGTATTCTCATTTGGAACTAGATTTAAATTCAATACCCAGTCCTGAGTGATCTGTACAGAGGACATGACCTGCCCTTAATGTCTTTACCTTTTGCACCATCAATTGCCAATTTACAAAAAAATATTCCATGAAAGATCTCTTTTTATTTCCTTACTCTGAAACACCAGAGAGAAATGATATTTCAGAACTAAGAAAGCTGAAAGGGATTTTCTGTAGGGCAGTGTGTCTGTCCTGTGCTGAAACCAGCAGCATTAGCAAATATATTATAAATACAGGAATTATAAATATGGGAAATAAATGTAGGTTTTGAAAGGAAAAGAGGGAACAGAGAGAAATTCCCACTCTGGGAGCAGCACGTGGCTACCTGGGCACGAGGAGCCCTCGTGCCCTCCCCAGGCAGCCCAGGTTATTCCTGTCTCCTTTTTCCCTAGAAATTCCACCCTGACCCTGAGAAACTGTCATCACAGCAAGGCCATTTCCATGAAACATATCTCCACTGTGAAAACATTTAATAAAAACATTCCCATCCCATTCTAATTTTAATTTGCACTAAGTTGCAACGCAAAGACCAGGCACAGCTGCCTGATTTCCTTCTCCAAAGCATCCCAAGTTTCAAGTTCCCTGCCCAAAACATGAAATTAAATCTGTGGGACTTCAAGGCACATGAGGCAAATTAGCATTTAGGAAAATTAAGCTTTTAATGAAATAAAAATGCCACTTAAATATTACTGGACTCTTTGGGTAGGGTACTAAATGTTATTTAGCGAGGGTACTAAATAAAGCCTTTATAAGAGAAAAAAAAATGCACACTGAGGGAAAATAGGACTGTTATTTTTAACACTGATAATTTTGTTTAAAAGAAGATTCCTTCCTGTGTTTCATCATTTTACGTTATGCTCTATTATAGAAACTAATGTGGGAAAAAAAGTTCAGAAAAATCCAGGCCCAGAATATTATGGAAAAAAGAAGCACCAAATGTAAAGGTCCTGTAATATTTGGTATCTTCAGATTTTTCTGCACTGGTTCACATGACCCCCCATTTATTTTTAGAAAGGCAGCAATTCCCACTTGGACACGGTGCAATACCTTGTACCCAAATGTTGCTTTGCACAAATAAACCATAGAAAGTGTTGACTTAAAAATAAAACATTGGAAAAGGAGAAAGTTTTTTTTCCCTGCGAAAATTTCCGGCAAAGCTGTAAACAAAGGCAGGTTTGGCTCGGTGGCTGAGTGGCTCTGCTGAGCTGTTGGGGATGGGGAACATCTCAAACCTCACAGAGTGAGGAAATGTTTGTAAAACAGTTAGTAAATCACAGGCAGCGGGGTCAGCGTGTTGAACAGCGGGGGTGACGCTCTGCCAAAAGCCCAGCTGGGCCAGGGCGGGGACACCCAGCCCCTCCTGCACATCCCAAACCTCAGCTCAGAACCAACCCAACTCTTGGAAAGCAGGGACAACCTGCAGGGTTTCCAGCGGGGAGCTGTGCCAGGGTGACACACTCACCCATTGGGTCGTTTCAACACCTGGGTCTGGTTCACCAGAGCTGTGAAATCACCAAGAAATTCTCTGCCATTGGTGCTGCCTGACCTTTTATCACAGGGATGGAGCTCTGAGTTCCTGCTCTAAATTCCCACACTGAAACAACCCCAAAAACCTGAGAACTGGCACAGGCAGGAGGTGAAATCACACATTTTAAACGCAGACACTGCAAACCCACGTACGAACAGCAAGAGTTTAATTCATCTGGCGCCAAAAAAGCCAGGAATGGTTATTTGGAGCTGAAAAGTTGTCATGCAATCACTTCATAATATGGAGAGATTTATGGAATGACTCACCTGCTACTGCAGGACCCAAACCCTGTCCTGGGGCTGGCAGGGAATGCAGAGGAAACACTTGAGCACACACTTGACTTCAGCTCCCTCGTGTTTGAAGTTAAGCATGGACCTAAGTGCTCTCCTGGACTGGGGCCTGTATGCTGGACAACCATGATTTAAAAAAAAAAAAAATCCTTCCAAATTTCTTATATGTGTAAGAAATTTCTTATCTGTGTTAAAACGCGGGGGTTTAAATGAGAGTTTATGATGAATTTTGTCAGTGTCCTGCTGGTCTCTTCAACACATTATGAGATCACACTATCAGGATTCAGGGGAAAAAAGTTGGTGTGCAGTGGTGAAAACAGTTTTTGCTTTTTGAGGAGAACCCATGGGGCACTGCTCCTTCCTTTAGGTGGCAGAAAAGGGACACTGCAGTTGGAAGGAGCAGGGCTGGGAGGGGAGAGATTAAATAAGAAATAATTTGCTCAGTGCCTGTTAAACCATAGGGAGGAACTGCCCCATGAAGCCAGTGAAGTTTAATAACAAAGTTAAATGTTCTCCTGCTTCCTACTGGAGGAAAAAGAAAGAATAAAGAAATATTCCATTTGAGGGGGCAGTTTTTTCTTTTACCCTTTCTGCTTCGCACTATGAATTCTTTCTTTTGCTCTCACTCTGCTACTTTTTATTATAAAGTAAAAGTTTCAGTTAAAATGACTCCTGAATCCAAATTCTACATCTTTTGGACAAACACAGTGTGGTTAGAAGGGTTTTCCTTATCACCAACCCAACCAAACCCTTAAGTAATTTTTTTTGTGTTTTTGGGCATTGGTAAAGATTTCAACTTTGCCAGTAAAACTCACACTGCCCTCAAAGGCACTTCCAGTCCTGCAGCCACCACTGAGTTCCACAGTCCCCCTTTGCCAGGGGCTCCAGGGCAGGTGTGCATTTCAAGTGTCAAGGAAAAGGAAGGAAATGACTTTAGGCTACACTCAGGTTATTATTTTCACTGGTTTTGCTGCTTCAAACACAAAGATGACTACTAAGGAAAAATATTCACAGAGTAAATTTCATCCAGGGAAGTGCTAAAGACTAATTAAGGAGTGAAGTTACATTTATAGGAGACTTGAAAGGATCAAGTTAACACAAAATAATAAAAAACTCAGGCCAACATTATATAAATTCACAGGACAAAGCACTAATTCTCCTGACACTACATTTAGAGAAACAGGAGTTTCTATGTGAATATGATCATATTTAACACAAACTCCACAATCAATACAACATTAGGAAGAGGAAATTTATCCTGAAGGCAAGGAAAAGGAGAACAGCAGAGGTTAGGTCAGTACTCCATAAACCTGAGAGTGACTTAAAATAATTAAGCCACAGTAGTGCAACTTCAATCATTTCACCTGCTCTGTTTTAAAAAGAGAGACTTTCTTAAATGGAAAATCCTACAGGGAACTGATGGACCTGACTATTAATTAACCAGTCCTGTATGTTGAACATTTCCATTTGGTTAATCTTCTGGAAAGGAATTACTGCTTCATTTTATGAAATCTTCTTATTTACTCATTCCACGAAGCTTTGGGCATGTCTGCTACTGTGTAGTTTATTTTTCATTCTTTTCTTCTTCTTTGGTCCTTCCTGGGCAGGTTTTGGTCAGTACTATGGATCAGTTGAGCAGTTCAATGAGATTAAATCAACAATATGTTTCAAACTGCCAGTACATAAGTTAAATTTTACCTCCCTTAATCCATCTTATGTGCTTCAGAATTGTGCTCCAAGAACCAGAGATATTAATTAACAGACAATAAATGCACTATTTAACAGCCACAATGTCTGAGGAGAGCTCTGGCTGCCTGATATGATTTTGTTTAGCACACAACCCTTCCTTCCACTTCAGCATCTGGGATAATCTTGGGTCTCTCCTGTCTGCAGGATATTTAGGGACTATCCCAGGAACTGGAATTTGTTTATTTGTTACCAGTAAGGATAAAACTGTCCTGAAAGACTCCTCAGAAGGGACTGGAGGGGCTCAGACATTCCCATGGAGAGCTGTTGTTGCAGGTGCTGCCTGCTCCTCGTGGAGAAGCTGCAGATCACTGCTGCTCCCAGCCCAGCCCTGCATTTCCCTTGGCTCAGCCTCAAGGAACATTTCCCTGCTCTCCCTGCTCCCAGCACCACGTTTGGTACAGGCAGGAGCAACCAAACTTGCTCAGGTTTTCCTGAGGTGGGCTGTGTGCCCTGCAAGGGAAGTTGGTGGGACCTGGATTGTGGAATTGAAATTGTTCAAGCACATCCTGTGGATGTCACCAGTCCTGGACACTCTACCTCTCACTTCATGGAATATACCTGAAATACTTTAAATTTGCTTTCTGCTTCTATTAAACAATGTAAAAAAACAAATTTACAATAATTTTCTCATTGTTACTTCTGAGGGTTTCCAGCAGTAAAATTCCTGCCCTCAGACAGTGTCTTACACTTATTCAGCTTTATATACCTTAATTTTTGTTGTCCATCTGAATTATTATTTTGTAAACAGAGAGCCTTCAATGCAGATGTCTTAATGAGCAATTTTGGGTTTCAACAGAACACATGGCTCTGTTTTTAACTTGATACACCATCACCATCTACTGCTTTAAACTCCTTGTCCCATTCAGACTCCACACTCAACTACTGAGCTCTGTTTCACAAAACTAAACAAAAAAAAAAAAAAAATAAAGTTTAACCCTGTCAAGACAGAAGTGCAGCAAAAATCTTTAGAAGAAACAACACTGCTTGGCTTTGATGGATCCCTGCTCTCTTTTCCCCTCCAAGGCTGAGTCTTTCCATGGAACTCACATGCTTGTACCTGAGCTCATCTTCCAAACCCCACTTCAGCAAGGCAAGAGTTAAGAGAAAAAATAGAGAAAGCAACCACAAAAGAAATCAAGCAGCTTATTAATACTTCTATTAATCCTCCTGCCAATCCTTTATGGAATTAGAACCTCTCCAAACTACACTGATTTTTATATTCTGATTTTTACGTGCATTCTTTCGAGCTGTACAAGTCTCGGTGTATGTTTTTCACTTTAAAAAGTCAAATGACTGTATCTGTGTAAAAATATAAAAATATACAGTAATTTCTTGAGTAAATGCATTCTTAACTGGCACTGCAAAGCCAGTTGAGCTGCCCCCATACCCTGGGTGCTCATTTCTATTTAAAACCAGCCCTCTTGCACCAGTGCCCTTATCTGCAGAGGAGATTGCTGCGCAGGCTGCTCGGTGTTTCCAATTTCCTTATATAACAAGGCTCCAATGTCAGGAGGAAGTGGGCAGATACTGGGAAATCAGGGTGGATAAAGAGCACTAGACCTGTAACCCCGGGGTCAGGAGGTTACCACTCCAGGGCCCTGCAGTAAGGTGGAAGGATGTGTTCAGGTAGTTTTAAATTACCTTGTTTTACTGCTCTTTTCCAAGAGGAAAAGAGATAAGATCAAATCCAGAAGATTCATATCATCCATGTGAATATACACACAGAGCCAACACAAGCTTTACTTCTCATTTCCCACTGTAAATAGCCTCAATGTGCAGAGGTTGAAAATTCCTCTCTCCCCTGCAACTGTGATTTCACAGCTAGGAGAGCTCAGGGCTGCCCAGATATTGAGAGCTTTCTTACCCCTTCTGCAAATAACTGTTCTCAGAACCTAAAGATGAATTTGTGTGACCCCAAGTTGGTTTCCAAACCCTGACAGGCTCGGGGACAGCTGCAGATGGAAAATGGAGCTTCAGTCCCACGTGAGGGATTTTATGGATCTGCACATGCAGCAGACAGCACAGAAATCCTCTCCCCACCAATGAAGGAGTAGAGAAATCCCAGTTTGCAGCTTGGATGCTCAAGTTATGACATCATGACCATCAAAGAACCAGCATTACTGGTCAGGATGGCAGGAAACTAAAGTCAGAATGCAAAATCCATGTGCACAAAACACACCAGCAGCAACCGTGGAAGGCCTTCCCTGCCATCACTGTGTGGATGGACACGACGCTGAAGGAAAGAACATTTAATGCCAAAGTTTCTGGATAGAAAAAGGCTTTGATTGGGCAGATCAAAACATGCTAAGAGACAGGTACAGGTAAAAGCAAATTGTGGGAAGAACAAAGTGTATCTGTGATTTAGACCTCAAAGCCATGACCAGCAACTCCTTTGTCTCTCCTTCTGTTGAATCTGATGATATGAACACTCAGAAAACATAAATCTTCACATGATTCTTCAATCTGTCTACAAATGACCATGACATTACACATAAACCATTCCCTGGAATCTATCTGCTCCCCTTTGAAAGAGTTAAGGAGTGTATCAGACACCGTGATAAACACAGAAAACCCAGCGTGAATACCAATAAATGCAAGCCTTCCGTCTCGGAAACTCTTCACTTATTTGATTAAGTTAGGTGAAAAACAGAGCAGTCATGCTTGTAGCTTTTCTTCCTTTTTCCTTCCCTGCACTCTTTTTATTCCTAATGCGAATCGGAAGTCTATGTGGAGCAGCCTGGCTACCCCTGGTGTAACCTCCCCATCTGGAAGGGAACTAACCAGCCTTGGGGCTACTTCCAACCCTTCCCAGCTGTTGGCTTTGGGATTTTTGTTTTTGTGGGCTTGAGAAAGCATATTTATATAAATGATTGCCATATCCTTTGCCAGCTGTTGACCCCGCTCTGGGTCTGTTTGGGGCATGTTTTTCATTTCTGGCGGCCGCGGAGCGGGGCTGACCCTGGCGGAGGCAGCGCCCTGTGCAAACAGCTTCACGCGCCCCGGCCCGGGCTGCAGCACAATGGGTGCCCAGTGCTGCCCCGGTGTTTCCCTCTGGGCTAAAATCCCCCCAGCTCGGAGCTGGGAGCAGCAAAAATAAATGATGAGATTCACAGCGCTGGCCCGAGCCTTCCTGGCCCCGGCAGAAGCGCTCGGCGCTTTCGGACGCTCAAAGTTGGACAAAAACACACAAATGTGGAGAGGCATTTTCACCTCAGATGCAGCTCCTGTTAGCAGAAAGGTTAATGGAAACACACGTGGGAAGGCATTTTCACTTGGCCACCTCTTATTTGGGAGCAGAAAGTTCCCTGAGCTGAGCTGTCAAAACAGCCTGGGCTGGTTTGTCTAGACTTGGTTCTCCTCGTGTGGAACTGCAAGGTGATGGATCTGCACTGAAGTTCTTGAAAAACTGAAGCTTAATCATCATCATCATCACCACCACAAGGTTCTACTCCAATAATTTTAAACTTTTAGCTGAAATACATCTGAGGAAGGAAACCACCTTCCCCACATCCCAAAGCACTGCTCAGAGTGCATCCATGTTTCCCCATCACCTGTAGCTATGCTGAAACAAAAGTTTTGATTTCCATTGAAGAAATACTCTGTAAAAAAGGAATTCTCTCAACAAATCCTTCTGAAGCAACAGCAGCCACTCACCTTGGCTGCCACCTCACCAGCCAATACTGCTGAAGTTAAATGGGACACAGACAATGAACTCCAGCCAGCCCTTACAACTTTCATAAGCATTATCAGGTTTTTTGATAATAAGTGGAGGTGGCATATGTGTTCTGTTTAGTATGCAGAAGAGCCTCATTTTATTCTCAATGCACAGATTTAATTAAAAATAAATTTACTGTTAACGCTTAAAGTGGTGCCAAGATTATCCAAACAGAAGGTTTATGATACTTAATAATTGATAAGGGCAGGGAAATTCACAGATTGCAAGTGATTATTATTTAGCAGGTCTGTTTGCAAAGGTGAAAGTGGAATTACAGCCAGCCAAAATGAAAAAAAATTCCCTAGAATTTGTAAAGTTGGAAAAATTTGAATTTAGCAAACACTTTTTGGAAGCATTTGGAATGAAACCGATTCCAGATCCCGACAGTTTGAGCAACAACTCCGGATAATATTGAAAGTACTCAAAGTGTTTCTCAAACATCAGCTTCTGCCCAAATCCACACAAGGGAGGGGTTATTTTATCTTTTTTTTTTTTTAATTTGGACACATGCAGGAGATCAGCTTCTTTAAGGCGCTGATTCTCCGCTTGGATTTCAGACCAGCTTTAGCACAATGTGCCAGAAATTTCCACAAGTGCTGAGAGAATTAACTGATGGGATCTTTGAAGCCTCTCTATCCCAGATTAACTAATGCAAAATCTGTGAAATCACAGTTCAATCTTCTTTTTTTCCTGGCTGGATGTGTTCGCAGCAGCCAGGACGACAAGATGCTCCCAAGCCATCTGGCCCCTCGCACAGGATTTGATTCAGAAAATTAATAGTAACACCATTGGTGTGCACAGATTGCAGCAATCCAGACACGTAGGCCTGTTACACAACCCAGCCTTTTGTAACTCCCCCATAGGTTACACACACTGAGAACACTGAAAAGATTTCCATAAAATCCTCTGAGTAACCAGGGAGAAATTCCACTGAACACCGAGCCCGGGGCTGCCCTGCTCTGCCTCAGCAGGCCAGGGAACTCACTGCTTCTGTGGGGAAAAGCCGGACTTTGAGCCCTTCCTACAGCACAAAAAATGTAATTTTTTTTTTTTTTTTACTTTCATGTATTATGCAAATATAATGTTTATAAATAATGCAGCCCCCTGCTCTCAATAAGTGCCACCTCGCACGTATTGGCCGAGGAATTAAATCTTTGTTTTTTAGGACTATCACCCTCTGCCCGTTTCCATGGCTGAGCAAAGGCTCTGTTGGAGGCAAGCTGCAAGTTTTATTTACAAACCAAATTCTGAACATCCAAACAACAGGGCTGGGAGAACGTAAAGGCAGCTTTGGACAACTTTTCCTGCACGATCCAGAAAAACCCCTGTTCTGTATGGAAAAGAAAAGCTTTTTGGCAGAAGTGCTGCTTCCTGGAACAGACTAGGGGTTACAGGAAACTTGTATAAATTATCTATGTTAGATAAATTGTGTATTAAAATGTTACTTTAAAAGATTATTTTTGTTTGGTTCAAGCTGAACATCTCACTATATTTTACATAATTCAAAGCTTATTCCCATTAAAATTCATTAGATCTGTGTATTCAAACCCACGAGGTACCTTTGGAAACACTGAGCTCGTGTGTAACCGCAACTGTGAATTTTCAGCTTTCTTTAAAGGTTTCTAAAGAGGGATTTTGTGCTGCACCAGAGGCTGCCTGGCAGAGGAGGAGGAGGAGAACTCCTGGGAAATCCTGCTGTGTCAAATGCACGGCAGAGATGGGAACAGAGGGGATTTCAAACAGGTACATCCACTCTCAGAGTGGAGAAGATGGGAACAGAGGGGATTTCAAACAGGTACATCCACTCTCAGAGTGTGCCCTGCTGAAGGGATGTTGAGGGCTGTACATGGCTCCAAACACAGTGTAACTTGTAAATACAGGGAACATTAATGGGAACAGTTTTGTCTCTTTTACCGGCGCTGATGGATTTCACCGCTGCGTGTGAAAAGAGGGGGAGCCTTGCACTCCTTGGCATGAATTCTTAAGCCCCTTAAGGGGTCCAGAAAACACGGTATACAAAGTATACAATAAAAAAAAAATGGCCTTTGGAGCATTAAAAGCAGCAGCATCTATAAAAGCCAGGGAGGTGAGAGGTCCTGGGGGAATCGCCGCTGCCCGAAGCTGCAGCGGGAGAGCTCTGAATGAACCAGGCAGGAACAGCCATCCATCCCCGGGGTATTTTGGGCAGCACTCCCGTGTTTTCCCTCTCAGAGCTTGTTTGGAAACACCTTCAGGGGAAGTGTTTTTGGAGGGCTGCACTTTCTCAAAGGCAGGTCCCTTCAACGTGCCGGGCTGCTCACCCCAAACTGCTCATCACCGCTGCAAACCCCATCTCAGGCTCCTCTGGGCTTGCACATTCCTTAAAAAACTGACAAAAGTGGAAAACTTCACTTTTTTTGTTTTATAACGAGCCTCCACCTCATCAGTCCTGAGTTCAGGTTTCAATCACTGCTGCTGCTGATCATTTTTATTCTGTGATGTGCTGGATTAGTCCGACCCTGACCCACTGAAGCCAAAGGAGCGTAAGGCACATTCCCACTTCCTCCAAATAGATTTAAGCCATAAATGAGCAATTTTCCTTTTTTTTTTTTTTTTTTTTTTAACCATACAGGGATAGCCACAAAATGCACAAGACTTTACCCTCCCAAAACCCCCTAAAATTCAAACCCTAGAAAAACCTTTCACAGCCAAATTCCTTGAGATACAGAAGTTTTCCTAAGTCTGGAAGGTGCTGAGGCCCCTGCACGTCCAGGGCTGCTAAACTTAGGTTAATAGCTGATGACCCTTTCCATTCTTAACCCTGAGCTCTGACCTCCTGACCCACCCCTGGTGACGGTGTTTATAAGCGTGTTGCCACTGGTGTAAATAAAAAAGGAACACAATGTGCTGAAATTGTTACTGGTGATGACAACTGACACACATTTTACACCGCCAGTGGGCAAACCCATCAATAAATAACTCCAAATCTGCTGCTCATGTGCTCAGGGCTTCTTGCAGTGCTCCTGTCATTTGTGTTGCTTTTTCTTCTTTTTCTCTATTTTTGTACAACAAGCAAAAGGTTTCCAATAAGGAAACAGACCCAAATTAAGGATAAGGTTTGCTGTTAGCATCAGGCAACAGCTGGATTTTCTACCTTCCGAGGTGCTCCTTCAGATATGAAAAAACCCACGAAAATCTCCTGCACCACAGATCAAGCAGGACAGGCCTGTTTTCTAAAAGCTTCCAAGTGAAAAACCATGTGGCTCGTGATGAAAATAAAGGTTTTTGAAAATCCCTGGCTCTGGGGACCTGTGAAAACTCTTGTTCTCCATGCTGTCCACAAGTTAACCAAAGCAAACTTTTAAAAAAGCCAAAACCTATTAGAATGCTTTGTATAAAAATAAGATAAAAGGACAGACGCTACAATTGCACCCATCTCTTTAAAAATCCCTTGGATTTTTTTATTTAAATAATTTTTTCTAAGTTTCCTGCAAATTAAATTTCAATCCAGATTAGAATTACAGAGTTCCAGTTAAAATTTACAATATAAACAGCCACATTCTGCACCAGAACATGAGCTCCTGTGATTGAAATTTGCCTCTTTTACTGAAGATACTGCAAGGGCAAACACAGACTTTCTTAATTTATATGAATTATTTAAAATTATAAACAATGTAGGGCACAAGGGCTCTTTTTTGGAGTCCTCAATCCCATTCTTAGCTCTGGCAGCCCCTGGCAATGGCTGAGATGAAAACACAGAAGAAAAACAAAGGGGAACCACCAATCAAAAAATATAAATAGATTTTAACATTTCTGAGTTGGAAATCTTCTGATCACCTCCACCAATTTGTCAAGGGACTGTGAAATCCTGCAAGGCCAGTAAGAAAAAACCCTGGTAAAGTGTGGATTCCTGAGAACCAGTCGATATGAAATGCAGGAAAATATAATAGCAAAATGTAAGATTTTCTCAAAGTCCTGTCAACTAACATACAAAATCTTGCATTTAATGGTGAGCAGTTGAAATCTTTTTTTTTTCTTCTTACTGTTGCTGCTACAATTTGATGAGGCAAAAGCTCCATGAACGTGTTCCTAAAGGAACAAGTTCTAAAAGTGATTCTAGTAGATGTAACAACTATAAAATATGGTCAGATAACAGTCATCTGTCTTCCTCCAAAAAGAAAAATCAGATTACACGTAATTGCAAAATCTAATTTACATTCCCCTCTTTTCCATTTCAATTTCCACTTTTAGGAAATATTCCCTTGCTCCCAAGTAGTGCCTGTGTAAAAGCTGCTGTGGCAGGTTTCTAATTGATTCGTTTTACACTATGGAAAGGATAACAGTGATTTCCCAAGGAATTCTTTCTGCCTTGCACACATCTCTCATTTGCCCATCTTAATTCAATTAAAGGAAGTAAGGACGGTTTGACCCATGAATGAACCATATTTTAACTGAGGACATTTCTGTGTAAACTGGAATATACCAAGCACTAATTCTCAGCCAGTTACTTCCGAGCTGCAACTTTTATTTTGAAAGGTCACGGCTTGGTCACTGAAAAGACAGAGGATATTAAATGCTGGCAAGCATTGTACAACAGTGCAAAACTGCAGGCTGATATCAAAAGATTTTAAACTCAAATGCAATTTATATGCAAACAGTCTGTATTTATTCTTAGCTATCAGTAGCTGGAAGTCAAAACTTGAAAGCAACTCCTCTTTAAAAAACAAGAAATCCTTAAAAAAAAAACCCTTTTAAACCAACCCAGCTCAGTGCATTGTGTGTCTGGTCCTTGGAAGGACATTAAGGAAAATATAATTTCTCTGTTTCCCATAGGATTTATATTATATTGCTGGGAATTGCTATGCTCAGGACACTAAATAGATCACTTCTGTGGGCTGTTAAAGGAAATATGTACAGAAGCACTGAGCCCAGCTAGCAAAATTTATTTACAGGTGTGAAGCAGGGACAGGTTGCTGTGGATATCCAGAGGTAGCTGGAATATAATTTCTGCCCTTTCACTAATTTCATTCTCTACGTTGACCTGGAACACCCTGGAATATTGGGATAAATTTTAATCTGTCAGAGAGGTTAAAAGTGAAACAAAAAGCAACGCCTTCAAAGCTTAATTTAAACACACACATCTATTTTCTAAGACTCTAAAGAGAATGCTGCCACCCCTGCTGTGAACTTAATGAGAGCATTTATTTCTACATCAAGTAGAGAATTCTCCATCCTCATCCTCTCCCCAGACATGGACACTTTGCTGCCTCCTTTAAGTTCAAGGAAAATACAGCAGATTTGCTGAGGAGCAGCAACACTTTCTGTGAAGTATTATTACACACAGACAGCATTTCAAGGACAAACAGGTATTAATATATTTCCAGGATTGTTCCCTCAGCACATTTTGGCCACTGCTCTCAACCTCACTGCACAACAGGAGGTGTCTGCAGACGATGGCAGAGGAGGGAATGGTCAAATAAGGATATTTTTAAGGAAATACTTGCTGACAGCACGCTGAAATGAGGATAAACACATGCCTACTGTTTCAAACCAGCTGCAAAGGCTGAACTTTTATTAAATAAACACAGCAAACAAGGCAGCTACAGCCCACAGGCAAGATGCTCTGTCACCAGGGAGGTGAGGATGATGAGGTGTGTCCTTGACCAACTGCTTGGGAAGTTCCTCCTGAATCTGAGGGTTTAAATCTGAATTTCCACTGAGAACAACAAAGCATGGGGGGACACATTTGCACCAACGATAGGGATAAATTCCAGGTAAGTTTGGGGCTCTAAATGTGCCTTCTCTCACTGCCACTGGTGCCCTCAAGGAGACAGAGACACAGGGCTCTCCCCAGAACAGACCTCACACAAGAGTTGGGGTTTTTTGTGGGTTTAATTTCAGATCAGTCTCACACATTTGTCCCTTTAACAAACAGCCAAGTTAAAAGGGATGCAACAAGTTTTAATCAGGATGGTGACAGAATTACCTGCTGGAAATACAAAACCCCTGACAGGTTTTAGAGCTCATATTTTGGTGATCAGGTAAAATCTGAGTCACTTGTGGAAAGCTCCCATTTGCATCTAACACCACAGAGAGGACATTTCTGTCACCAAGCAGTGCTGAAACCAAAAAGTTACAGCTCCAGTCCCACGGAGGGAGAATTCAGAGCAGCAGGAACAGCTCCTGATGCTGGCCAGCATTATAAATAAAGGACATCCAGCCTGTGCCACGGGGAAGAGTTATTCCCATTTGTGAGTTTTTCCTAGAGTGAGAGCAAACCCCACTAAATATTCCTGTCTGCCTCGGTGTGCACAAAGAGCCCGGAGCACATAAATCTGGAGGAATATTGCTGCTAGAAGGACCAAGCCACACTCACAGAGATGCCCAGGGAGATGATTGAGGGCACAGAAGGATTTTTGGGGTGGCTCTGAGGGATGCCACAGCCACGGGGTGGGTGGCAGCACCCGGTGGGTGGCAGTGGCACTGCCAGCCTGGCCAGGCCGTGTGTTAATGACCTCGCAGCAGCAGACAGATCCAGTCCTTCTGCTTTTCTTTCTCACTGAATGATTTCCCTAAAGCCAAAGCCGGGCAAAATGCCACTAATGCTGCCGTAAAACTCCCGCTGCGTGAGGAGGGAGGGAGGCAGGCGACTGAGGGTTAGGAGGTAATCAAGCTTACAGATTAAGGCTCGCTAAAGCTACAAGATCAGCACGGCTCGGGGTGTTTATTAACTCTTTGGAAACCAAGATGCACCACTTCCTAGCACGTCGAGGAAAAGGAGGTTTTCTAACCAGCCCTGACAGCTGAAGTGTTTTGCAAGATTAATTCTAATTTGTGCCAAGCCAGGAGCGCAGAAGAGACGCGCTTGAAATCTATTTGGAGAAGTTTCAGTATAAATTGTGCTTCAAACTATGAGATCACATGGCAAAAACCTCCCCAAAATTACAGACAAGGAAAATTTACAATCATTCTTTCAGTTAAAAACGTTGCTTTTTAAATTAAATCAGGTAAGCTGAAAATTAGTGAGTTCAACATCCTGCTGCCCCCTGGATGCATCAAAGCTGTGACCTGGGAATTCCTCATTTGGAGCAGAGCAGAACGGGTTAATTTCTGAATATAAAATGAGGTTGCTGCAATCTGGGTGTTTTTTGTTTTGTTTTGTTTGTAACACAAAGCAAAATATACTCTACAGATGCTTGATTAAAATGCAACAGCTGTTTATGGCGGTGCATTTTCCGCTAATTTACTGGGGCAGATTTTTGAAGGAGCCTTGTTTTATTGCATCTTCATTTGCATAAACATCCATAGACCACAGCAGTCTGGCCACTTGTCACTGCCTTGGCGGATATTTAAGGTTTAAGTTCAAATTTGGCCAAGCCATGCACTCTCAGAAGGGAATAAGGTGTTCCACCTCTGCCCTGGGATCCAACCTGCACTTTGCACATATTTCACTTCTCAATCCAAAATATTTCATGTTTTTGGCATCGTACACAACTAGTTGTTAATCTGCTCTTCACATCTGTCTGGGTAGGTCTGGTGCCACTTTTTTTTTTTAATATATATTATTATTTCCCTTTTGTTTATTTGATCTGTTACATTCCTTAAGCTTGATGACTAATCCAAATTATTCACAAATACAAAAGGGTTTATGTAAATTATTGTGGCCAACAAACCCAAATCACAATTAAAACATTGTTAAGTGAATTAGACAACAATGGCTGCAGCTTCCCTATCATAGATTGAGGCAGAAGGATTTGAACTTTATTGACAGTAGCAGCAGAAAGCCTTAATCACTAAGCACCAGCCCAGACTGGGTTTCGTAGGGTAATGACCCATCTATATATTCATAACAAGGGTCTCATTCATCATAATTCATATTTAAAACAAAAACAAAAAAGCTTCATGCAAAACTAATGGAGGGAATGTGTGAAAAGTGATTGGATGGGTAAAGCTCTGTGGGGCTGGAAAGGCTTTAATTGATTTTATTGTGCCGTGTCTAAGCCTCCTTGCCCAGTACATCAGATCTGTATCTAACTGCATTTCAATTGATTTTCACTGATAGGCTTCTTTCTTATGTCTAGGGCTTAAGTACTAAACTAATAAAAGGATAAAAGACTTTGTAATACAGATTTTGAAAATAATGTGCACACATGATTTCCAGGGAAGAAAATTGTGTGATGTGTTTGTCCTCCCCAAGTGACTACAACCAAATGTAATAGAAAAAAAATGCAACTAATATGAAGAAGATTACTGAGGGTGGGAGGGGGAAAGGGAAGGAAAAGAAAGAAAATAAGGAAAAAATGTCCCTTGGCTAAAATCAGCTTGATTGTAAGCAGACTTGACTTCAATGGAGTTGTACCTGCTCACATTAGGGGTGATTTTGACTGATACCTCAAACTTGATTGAAAGAGATTTTATAACTCATTTCAGATGTGGGTTAACTCTTCATCATTTTAAATAATGAATCATATTCTGATAGAATGTAGATGTCCTGATAAAACAACCTGAAGCAAAATGAGCTGGGCTTTAACTGCTTATGGAAGATTGTTTGCTTCCACCTTTAAAATATATTTTAAAATTTTTAAGCCTCTAACTTGTGGCATATCCATGGGACAGATACAAAACTCATTTTAATGCAGCTGCATCTACACCCAGGTCAGACTCAGCTTGTTCAAGCCCCAGGATGTTGCTGATGGGGCTTTTTATCAAATAACCACTCAAAGGAGGTGATAACACACTTTGAATAACTGATTATAAAAGCAACAGGTTCACCTAAAGCAAACACATATGAAATGCAAATACCCAACCACAGGTGGAAAACCAAAACACTGCACAAGTGAAAACATCCCCAAAAAGCCATTTTTTCCCCATTTTTCATTCTCCACACCCTGCTATCATTTGCTAATCTATTGCAAACTGCACTATCTGCCCGTCAGATGGTTTGGAACATCTGTATAACAAATGATAATGTACAATAGTTGTTCTGGGTTTGTGTTCCTTTATGAGGCTTGGTGTTGATAATCTCCAAAGCACACCCATGATTCTTTAAATTAAACATAAGAATCTTGTCTCACAGTACAGCTAGGTTATCCATGTGTAAGAGCCCAAGCCAAGTAATTACACATCCGCTCAAAGGATTAGACACATAAGATTTCTTTAAATTTTTAATAAAAGTGCACAGCTGTTGTAGGGAAAAAACTCTTTTGTTCTAGATTTTTTTTAAAAACCATTAAGCTCAAAGTGATTCACAGTTATGCTTCAAGAAAAGTACTTTCAAACTATTTCTGTTAGGCACTTTTTTTTTTTTAGTAGATTTAACATCACTTTAACCTCATTGCAACGGATTTGAGCCAGGAATAAGCTCATGGAGAGGTATTTGGTCAAGTTTTAAAGAACATTTCTCTGCTCTTCCCTGGATACCTGCAGATGCAATACAAGCACGTGAAGTGCACATAAAACCACGTGGCATTTGCTCCATGAAATCAGGCTGTGGGATGGGTGGAAAACTGGGGTTGGGGTGGCACCTCCTGATGGGAGTGAGGGACACAGGGACAGCCCAGTGACACAGCTGGGACTGCCTTGGACTGAGAAATAATTCTGGGGGGTGGAATGGGCAGTGAAGCACCCAAATGATGCTGCAAACATCCTGGGTTCTGCCCCTGGAGGGCTCCCAGTGGGCTGCATTCCCTGGAACCACACCAGGAAAATCACCACAAACACAGAAGCAGATCTGGGAGGGACAAGAGCAGAGCAGCAGAAATACTGGAGCAGCACAAGTGTTCTTCAAAAGAGAAATGAGGGGCTGGGATGAAATCAGGGAGATAGAGGCAGAGGGTGACACCAGACAGGTGACAGCATCCACACAAGCTCCAGCAAAGTCAGCAAGGACTGGGGGAGACCAGCAACAGGACAATGAAAAATCTTTACATGGCCTTCAAATGTCATGGTTCTGGACAGAGAGGAAGAAACCTGGACAACAATCATGAGGATCCAGAAGAGAATGTGGGGACTATAATGATTAAAAGATGAATTAGCAGAGAGTGAGAGGTCACTGGGTGCAGCCTGAGGACAGGGATGGGACAGAGCAGAAAACAGGAATATTGTACTGCTCAGCTCAGATGTCACCTCAAACACGTGTACCAAAACTCCTGTTCCAGCTGGGAACTTGAGAGAGATCCAGAGCAGCCTGATGGGGGAACAGAGAGCCTGGCTCTGCTAAGGAGGGAGCAGCAGGGCTCCTTCCACTGCAGCTGGGAGCCAGGACTAGCACACAGCCCTGCTCCACAGGCACTCCAGGGAAGGAAAAACTGCTTTACTGAAGGGCAGCATGGCCACAGACCCTGGTGTGCCTTAAAAGATTAAATACAAAGTTTGAGAGTGTCAAATCCAAGTCTCATCACCCGTGTCCATCCTGATTTTCTCACTGAAATGTCTGAACTTTGGCTCTGCACCTTGGTGTAAATGTACACCATAAACCTTTGCTAGAATGTGCAATCTTACCAACCAACAATATGCAGGATTTACAGATAAACTATGGTATGTGGGTATATTTACAGCAAATCTAAATCTCTGAAGGTTTTAATGAACTGCAGCTGACCTTGATCAGTGATTCAAAGCCCAAAGCAGCTTCTACTCTCTCACACATTACTAACCTTTGCTACAACATTTATCAATTTACCTTCTTGATCTCTCAAGCAGGTCATGTTTTCTAATCAGCCACTAGCTCAAAGACCTACATCCCAATTAAATTACTGAATGAAGACATGCTGGAATGTAGGCTTCTTTTGAAAGAATTAGCACAAAATACACTTAAATACTGGATTTGCCATGTCTGAACTGATTTTTTTTTAAACACTTGAATAGAATATGCCAGCACAAATACATATCCTGCTCAGAACTGTTAATGTCATCCCTGAAACACTCTGTTTCCTTGGATGTTTTCTGTTTTTGCTTCCCCAAGTGTTCTGTGCATTAATACTGACCTGAGCTTTAAATCATCTATGCTGAGCCGTGAGCTCCTCAGACATTGGCTTGTCTGAAATCTTTGGGTAGAAAAAAACACACAGATGTTTATTATTAAGCATAAGAGCAGCTTCACAGACTTAAAACCACTTGCAACTTAAGTTAGACACTTATTAAAATGTGCCTGAGATCTGAGCCTCATTTTTTTTTTTTTCTCTTTCAGTGCAGCATTTTTTTTCTCTCTACATACAGCGAGGGGCTGAATGTCCATCTGAGGGGTGAAATGTCCAGCAAAGGGGTGAAATGTCCAGCTGAGGGGTGAAATGTCCATCTGAGGGGATGAAATGTCCATCTGAGGGGGTTCTGTACACCCTCTCAGGGTGGTGGATTAAGAGCAGAGTGCCCAAAATTCCCTTCCCAAGGGATCTGGGGCACTGGCAGCAGCCACCCTCAAGACTGCAGCCAGCCTTGCTTTGGTTTTACAAGCAGACAGTGCAAACAGTTGCTCTGTGCTGGCCAGGGCAGGGTGCTGACAGAGGCTGGATGTGCAGTAGCTCAGGCACACAGAAGCTCTGATGCTGCTGCCTGGATGTGCTGCACATGTTGGGAATGCTGTGCCCAGCATGTGCAGAACCAGGAGGGGGAAAGGAGGGGAGCCTCACAGCATGGCTGAGGGATAAATAAATAAATAAATAAATATCTTCCCCATTGCTGCTGCTCCTAACAGCACTGCTGCAAACAGGTGAGGAGGAATCCTCTAAAAGAGAATCCTTTGTTTTGTTGTTTGTTTTTTTTAATTTCCTATTTTTTGCCACTCTCAGAATCAGTAATGACAGGCACTGACAAACCTCAAACACCCAACACTTCCCAGACACACACAAATCACATTCCCGGTCACTGAGACAGGTGACGGACATTCAGAGCATCAAAGAAGCAGCAGTTTCAGATGAAATTTTGATTCCAACAGGGATTCCTCTGATTTTGGAAAGCAGCTTGCTTCCCCTCACAGCCCTAACTTACACCAGTTGTTTCTACCACACTCAAACCATCCAAGTCCCTTTATCAAACATTTCACAGAGAATTCAGGCTCATCAATAAGCCAAGAAAGAAATGTAAAGCCACATTTTATGCAACACAGAGAGCTTGGACTATTTTAGATTGCACGAAGGTGGAGGAGATGCCAAATCTGCAGGTGCAGCCTGCGAGAGCAGCTTTGGTGCTGCTGAATTCACCTTGTCCCTGCTGGGAATTTGCTGGGAATTTCCAGGAGGCAGCACCAGGAACCCCACAGCTCCAAATGGATAAGAAAGCTCAGTAAGGTAAAGGGATTTGAGGTATGGAAAAGGGTGAGAACTCCTAAATTAGGGAAATGCAATCAGGATTATTGCAAGGATCAGTTAGTTGAAAAAGACGTGACGTTTGCAGAATAAAAATGCTACTTAAACACCAACTGATTTTCTATTTTAATTTTCCTTCCTCCTGCACATTATTCAGTTGTGGGACGAATTAAATTTAATGTAAAAAATACTTCTGATATTTCAAAAGGGGTGTGTTGAACCCCAACACTTTGGGAATTGAATGATGTAATACTGTCCCCTTGTCCATCCTCCTGCCCCTCTCTATGTCACTCTGTGCACACAGTAAAACTGCTTCATTAAATTGATTTTTTTTCCCTGCACTAATACAAGGGCTCTGCCATGGGGAACAGCTCAGGAAATCTCCCTTTAAGGAGTATTTTAGGATACTTAAACCTCACAGATATTGCATTTTGATGCTGCTGTCACAGGAAAACAAAAACATGCTGCAAAAACTGCCCCACAACACGCACAAGAAAACACTCCTCGCTCCAAGTTTAATTTATTTGTTGACAGAGAAGATCTACTGTGCTTAATGCAAAGTTCAATAGGAACCCATGGAATACAGATACCCAGAGTCAGAACTGCAATAAAATCAGCTCCGCGTTTATCTGGCTGTTAAACGCAATCCAAAAAATTTATTGGTAAAAAGGAATCAAATTCACTTATGGCATAAAATGTATTTCTTGCCTTCCAGGAGAGCAAGCTCCCTGAGCCCCATCCATCACAACAAATCAGAGCTGCTCATCTCTCCCAGGTCTGTCCCTGCACACGGAGCCGGGCACCGCTGCCCTCCCACCCTGCTCCATCCCTGAAAAAGGCTCCAAAAACCCTCACCCACAGCAGAGCTCAGCCCTGCAGATGGCTGGCTTTGCCCCTGATTTGTTGTTTTTTAAATGAAGCCATCAGCTGAGGGCTGGGTTTGGGGTGGATGCTCTGAGGTTTGCTGTTAGAGCGCTTCCAGGCTGGTGCTCGGAGCGGATCCGCGCCGACCCGGGCGCTGCCTGCTCAGCTCCTTTTTATGGAGTGCTTTTAAAAGGTGGCAGTAATAATTCACAGGCAACGTTTATGACAGAAAAGGAAAGAAAGAAAAAAAGTATTTCATCAGCTCCTCCAGCTGCTGTTTCAGAAAGTTCTCCTCAGAAATGATCCACATTAAACACTGAGCACTTGCAGTTATTGTGCATATCTCCCCTAATTACAAATTCATAAGAGTGGAGACTTCCTTGGTGAGAGATCCAACATGTGTCTTTTTGCCTTGAGCTTACTACTCTGGCTACTGAAAACACAAATACACTAAAAATGAAATAACTTTCCCATTTTAATGTGGCCATAAGCTTCCTGCCAGGCTGCGACCTAATTGAGACTTTTGATCTGAGCTTTTCCCAAACATGTTATTCTTCAGAGTCTGTAAACCATTTTAACTGCAGCTCTCCTGCAATCATTACTGAAAGCTACGGGGAATAAAATAATCAAAAAAAAAACGGGGGGGGGGAAGGGAATACTCAGTTTATCAAAGTCAATGGAAATACAAGGTATTAATTATGCTAAATGAAGAAATATGGGCGTTTTGGTTACTTTTGGGGGTCAGGAGTGTTTCAATGCTGCCTGTGCCTGTGACCTGCGCATCCCCGGCACATCAAAGCAGGAGGGGGTGAGGAAAGCGGTGCCAAGGTCACCAAGCTGCCTCCAACCAGCACGTTGTTATCAATTACAAGCACTGATAAGGACGTGACCCCTGGGTGAGGCACAGAAATGGGGGATATCCGTGTGTGCCTGCCTGCCCGCCCCCGGAGCCAGGATAAAACTGCCCAGCACATTTCAATTCTCCAACAGGCTCTGAGGGAAAATAGGAGCCAGAGTCCAGTGCTGATAAGATGCACTCAGATCCCCGAGTGCAGCTCCCTTGATTGGGTTAACTGAGCCAAACGCACGGCAGAGCACAATTAAAGCACAGGGGAAATTTTATTTCTCCCCTACAGACGGCTCTTGTGAAGTTTCATCAAAGCAAACCCAAAAATGTCTTTATTATAGTGAGACCTACAGCAGGAGCACATGTAACCCCAAATAAGGGGTGTTACACAGTAGTAAGTCACCTAGTAAAATAAAAGTATATTTTCAATAAAGATTAGCTCTGCATTTTATTTCTTGAAATTCTTTGATCAAGTAATTTTGAACTACATAAAACCAGCCAGACCTCCCTAACTGAGCATTCCTCAAGAGATTGCTCTGCTGCACTCAGAATGCTACAATTGCATCTGAGTCTACTTCAGGTGAGTTTGCTCCTGTTCATTTTAAACCCATAGCTGTTTTTGCTCACATTTGTTGAAGATATTTTCTTTTAGAGAAAAGGAAAGCTCCAGATACAGACCATCCTATTTTCCAACCGGAGTGCAAAATATTTTTTCAGTACTCTAGCATTTAAAACGTTCTCAAAAGTGCTGAGAAAATTATACAGACAAAGGTGGAATATAATTAAACCCTTAATGATTTAAAATGCCAAATTTAATTCATTGCCATTGCATTCAGAATGAACAAGAAATTAAAATGTTAACACTGTGAATCATCTTGGTTTCTGCAAGCCAAAGTTAAACACTAACCAGTTTACTCTGTGTGCCCAAAATATTTACTAGCTCTGACTCAGATTTAAACAGTATAAAACATGATCATTCTGGAGTGCAGAACAGTTCTTACACATACAAAAGAGGTAATGAGGTGAAACTGGAAGGTACAGAGCTGTATCTTTCCAATCTACCTACAGGTTTGGATTTTACAACGTTTTTTTCCCCCTGAGGGGACCAAAAGGGCTGTATGTGGTGCTATGGAATTCAAGAGCTACGATTATTTCATGTACCTTTGGAATTTAGCATGAAGCTAAGCATATAAAATACAGTCAGGGAGACTGTTTAAAAGCCTGTGGAATGGGGAAGGGAGGAACAGTAGGATGTAGCCTTTAATCCTTTAACAAACTTCACTGTCTGTGCCAAGAAGCAGAGAGAAAAATACATTTTACATTTTATAAATAGTCGTGAACATAAGCTAAAGCATTTTGCCACTTCTGGGAAATCAATAGGCAAAAACAAGCCACTCATTTGCAAATAATTTATGTGGCTTTTTTTGCTAATGCAGGACAATCTCTCTGTGAAAACGAGGGCAATAACTTTATTATGCTCATAAATGCAATGCAAAGCAAAGAGAGACTGATGCCCCTGCTCTGTCTGCTGAACAAAAGCTCAGCTTCGATCACATCCATCAGACTCTGGAGCTGCACAACTTTGTCTTAAGTCAGGCAAAATTACAGAGCCTATGGAACCAAAAAAGCCACAATTATTCCAAAGAGGTGAGATAAGCTGCCATTTGTCATTGCTGATATCTGTGCTGGAGTTTCTGGGGAGGAAACACCTCCAGAGCTGCCTCTCACACGGGCATGGCAGCAGCCCTGCCATCCCAAGGCGAAGCTTCTCCTGGGGAAGGAGAGCAGAACGAGGCCAACCACCTCCTGAGTGGGCAGAAATGAATGCCATGGCACAGATCCTGCTGGGGCAGGGCAGGGCAGCCCCCACTCCATCAGCACGAGACTCACAAAGCTCCTTAGCCAGGTCTGTATGTAGGGCAGGGAGGAGCAGCAGCATCCCCGTGCCCAGCTGGGTGGGACACAAGCTGCACCACGAACACCCCCTGCCCTGACACCCTGGAAATCCTCCTTGGGCAAGGGGCAGAGCAGCTCTGGAGGGTTCCCATGGCAGTGCTGCCCTCCCAGCACCCCTCACCTGTGCCAGCCCTGTGGGACACAGCAGCAGCATTTTCTGTGCCGTTTTCTTGTCTTTTTATGATTAATTCTGTTTCTCAAAAGTGCTGAAACTTCAACAGAAACTTTGCTCTGAAGGGGAGACAGGGAGCAGCTCTCAGGTATTCTGCTGCTCAATTCCCTGTCAGGAACCCAGCTCACAAGTCCAACCTGCCCTGTATCCCACTGTTGGGGATTTTTTAAAGCTCAGCCATTATTTCATAAAAAGAAATCTAAAGAAAAATAGTAACTTGTGTAAAGCTGGTACTTGCCACACGCTGTTAATGCATTGTGTTACTGCTCTGCTTGCAAATGTCTAATAAATTACAAGAGCTGCATAAAGTCCTTATAGGAAACATCACCTCATGGGTCTCCTAAACAGCACAGAGACAACTGATACAAAACACAATTAATGCAAAGGCAGCTTGAAAGTATTTCAGAAACTCATCCAGCTTTGTTATGGATTTGAAGGTTTTATTTCAAAGGACAAAATGCTAAACTTCTCCAAGACTAAAGGGGGGGGGGGAAAGAGTTTCCATTTGTGCAAGAGAAATGCACAAAACATCCATGATTAAATAAAACTTCCTGTGATTGAATCTGACTACCATTTTACAATATTAATGCTAATGGATTATCATCCTCTTGTTTGCATGTTTAACTTCGGTTCCCATAAAAGTTGCTTGTACACAGGATCAGAGGGAAATGGCATTTCAGAAACTAAAAACAAAACACACACGCTAAGAAGCAAAGCCAATTTTAAGAGCTACAAAATCAGCAACATCCAGACAATAATCAGTTTCCAATGTCAGACCAGGAAGTCAGGCAGCAAAAAAAGAAAAGATGCGCCCGAAAAAAGAAAAAGACTTTTAGGAAACAGCAAAATTAAAGCAGGAGCAGATATGTAAAATAGATGAATGAAGACAAGGTCTTCCTGCACCGAGGGAGTTGTTTAAGGAGAAGCAGTGTCCGTTTGTGGCCACGATAATACTTTCCATTCAATAGAGTTTGCAGCTTGCTGATTCATATGATTGCAGGCTGGCGCCCCGCTGGCGAGCCCCCTCCGCTGAAATTAAATCCACTCTCTTCAGTTATAAATTATAATGCTCTATAAACAACACTCCCACTGGGAACGGGGAGAGAGAGAGAGCTCTCTGCATAGTCCACTCACTGTTTAATGCTCTGCTCTTCTGCCACAAACAAGGACTGTATGTCTGCCACAGACAGCACTCTTGCTGTAATTTATAGACTGTTTGATGTTGAGAGCAGGGGAAGGAAAGCAGGATTGTAATGTGAGTCAAAGAGGAAAAGAAGTTGGAAGTGGGTGAGTGTGCAAGAAAGAGGAAGGGCAGAATACATTTTACACACATATTTTAGAGATACATCACTGGATGTATCTTTGCTGCCCCTTAGGAATTGTCTCCTCCAAAAAGAAAGGGAAAAACAATCTGGAATACCACTTAAAATAAATGAGACGTCCACGCCGCAGCGTGCGACGCCAGGATCATTCCATATCAATCAGGAGCCATCTCCGTGGCTGAGACTTGAAGTCTGTTATCACAGAGAATATGAAAACATTAAAATGATAAGGATTTAACTAAAACTGACAGCAGCCCAGAAATTCCCAGCCTGGGCTGACGAGCTCTTCCCGGAGCAGCGTCCCAGGGAGCCCATGAGGCAAAGAGAACCAGATTGGAGCAAAAATCCCAACCCAGGGCAGCTCCCTGCTCACTGCCACCTTCCTCATCTGTGTGGGGCACAGGGAGATCACTCTGGCTCTTCTTCATGGTTGTTATGAAATCTTTTTAAATGCACATGCAACAGGCACCCAACTGCTCCGAACACACGCACAAATCCAACTTCTTTTCTTTTTTTTTTTAACCAAATGGATTTAAAAATGCCAGTGAAACTATTTCTGCTGTGGGAAAGATGAAGATTCCAAGTAAAAAGTATATTATTATCCCTAAGAACAGCTTGCATTACCCAGCTGACAGAGTACTGGGAAATACCCCATGGGCCAGCGAGAGCTTCAGCCCGAGCAGAAACCAGCACAAATTTCAGAGCAGAACCCCTTCATTATTGTCATGGAAATTGCAAACTAAACTGTGAGGGAATGACAGAGTGTTTAAGAAAATGGACCCCAGGATTGAGATGTCCATCACTCAAGATTTTGATGAATGGCTACAAGTCAGTGATCCCCTGCCCGACCAAAAACCCCAAATCTCCTAAAATTGGCACAGCACAGTCACATAAAGGTCTCCACAGGATTTTTAGAGTTGCTTAGGACATTGGCCCAAGGCTTTTTTTGCTTAATAATATTTTCCAATTTTCCCCCAAACCCCACCACTACACCTTTCTCTTCCTTTTCTTCATTTGAAGAAAGGTTTTAGGCAGTAGCTGAGCAGCTTTTAGGTTGGAAGGAGGGAGGGCAGAAACCTCCTTTACTGTGAGGTTGAGCCCTTGTATGTCAAATCTGGCCTGGAGCAAATTTTCACAGCTGAATTATAAACCCTGTAAACAAGGGTTTATGATGGAAATGCTGACACAACCTTAATTACAAACAGCGTGAAGTGGGGGGAGGCTCTGTAACACACACTCCTTTTCACTGCCAGTCCTCTGGCACACCAAGGCTGCCATCCACAGAAAAACCCCTCCAAAAACCCCTCCAAAAACCACTCCTGCTCCTCACTGCTCAGGCAGGAGCATTTTTATCAAATCTGCTTGCTCAATACTGTCCTTTAGAAAAGGAAAAAAAAAAAAAAACCAACAAACCTTGATTTTGTAATAAAAGTATAATGTATAGCTTAAAAATAAATTAAATAAAGGAAACATTAAAAGACAAATGGAGCAGGATGCTCTATGGCTGAGGTAATTTGAGTGGAAAGGGAAGGAGGGAGTTTACATTAATAAATGATTAAAGGCCTTAACGAGGGCCTATCTGGTTGAAGAGAGGAGCAGAGTTCTCCACCTCTCCTCCTTCAGCCCAGCTTTTTTACATTTGTTCTCAATGCTGATCAATATGGTTTTCATTTAGTGATTTCCATAATGCCATATGTGATCTGCAAGGCTGACATAATGAAGGCAGAAAGAGAGCTGAAGTCATTTGAACGTTCTCGCTTGCATGTCTGTCGCCAATTTAGAAAATAAATATCTATTGAGAGTTAGGGTTTCCTCCTGTCTAGGAGAATCACAGCAAGATTTGCATATGCAGATTGCAGACCCCGCTTTTCTCCCTTCTCCCCCTGCCCCTCTTTGAACAAATAAAAATGATGTTGAAGAATTTCTTCCCCTCTTGTGTTGCAGTGAGTTTGTGTTTTTATAATGAAGAGGAAATATTAATAAAGTTTAAAACTGAATGAGGGTTGGCTCCTCTCTATTTCTGGCTGAGATTTGCTTGGCAGCCCAAAAAAGCAAAGGTTTTCTGTCTGCTGAGTCACGCTGACCTGCTGGATCCCATCAGAGACCACCTCCGTTTGAAATATAATATTTAAAAATACAAATAAGGTCTGTACTAAGCAATATTTGGTTTCATCACACCATTGTCATCATGGGCAGAGTCTCAATCAATGCTGCAGAGGTATCACCCTTGTAAACTGACCTCTTCTGCCCCTCAGAGGTGTGAATTGCATTTATATAGCAGCATTTCTATAAATTGTATGTTTAACAAAAAACCAGGACTGGTAGGTACATTTTGGAGGGCTGGAACTGGGGTTCCTGTGTAACACCCCTGGCACAGGAACAGTGTAAGGGCCATAATTAAATTGTAAAAACGTCAATGGCTCATGGCAGACAAGATGCCACAGCAGATTAAAAGGTGTTTGGCAGCCAGCTGAGCTCTCAGATCTCACAGAAAGGATGAACTGGAGGTTTCCAAACCCTCACCCTTCACCTGCAATCCCTTCTCACAGACACCCGACCTCAGGGCTTAATTCTATTTATAAAAACAAGCAACAGGTTAAAAGCCGCGCTTGAGACTGTCATTATTTGTGTGACTCCTCCCTGATCCAAATTCCCAATTCCTCACCAGAGCAGGGAGATCTCCTGAGCTACATCCCCACACAGCATTTGCTGCTGGTGGGAGGGAGCAGCACACCTCTGGGATGCTGCAGCTGCAGCACAGAGCTCCACTTGCTGCACAGGGAGGATCCTCCCCACAAGAGCTTCTGCTTTTAATGCCCCAACGTGAAAACAGCAAAACAACCCAGGAGAAATCATAGTTTGCAGTAAATTTTAGGATCCAGGCTGCTGCTTTGGCTACTTTGAGCACGTACATGGAGTTGTACTACAAAGGTTTCAGAGCTTTGCCAATGCTGAGTTGAACATTGAGCCATCAAAGTATTATCTGAGCTGCTGTTAATAAAACTAGCAGTTCATTATGGGTATCTGACAGAGAAAAACCAATGTAAATAGGGATTTTGTGAGTGGTGAGCAAGCTTTCCATCATAAACAAAGTTTCTTTGAGGTTCAAAGAGTTTAGTTAACGATTTAAAGATTTTTTTTTCTCTCATTGTTTTCAGGCATTGCCAACTCTTTGTCTACAAGAAAATAGCTCGAAAAAGCTGCTCTTTGCACACATTTTTCCAAGTTCCACAAATTGCTATAGATATAAAATGCAACCATGGGAAAAAAAAAAAAAAAACCCACTGCTGAATTCCAAGAAGGTTGTCAAAATTAAAATACCCTGATGATATTGTTAAAATTATAAAGGTTCTCCCTCTCTGGAAGTGCAAAGCAACATTAAAAGAATTTCTTCTCCTTCTGTTCATATCACACTTCTGCATCTCTGTTTACCCAGTGTAACTAATGCTAAGGGATTTCAGCTCCCCAATTATGATATTGCACTGACCTAATTGGGTTTCTGGAGGGCTTCAGGGAATTCCAGCCTTAAAGACTTTGTTCCCACTAAATTAAGAAAGATGTGCAAGTGTGGAGCTTTCAGAAAGGGACACACGAAGCTAGAGAGGAATAGATCCTGGAATAAACCGGGTTGTGAGCAGCAAAGCCCTGAGCTGTGCAGCCTGGCTGGGATGGATAAATGAGAGAAAGGAGGAGAAATGAGGAGAAATGAGGAGAAATGAGGAGAAATGAGGAGAAATCGGGGACGGGAGAGCAGCGAGGGCTGAGCGGAGCCGGGGCTGCCGCTGACCTCCCGCCCAATTACAGCCTCATTGGCAAAGCAAACAAGGAATTATTGCCTCTTTAGTCGGGCTTTTCTTCTCCCGAGCCGGGCCCTGCTTCTCATTCTGGTTTTTTCTCCCCTTTTCCTGTTAGGTGAAAAAAAAAAAAAAAAAAAAAAAAACCAACCCAAAAAACAACCCAAATCTCCCCCCCCAACCCATCCCATCTGCAAACACCTGATTTTCATCTGAGTCCCGCAGTCGTACAGTCTTGTTAAATTGTTACCACCTTTTCCACGAGCAGTTTTGGCAATTAACCTCGTGGCCATACACTTCAAAGGGAACAACTGTTGAGTTTAACCTCCTTGAGCTACCATGGATTCCTTTATGATTTTTCTTCAAACACTTTCATCCCCAAAAAAAAAAAAAAAAAAAAAAAATGCAGACTGATAAGATTGGTGTTTATTTTTCCATTTTGTCAGTTTATTGGGATGACAAATACCTCGACCAGTCACCACTAGTTTGTGCTCCTCCAAGTCTGAGCAGAAGGAAGCTCTCCTATTAATTCACATTTCTCTCTGCTTTGTGGAATCCATGGATTTGATACATCTGACCCTTCCTTGCCCCTGTTTGCAAATCTCTCATATATTTCTCACAATGCCCAAAAGCTCCAAAAACAGAACATACAAGCAGAGTTAATGCTGAGGACATGTGATCCCATTACAAATAATACATATTCCACCTATTTATTTTGTAAAACCCCACCATTACTGAGAGACAGAACTGCTTTGCACATGAAAAAGGAAAAAGAGATTCCTCTCCCCTCAATTAGAATACCAGTTAACAGGATCAGGATCTGTGTTAGTACAAACCACACTTTCTCTTCTGTCTAAACTTCTGCCTACAACATTTATTAATTTACCAGACCGTGCAGCTGCTCCTTAAGCAACTGGACAGCAAATGACAGGAAAGTACCAAAGCAAATACTACAGGAGTGTGATCAGGTTACTTGGAATGTTGTTTCCCCCTGCATTTACATTCTGGTGTTATAGCACATTTTTTCCTCCAAAGTAATCACAGAAATGTAAAATGCTTTATTCTTAGGAGAAGCTTTCAAGAGAGAGCCAAAGAATCCCAAAAAAAGTGTCTGAGTGACCTTTTGGTAGGAGGCTGTGGCCAGGGGAAGCATCACTTTTCTCTGGCTGCAAACTGCCTTGGGTGGGAGAGGGAACAAAATCCCTCTCCAGGAAAACAACGGAACAAAAGTTTCGCAGTGCAAGAAGGGGAAGCATTTGGGCAAGCATATGGCATGTGTTTCAGGTTGTGAGGGAGGCAAAAAAAAAAAAAAATCACGATGTTCCGTGCAGTTCAGACCAAATAGAAAACTTATTCTGACTATTCTCATTTGTCAGAGGCTTTTCAAAACTAAGCAGATCTCTCCATGGCTCTGATGTCAAAGGAGGAAGGAATCGGCGGGTATCGAGTTTACATTTTTAGGTTCTCTTTTAGCTGTTCCCACTTTTAATTTTAATGTGCTTGTCAACAAAATGAGAAACTCCTTCACTCAGAGGGGGAAAAAAAAAAAAAAAAACAAACCAAAAACCAAAGCAGAAATTAGCACATTAAATGATACATGGGTCTGGTGCTATGCTGCACAGTTCAGTGAACCCCAGCACAAATCAGCAAGATGGCTGGAAATGTCTCTTTCCGTCTGTTTTTCATCTGGCAGGGCTGTGCACTCAGCAGAGTGTGAAGAGAGCCTCTCTCCCCTCCGACCGCTCCTGCCCGCCCCCCCAAAGCCCCTGCAGCAGAGAGCAGGAACTGGAGCAAATGCTTTTGTGAATTAAGAGATCTTGTGAGCGTAAATTTGGTCAGGCTGCTCCTTTCTGCAGGCCAGCCCCGGCTGCTGCCCCAGGATGTGAACTGTCAGTTCGCATAGCTGGTGATGAGTTGCAGAACCATCAGTAAAGGTGAAGACGGCAGAAGCAAGAAAGATTCAAGACTGGTGGAAATCATTTCACAAGGAAAATTTCAGCCATCAGTGGGAGGAAGCTTTGAAAAATGCTGCCATTTCCGAGTCAGAACGAAGGAAAAATTAAATTACTGCCGGTGAGGCGAGCCAAAGTCGCATCTTACCCTAGGGAGAGGTTTGATAATGGTAAACATTTGACAGCTGGCCTGAAGTTGTTATCTTGTTCTAACAGTTGTTATAGTCTGAGTGAACATTTCTGATAAGAGAACAGAAAGAAAAACACTAACCCATTTTTAATTTCTTGCTCTCTGTATTTGAGGCTGCGGTGCCCAAAGCCAAACAGGTTTAAAGCCGTTTGCCACCATCACTCCCATTAAAGCCTTGGCTTTTACACCGAGCTCAGGCTTGGGAGGGAACAACATCACTGGGTACAGCAATACCTCAGCAATGATTTAAAATAACTTCAACCTCTCCCTCTCTATATCCCTTAAATACCCCTCCTCTGCCTCACCACAAGCAATTACAAGAATTAGCCCTAAATTAGAGTGAAAGTGGAAAAATTAATTCGTTTAAGTATTGAACTTCAAGATCTACCACAAAATCTTGTTTTGGTATTACTTTACTCCAAGCTGTTGATGTACAACCACAAAACTTGAATTCCTTTATTATTCTTTACTAAAGAATACTTATTCAAACACATTAGAAAGACAGCGAGCTGTGTTCCACCTGAGTGGAGCAATAATAAATGAAAACCAGTTCTGTTTAAGCAGAAATAGGTATGCTATCTTCACAGGAAATTTAATTATACATCAGAATTTTTTTTGTGCTCAGTTGTTACTGACAAAGCATGTATTGAGGAGGGAGACAGGGCTCTGCTCCCTCCTGCCATTAGCAGCTCCTCCTTTAGGAAAACACAGCCTGGGTATGGAAAGTACATTACATGTATGTCAAAATCAAACTGCCATGGGCTGCTTGGGTTTTTTGGTTTTTTTTTTTCTTTTTTAAATCAGGAATGCATTTCTAAGCTGTTTAACACAGCTTAACCTCACAGAACACATAAACAAAGCATTCACCTCCCATTAAAAATAATTAAGATTAATATTTGCCATGGCTATTAAACTCTGTTCAATAACTTATTGATATGGACTAGGGGTAAATCTTCCTATCCCTGAGCACCTAAAGCCTCCCTGTCCCACGTGCCTCCTCCTGCAGGGAAAGCTGACAGAGAGCTTTTCCCTGATGGTCACGATCCCAATCCCAACCCCAGGCACAGGATAAAACCCCAATTAGACAGGCAGCATGTGAAGCTTGTCCCTTAGACACCTAAATTAACTCCAAAACTCTTTCTCTATCTCCTGCATTAACAGGTAGAAAGTGTTTCATTACTTTTTCCAGCGACTCTGCCCCTCTCTTAAAGCAAGAGTGTATAAATTGATATTAAAGTATGGTATTTTGAGAATGTTTCAAAGTAAGGTCAACCTCGTATTAAAAACCTACTAGTGTAGGCTAAAATAACAGTCTGGCTGAGCAGCCCTGGGTGCATCTGGGTTCAATTACCCACTACATCCTTGCTGTGTTTTCTAGCAGCAAGAACAACGCAAGCACGGCTCGGAGTTCACGGGTAATGTCAACGTTGGGTTACTCAAAGAGGAACCAGATAAATCATCCAAATATCACAGTCATATTGGCAGCCCGCTTTTCCCCCCCTTCATCACTGAAAGCAGCACAAGGTTGCATAACAACAAATAGAGGACAAAAGTCCTCACCTCGGGAGGAGGAGGGAGCCCAGCTGGAGCCCTGCTCTCCCTCACACACAGGAGTCAAAAGCACACGCTGAAAATGCCTCACAAAAAAGGAGGCAGAACCCAACCTAATGCACAAAGCAAACAAACACAATTTACCATGCTGGCACCCTGACTGATTCCTTTTTATTTGGTGTTTGACCCTGGAACAATGAGGCTGGATTAACATTCATTATTTGCATTCAAGGAGCTGTCGTGGGGAGCAGGAACTGCTCCAGCACCAGCCTGAGAAACAAGAGAGCCTGGGACACTTGTGGAGTCATTGGCTCTCTCCTTTCTGACCCCCTCCACGGTGCCCAAAAATATTGGACTAAATAAAAGCCCCGCCATGTGTTGCTTTCATGTTGTCAAGCTGGTTAACAAGGATTTAAGAGCTGCCTGGGTAAACATCACACTGGGGCTCCATCAGCAACATCCTGGGAAAGGGGATGAGGGATTGGGAGCAGCCATCCCGAGCATCCCATCCCAGCCAGGCTGCCACAGACTACACAAAAACACACTCCAGTGTCACCAGCCCTCCCAGGGGACAGTGCCACATCCCTGCACCCCAGCTCCACCTCCCCAACTGGTCCCAAACTGGGACCAGGCACTCAGAGCCTGCATAAAACCTCAGCAGTGTCTCTGTCTGCAAAGGCAGATGCTCCTCCAGGGAATGCAAGATTGTCCTCTGCTTCCATCAAGGCCCATAAAAAAGCAATTGTCAGTAAAGTTGCTCAAAATTATGTATGTTCTGGGAGTGCTGCACCAAGTATTTTTAAAGCAGCATGTTTAATTCTGAGCAGCTCTGTATGAAACATGGTAAAAGGCAGCAATAAATCACCAGCATCCAAACTGCCTCTGTGGTGCATGAGGATCAGTTCATCCAGTCTGGAATTCTGTTTGCATCAAAGTAATAACACATTTGCAAAGTGATCAATCAGATTAAATTTAGAGGAAAATGTGTTTTTTACCCAAACAGTGCTTGTCAGAACACTTCCAAGTTAGAACATAAGATTTTACTCCAATTTTCCAATGCTCCATGTTATACATATATATATAATAAATTCATGTCACTGTAATGTACCTAATTATATAAGGTCATTTCTTATAGAAAAGCACAGGTATAAAAGTTTGATGCCAGAACAGTCTGGCTGTTTATTAATTTACTATTGCAGATGAGAAACCCTCCTCTGGCTGCTACAGGGATGGATGCAATGCACTCCTGCCTTCCAGAACAGCAACCTGCCAGCTTACAAACATCACCCAGGCTGCAGAATGCCAGGCTGGGGCACCCCAAGGCTCAGGGCTGTGCTGGAGCCTCCTCTGCCTCTCCCAGCACTGCCCTGAGCTCACCTGTTTCCCTGGAGACCAGCATTTGCAATCAGGGCTACAAATACTATAAATACACACAGCAACTGGGCATCTTTGGAAGCAAACCTTCCAAGCCATTTGCCATCTCAGGAATGTTTTAACTTTTGGCTAGAGAATTATTTTGGTCGAAACAGAATATGAATGCAGCCCTCAGATGGGCTCAGAGCTGCAGTGAGGGGAAATGTGAGGGGAAAGTGATCCCTGGACAGGTCATCACTGCTGCCAGGGAATGGAGAATTTTATCAATGAATCCAGACTTTGCTGCCTGTTCTCACATTGGGAAAAAAAGCTTAATATCACTGTGAATCACTATAAAATAAGAAACTGAGATTATAAACTTATTTCTCACCACCTACTGCTAATGGTCAAGGAAAGGCCCTAAAGCATCAGCTGATGCTGAAGGAACTGATCCAACAGCAGCTCCAAACCTCTGCCTGCCTTGTCAGCTCCTTGCAAAGGCTGCAGGATTTACACAATTCCTTTTGCCAAGTCCTGGTGGAGATCTACCAGCATTCAAAGAAGTCATTTACACTTTGTTGGGCTCAGATTATCCACACAGTTCCTACTGACTAAACAGGGAGGTGCAGCTTGTCTACTAAATAATAAATAATTTATTTTCTGGACAGGACATGGTCCAGTGGAAAGTGTCAGGAGTAGAATTAGATGAGTTTTAAGGTCCCCTCCAATCCAAACCAATGCAGAATTCTGTGGTTTGATGTTTCTGAGGCAACCAAGACAAACTGGAAAGATGCAGAGGTGTGTGCACACAGACAGATGCAGTAACAATACCTTCTAACTCCAGCAGATTCTCTGTCATGTCCTTTAATTTTATTTATTCTTCCATCTTATCATGTGAAGGTTTCAAGATCCTTTCAAATACCGGTTGTAAATCATGAAATAGTATCTTCAGTAAAATGCCCAATTTTAGGCTATGATTGAAGATACCCATTTACATCAGTGGAATTTCAACTTTGCCAAGCACTGAGCACTTCTCCAGCCAGGAAAAAGGAATTTCTTTTGCACATAGCACTTCACTAAAACTTTGGCAGGTTGGGCATTAATGACCAGAGAAACAGAAGATTCATATTTAGTTCTTACTGACCCTTAACATCTGACTGGCACAGTGGTAAATCAAATACAATTTCATGCTGAAAACTAAAGTTTCAGGTGCACAGTTAAATACAGCCTGGCGGGGGAGAACAGAGCTTCCTTCCCTGGCTGCCTCTTGGAGCAGACAGAATTTTCACCAGGTTCCATCAGATCCATGTTTGGTACCTTGACACAAACCTGCTTACAAAGGTACAGGGACTGATGTTGGCTTTCAGGCCTTGATCTTGCTCCAAAAATTCATATTCCCAAGGGAAAGCACCCCAGTAAATAAATATTGAGACACACTATTAAAAACCCCAGTCACTGTTTTCCTGCTGAGTGCACTGGGGAGAGCTCAAGACCCTCAGCTGTGCAGGGGCAGAGATGGAGTCTCCCCTCACAGGACACTTTTAGTGCCAGGAGGGGAGTGGGGCTTTTTAACCCTGCTTGGGGCTGAATTTGCTTCCAGAATTTCAATCTTTCCCTTGCACTGCAGGCTGGAATTGGGAGTTCTGGCAGAAGGGGGCTTTGGGGAGTGTATTTTAGGAAGAACAAAGGGAAGCAACTTCAATACAGCCCTGAGCAGACTGTGCAGGCAGAATTGGTTTTTGTAAGAACAATATTCCTCTGACAAGGACGTGTAAGTGTCTGCTCTCATCTAACACAAAGCCCTTTTGAAGTAGGTGGTTTGGGTGCCAGTGCTGGTGCTCCTGACACACAAGAAAGGGTGGCTGAATGCAGCAAAAGCTTTGTCTGATCTGCATCACTTTGAACCATAAAAGCAGCAAGAGGGAAAACAGAGGGGAAGGCAAGTGCTTAATCCTGGACAGCGACTTTCTTTAAACCTCCTCCAGTGCCCAATTAACTGCAGCAAACCTGCCCTGCCACAGCACTGGGTGCTGCTGCAAAAGGACCACTGAGGCTGCAAACACATGTAAATGATAAGTTTGTCTAGAATTTAGCCAGCATTTCTTAAGTGGTTACTTTTATTTCTGTAGCGTTGGCACTGCTGAGATGCCAGCACAGAGGAGCAGCCATCACTCACCCTGGTATTTATGAAGAATTCATGGGGACACCTCTGCAGACACTCTGGCATCATTCTGAAGCACCATGAATTCCACAATCACCTTTTGGGAGGAGTTGGGAACTTCGTTTCCAGTACATTAAGAATGAATGTGGGGTTTTTTTGGACATTCAAGTTTATTTTCTACTGCACATCCTTGAGTCCATCTTTACAGACTATTTGCCCACAGTCTCTGTCAAAGAGGCTACTGAGCAGCTCAGAAACAAGAATCCAGGTGATTTTATTTAATTCTGGCCCAGCTGAGAAGAGTTGCTGAGATCTGCTGAAGCATCACATCCCCTAACACTGAATTTCTCCAAAAGGATCTCAGACCAAGCCATCCAAGTTCTGGATGATCTGAAGAGCTCCTGCAGATGGAGCACACACAGAATCCCACTTTGCTGAACACATCTCCATCCCAGAATTAGCAAATTCTTTTTAAACACTTTCCATGTGATTATGCCTAATGAATAAACAAACACACATTTACGATGGGGAGATGTCACGGTTCAAAAAAGCAACACAACATCTTTCAGCTACCCTTTCTCAAAGCCCTAATAAGCCTGTGCATAAATCAAACCCTTCCTTGCTTGGATAGACTCTCACTGAGACGTGCCCATGGTGCTAATTCAGAGCAGAAAACACTCTTATTCCAGGCCACTGCAGTGAAGTGACATTTACCTAATGCAGCTATAAATTTCCTGATAATTAGTGGGCAGCTGATGGTGATGCAAACTGACTAGTGCAGCAATGCCAGTCTCAAACTAGCTCTCCAACACCCACAAGTTAATCAGATTGAAACCCAAAAATTCCCCAAATTCTGACTGGTGCAGTGGCTCAGGGACAGAGGCTGGTGCCACCGAGCTCCCACCAGTGCTGTGATCTCTTCATGGTGCAGACACAGCCACTAACGAGGTGGAGCTCCCCTGAACACTCCACTTCTCACATCAAACAGCTCACGTGACTCTTCACTTAGCCACAAGTAATCAGCATTTCCTGAATTCTGCATGATTGTGGAGCAAATGTAGATTAGTTCACTTGGAATTAAAATAATGGAATTTGGAGGGGTACAAAATGGTGCTTTCTAAAGTAACTTGCAAAAGCCACTTCTAAAATTTCACAGCCAGGTTTGAAAGCTTCTGGTGTCAAGCTGGATTTTCAATGTAAAGTAGGTGAGCAATTAAAAAAAAAGTTTAAAAATAAAAGTTAAGGAATCTGGCATCAAATCACACCACCTTTCACTCATCATGAAGTGCACGCTCTGGAGTGCTGCTTCACTCTTTGTCTCTACCCTAAAAAATAATTCAGTTGGACAAAAATATATTAAGGAGCCTTAATTTTAGTTTTATTTTTCCAACGTTTACATTCTAATACTTTGGAAGTATCAGAATTAGAATCAGACTAAAGAGCAGCCTTAGATGCACAGTGAGTTTATTTAACTCTGCAGGAACTACCATGGAAGCTCAAGTAGCTTCTCAGACAGAGAGAAAACACAGACCCATCCTTTAAAATACTTTCTCAAAACAGTCTTTGACCTCTTGGGTGCATCATGAACAAGGCCAGTCAATCAGAGAAAACCCTTCTCCCTGTTTTTTTTTTTTTTCCTTGGATGAACTGTTCCTTTATCACACTATTTTAGGAAGAAAAAAAACCTTTTGGCTTGATAGGTCAGAATGTTGTTCTAAAGCAAAGCACGAGCTAAAATTTCATGAGAAAGTTAATTAACATTTGGAAAATACCCTGAAATTCTCCCTGAATGCAAAGGGCCATGCACATCTGTCACTGGTCAGAAGTGCCCAGCTCTGCACTGATTCCCAAAGGAGGGAACAAGGAAGGAGTGCTGGCACAGCTGGCACAGCTGGAGGGGGGCACAGGGACAGTGCCCAGCACAGCTCCCAGCCCTGGGGTGCAGCAGGCTCAGATGAGATGCAGGATCACAGTTTGCACTTTCCCAGCTGCACTTTGGGTTTTGCTTTCCTGTTGTTTTGGACAACCAAGCTCAGGGAGGAGGGACGGACAGGTCCAAGTGGAGCAACCTGGGCTGGGAATTGAAGCCTTGAAGAAAACAGGGAGGAAACTCTGCTCAACTTTCCAGACAACCCCAAACTGGAGGGGGTGTGGGAGAGCTCCAGGGGACTCAGAGGAACCTGGTGAGACCCCACAGGACAAGTGCAAAGTGCTGCTCCTTCCCCAGCAGCTCCTGTTGAGGAGCCACAGCTCAGTCCCTGCTGCTCTGAGGAACTCCTGCACCTCACACAGCTCCTCCCTGCATCCACAGCATCCTCACACCAGCACAAACCTGACAGCAAAGTGCCTGCAGAGATCAGGATGGATTTTAACAGACCCATCTAGTCCCTGCATGAGGAATGCACAGACCAATAAAGGCAGGGCACATTTTTCCACATACTCAGCTTTTACTTCATGCACTAATTATAGCCCAGGCTGGTCTTTAAAAGTGGGAAAAACCACAGAGTTAAAACCAAAAAAACTACAATAGGGTGAAATAATTGCATTTATTTTTGTTCTGAATTCCTGATTAATAGAAGTGTCAGACCATGCAGAACCTACCAATGTGCTTTTGAGACTTGTCTCTGGTTACACGGCCAACACTAGATAGGAACTTTATGACCTCTCTGATTTAAAGCCTGGTTTGTAAGCATTACTTTTTGTCATTCTTTTTCCTTATTAAAAAGGGCAGTGTGGAAAAAAGATGATTAAAGATATCAAACAAACACCAAACCTCCTGTGAATGGACTGTTGGAAAATAAAGTACGATTTAATGACGTGAGAAATTAGATGAAACTGTCAAGTTTAAAGAATCTTAAAATGGTTAACAGGTCAAAACATAAAAACTTCTTTATGTATAGACTGAATATAAAGGGAACATGGTAAGTATCTGCCAAGGGTTAATTGCAACCCTGCATGAAAAGCAGTTAACAAGTGAGAGTTAGAACACCCAGGAGGAAAAGAAAAATTTTTCCAGTGCCATGAGAAATAAACAACAAGGGGGAAATATTTCCTTTGGCCACTGTTACCTCCTCTCCAAAAGCTCAGAGGAGCAGTGGGAATGCCAGGGCCTGGTTTGCTCTTGACTCCCTCTGCAACATTTGTCTTCATTAGCACTCTTTTTAATCAGGGCTCCTTCATGAGTGTTTCTGCGGGGCCCCCAGGGGCGGCTCCGCGCTGCGATAAATCAGCGGCCGCACCGCAAGGCACCGATCAGCGCTCTCAGGGAAAGAACAACACTCAGCGCCGACCACGAAAGGCTTGCAGCAACCTGAGGGCTCGCTGGCCTCCAGCAAGAAGGGCCCACATCAAAACCATCAGCCACTGAACCATCCCTACCTCCTAGGCTCGGCGGGACTTGCACTCGGAGATATTATTGAAAAGCGTCCTGCGCGCAAATTGGTCTCGCTGGGTAAAGGGACTTTCTGATAAAGCTCTCACCCCCTGAGCTTGGTTCCTCCAATTCAGTGGATTGTACTTGTGCCTCCTGCTAGAAAGCGTTCAGAGAAACAAACTTGGTAATGGATATCTTGTGCTGCCGTCCTAAAGTATCTTGAGGGAAAAAAAATCAGTGTACAATGAACTGAAAGAGGAGGAAAAGGAAATGGATAGAAGATAACACACTCCCAAGGCACCTCATGTATTACTGCAATGGAAAAAGAAAATATTTCGCCCATTTCTTTTGTTTTCAAAGGTTATTTATAAACACAACTAAACAGATGTCCTCTCAAAAGGAAAATATCTGCATAGGTTATCTGTGCTCACACCCATCCCACTGGATCCAATCCCTTTAAAACTCCTGCATGATGTTCCAACGGCAGAAACAATTGATATTTCAATAGCTCTTATTATTCCTTAAAAGTGTCCAAATCCCCCACGCTGCATCAGTGCTTGCCAAGGACACCACAGAAAAAGCTGAATGCACACCCAAGCCCTTGTGTCTCCCCCAGCTGCCAGCACCTCTGAGAAATAACCCTGAGCTGCAAAGCTGAGCACTGGCACCCAAATTAGCAAACTAAGCATCCTCCCATCCAAGGGCTCTTGAACAAAAATGCCAGAGCAAGCTTTTCCAAAACCACAACTGCAGCCATCCATGGGTTTGGTTTCTTTTCCCTGTTAAGGCTCATCTCTATGGTACCTGGAAATCTGGCCCATGGAGATAAAGAGATTGTGGAAAGATCACAGAAAAAAAAAAAATCTTCCACTGTTCCTACTTCCAAAACTCAGGAAGGTCCAGGAATCACATCCCTGCAGTGAGCTGACTCCAGCACTGAAATTCAGGCTAATGTAGGAAAATCTCCAGTCCTAAAGCAACAAACCAGAATTATTTACTGTTGTCTCCTTTTCTTTTTGGGCTATACAAACTGCAGGATGGATTCCCTTTGAGCTGAGGGTCTCTGTGAGGGAATCAAAAAGCCTCCTCATGACTCTGAGTGGCAGCACCTTGGGCCTGACCTCTGCCAAACTGTTCCCAAACCCAGAAAGCACCACTGGGACAGAGCAGCTTCTGACTGCAGGTTTAATCCTGAGCACCAAAGAGGGAAGGAAAGAGAGACAATCTTTGCTGTGAACTCATTGTGAACTTCTGCAGAGTTGCAGGCTCACACTCAGGTTTATTACCATGAGCAAGATTAAATATTTACTGTGGTAATTAAAATACAAGTAAATAATCTAATTATGCTTGTTGATGAATAGTAATTTGAATTTTGGAGTTATCTAAGTAGCTATTTTCAGATCACTGAAAGGAGCATAGAGTATTCAGTTAAGGGGACACACTGTGCTCCAAAGCCCAATCTTTGAGCACTATAAATAGGTGGTTTAGGAAAGTTAGGGCCGGGTTCTATTAGAGGAGCTGCTAAACCAGAGCGTGGAATGCAGCAGAAATATTCCCTGCACCAACAGTGCTCCTTACTTCAAAGAATTCAATATACCCCAGCACTCCCTTCCCAGAGATGAAAATCGCCATTTGAACTTGTCTGGTCCCACTCCACTTAAATGATCCTTTAATTTCCTTTCTGATCCCGAGCCCTCAGGTGCCCGGGGTCGCATGAGGAGTTCACAGCTCCTCTGCTGAGCTCCTGATCCTCTCCCCAGCAGCCCTTTCCTGTCTCGCTGTGCCTTGCGTGCTCCGCGTCAGCTGCCAGCCCCAATCCCCCTCCTGCAACGCCCCTTCCCCCTCCAGCCCGGGCCTGACGTCCGGAACTGACTTAGGAAGTGCTCTAATGGTTACCAAATTTTTTGGGAACTGCCTCAGCTTTTGGGAGCTGAACATGTGTTCAGGGCAGGCAGCATCCACCGGCACCACTTGACCTCACGGCAGCCTTCGACTTGCTGATTTTTCTTTTCCTTTTTTTTTTTTTTTTTTGTTCTTTTATCCCCCCCCTCTCTCCTTGAAAAAACAAGAAAACTTTTACCAGATAACACATGATGTAAATGCAAAATTATGTTGTGAAATGACTGCAAACATGCTGTTTTCCAGATGTCTGACGAGACAGTAAAGAACCAGCACAAAGAAGGGTCAACGCTTTCCGTCAGAGACTCTGCTGGGTTCCACGTGAGAAAAAAACAAACCCCAAACCCCAACATTCAGATCTCATCAACTCAAGGGGCTCTGCACAGCTGACAAGCTATTTAGGCTTTAAAAAATAAAACGTGAGCTTGCTCTGTCATCTGCCAAATTTCACTCCATCCATAGGTGGTTAAAAGCCATTTGACTGTTAACATTCTATGAATTTCCTAAAGCCATTATTGCCTCAAATGCAAGAGACTGCCTGGGAATCTCTGCTCCTGGGAAAAGCTATCCGAGGTAAGCAGGGCTGCACCCTCTGCTTGCTTATAAACACAAATCTCCCCGCACAAGCCCAAAACTTTGCAGGAGAAAACGATCAAAAAGAGTTGGAAGAAGAGATGAAAGAGCAGAGCAGCTGCCAGGCACTTCCCCTCATCCCCACCATGCCAAGAATGCCTGACTATTGCCACAAGGAAAACCAGCTTTTGTTCTCATCCCAGCTGATGCCAGAGGCACAGACAGATCACCCTGGCAAGCTGGGACCAGGGGCCATCTCTGCATCCAGCCATCAGCACTGGCAGGGCTGCAATTCCATTTCTTTCCAGCTCTGCTTCCTCTCCCAGGACACAAACCTGTCCTGTTGCGCCAGGCCATCAGCAGCAGGGGTTATAAAATTCTTGCTACTCTTTTCTTCTCTCCCCTTTTCCACTTAAACAATTATTACGGAGTACATGACTTGTGATGGGCTGGGTGATGCTTTTTACAGAAATTCAACAAATTAATCTTGAATTTCAGCACGTTTCTACACAGGGAAACACCAACCATAATTCACAGACAGCTGTGCAGAAGTGGAAGCTGCAGTTCCAGACCCACTCATTTATTAGTGTGGGATCCACCCTGTGCAGGATCACTTTGGACACCTTTTAAAGACCTGTGGTCGTGACATGACCTGGGATGTCTGCATGGTGCCTGCAGCTCAGTGAGGCCAGGCTGCTGCTCTGAACAGCCTCTGTGCAGCTCCAGGCTGCATCCCTGAGGTTCTGGGAGCAAGGAAAGGCATCCCCTGAGATCCCCTACACGAGGACACCACGGTGTGATTCCAGTGAGTTACGGTTTGTCTTTATGCGAAAGCAACACCACTGAAAACACTTTAACTGCAGACAGAGCATCTGTGGATGTCTCTGAAACTCCTGGTTCTGTTCTAGATGCACTCATCAATTCCCCTGCAGACAAACCCCAAGCCCACAATGAATTCATTCACTGCACTCAGCAGCCAGCAGTAGCCAGTAGTTGGCAGCACGGTCCCTCCACCTCAGCCACAAGCCTTGGGGAAATCTCCCCTGGCTGGCAGGAATCTGCATCTGACAGTATTTCAGGAACATATTTGTTCTCCCTCCCTGCAGTAATCAGGATAAAAAGTTCCTGTGCTCTGCCTGCCTCTCTGACAAAGCAGGATGTTCCTCTTCCAGGAGAGTCTGACACACAAGGAGCTGGATTTCCCTGTGTTACTGAACCAATAAAATCCACAGCTTGTCTCTCTCTGTGTTATTACAGCACTAAAATATTGCAGGAATTGAAATATGTACTTAATTTTATTTACAGTGAAGGAAATCATTCATTTGGTTGTGAAAGAGTTAATAAGGAAGAAAATCACACACAGTGCGTGTTAAAGGTTAGAGGAATAATCAGTCATTTGAAAAACACTACATAAACATTTTTCCGGATGCAATTTTCAGTCCAAGGATACATTTCCCAGTAGAAATCAGCAGCTAAAAAGGAAATCATTTAGTCTCCATAAGTGCCAAATTGTATCCTGATTTTTCCTGGTCTGGCTCAACTTTCAAAACTAGTGGTTCAACTTCTGCAATCTTTCACCCAATGACTATATAAACACATCCTTATAAGACAGACATAATCCTTGGGTGGGCCAATTTATGTTGGATTATGAAAATACTTAAAGTACAGAATCGTATAATGACTGTTGTCCTTTGGTTTCCACTAAAAGGAAAAAATCCCCTCCAACACAGACAGTGTCTGCTCCTTCCAAGGGCTCTCCACGACACTCATCTCTGGCAACTGTGTCAACATCTCCTCAAAGTGATTAGGTACCACTCCATTTATTATTTAGTTATCACAAGCTCTGTTTTAATGACACCTAATGTGACAGGTATCTATTTTGAGCTTTCACGTGCAAAAGGAAAAAGAAAATAATCCCTGGCAAATTGTCTGCACATCAGTGTGGCGAGTCCCTGCTGCACAAGGGGAGGGGGCAAGTTGTTCCCCACCCCAGGCAGAAAAACAGTTCTCACTCTCAGAAATCCTCTGGCTACTCTCTGTTTGGTTAAAGGTTATATAAATAGTAGCTTTAAGAAGGATAAAACAATCTCCATACAAAGCAAACATATTCATTGGTAATTTATTGCTGCCTGATGCACATATACACATACCCAAGTATAGATGTTAAATCCAAAAAATTATCTGTTCCTGCCTGCTTGTGCTTTCAGTGATGGAACTGAGGAACAATGGAAACTTTTATTCTTTGTGGAAAGGTAAATTCTGTTTTTTCACTTCCCCTCTGAAACTCTAGAGTTTTTACAGGCAACTACAAAAGTCAGCGTGTTAAAGCCAACAGTATCCCATCTTCAACACTTCCATGTGGTAGAACAAAACTTTCCTTTCCCTCCAATGTATAAAGTTATGTGAAAGAAGACATTTTTTTCAAGTCTACAGAGAGTAAAGAATAAATTATAGCGATAAGATCTGGAAAAGTTTGGTTGGAAGTTAAGAGATTTTCACATCTGTGTCTACACATCCATGCCTTGGGAATAATGTATCTCGAGTACCAGTCACATAAAAATGCAAGAAATTGTTCCTCTCTCAAAGGCAGCCAAATCATTCATTGTACTCATGTCTACACTTTGACTGGTAGCTTCCAGCAGAGATCTGAGCTAGCAAACTCCAAGGTTTCCCCTGATTTCAAACCCTGCCTGTTTAACGTGTGGCTGCATTAAAAAATACATAATTAGTAACATATACACAGCTTAATTCACCGTGGCATTATTCCCTCTTTGAGCTGGAATAAGTTAATTTATTCATGCTGTTCAAACATAAACTGAGTGATAGTGCAGGGGCTGTGCCTGTAACACCCTGAGCCTGATTTATACCCCTGCAGCCAGTGACCATCCTTCCCTGCTTTCTGAGGGCTTTGGGATTCTCTGCTTTTCCAGGCAGATTCTCACACTGTGCTGGGAATAACAGCCCAGTGTGATGTCAGCCAGGCTGAGAAATTCCTGCTCATTTATTGAGACAAACGTGGCACAGCCTTTCATGCCTGCTGCAGAACCCTTGGGTGCATCCCACGGCAGGAACAGGAGGACTGAGCTGTTTGAAATGCTCCTCAAAGCTTTCCTGAGCCAGCTCAAGATGGGAGAAGAGCTGAAAATAAAGCAAAATGTGCAGCCTAACCCTGTATGGGCATTGCCCCCTGCCCAGTACAGCTGCTCAGGTAACATGATGCACACCTTGACACACATTCCACAGCTTTGTTTCCATAAAGAATAAAATTATTTCAGCCATCAAGACTCCAATGCTTTCCTCCGGCTGTCTTGTATAATGTATGATTTATTTACACAGATCATATGATGAACCTCTAATCCACAGATATTAATATTAATTAATAAATACCTCATATTCCAGAGAACACACACTGAGATCCTCCAACAATGAAATCTAAGTACCTCAGATGCTCACTTTATCCTAATTTTTGACAGGGCAAAACATCCCAACAGGTTCAGCAGGGCAGAATTGTAGCAGGCACACTAAGAAATGCCCCAGTAGCTCTTTGAGGCACAAAAGAAAAGTTTTTGATCAAAATCAAGAATTTCTGGCTGACATATTTCACGTTCCTTTTGGATTTAAAACACCCTGCTCTGAAAGCCACCATTATTTCCAAGTGAAGAAAGAAAAGGGAATTTGCCCCATTTCTCCCCACTCCTCACTCCTCCATTGTCCCCTGTATCTATTTCCAGGAAGCCAGATTCATTAGGGTTAATCTGCCTACTAAATGAATAAACAAAGGATTTCTCTGTCACTGAGGGGCCAGGTGAGCTGATATCATCTTCTAACCCAGAAAATCACCCACAAAAATACAGAGCAGGAAATTACCTGCTGCAATCCCACACCTGGGATCATTTGGCAAGTGCCTTAGAAATGTTGAGTAGATGACTGAAATCAAACTAATTATGTGGGGTTTTTTTTAATGCAGATCTTCTATCAGGAGGGGAAAATGGCCTTTCTGAAAATGTGATGTAAAAAGGGCTCGAATGTCTTGGTTTACCTCACTTAGTAAAAATGCAGAGAACTTCCCTGGATGAAAATGTTACAGGATTTGTGTAATTAAAATATTCTGTTTCCTCACAATGACAGTCACCTCTGGCTGTCCCCAGCAGTGCCCTCACTGCACAAACAGCCAGGTTTACAAATTGTTGCTGTGAGAATCTAATAAAAGATACAGAAAAAGGGACCTGGTGGAGCTGAGATAAATATAATTTCTAACGCCACAATTATCCACCTGCCCAGGGAACTCCTCACACGGACCCAGCTCCAGGAGCTGTCAGTTCTTACATTCCTGGTGGGGGTCCCAACTTTGGGATTTGACACCTGAAGAAGGAGTGGAGATCTGGAAAAGGTTCAGATTTTACTTCCCAGATCTTGTGGAAAAAGTAAATCAAACCATGGGATGGTCTGGGTGGGAAAGGACCTTAAACATCATCAATTCCCACCCCCTGCCATGGGCAGGAACATCTTCCACTACCCCAGATTGCCCCAAACCCTGGACCTGGGACACTTCCAGGGATGGGGCAGCCACTTCTGCAGGCAAACACTGACAGGCACCAGGAGCAGGAAGAGAGGTTGGGGGAATTTACCAAAAAACTCCAAAGATGAGACAGGAACAAGAATTCCTTCAATGCAGGGTGTGAGCTGGGCATGTGTTAGAGCAGAAAAAGGAGCCAACACAGGGATTAAGAATACAGAAAACACCATAACAAAAGTGAAGATGTGTTCAGCTGTAGCTGGAGGCAAGAAAATTTGAGGAAAAACGAAACAAAAATGGAAGAGGTCCCAAGATTCAAAGAAAGAAGGCACAGCTGGGTAGAAACACAGGCACAGAGCCCAAAATTCAGAGCTTGGCAATGCTGAGGAGGAAGAAAGGGCAGGATTTGAAGCTTTGGGCTGAATGCTGCTCCCAAAATTACCCAGCAAAGTGCTCCCTTCCCTCCTGCAAACATGGATTGCATTTGATGCTCCTTCTACAGCAAGCAAGAAGAGATAAATTAAAGCTGAGAACCTCGAGAGGGCTTTGATCCTATTGCCTGCAAATATGTAGAAGGATATTTTCTCCAGACATACTCGTGCTATATATGGGAACCAAATGCTGACTAATCATACAAAGCCTCTGGTGCCTGAGCACAGCTGGGATCTGCACAGAACACTGCCACAAGGGCCCAGGAAAATGGGGAAAGCCAAGAAATTGCTGAGAAAGAGGAGAAAATAGTGATCAAAGGCACTGGAGGCCGCCTCAGAGAGGAGGGAGAGTTTCAGGCTGCCGAGCTTTAAGATCCAATTGACACATTTATTCTTGTATTACTGAAATTCAACAGGCCAAGTCATGATTATCCCCTTTCCAAGAGAAAAATTATCCTATCTGAGACCTGCTGACTCAGGACAGCAGCAACAGGATGCAGAAGGCTGAATTTTGGTTTATTGGTTCATAGACAGCACCAGCTGGCAGGGATGGAGCTGTTCATCAGGACATGGCCTCATGTCCCAGGCACAGACAGGGATGGGATGGGGACAGAAGCTCAGATGTGGCATTGTCACTGTGCTGATGGCCAGGGCACAGTCAGGGCCTCACAGCTTGAGCGTGCTGAGGAAATGGGGGTTTCATTTCTCTGGGTACTCCTTATCCTCTGAAGGGGGAGAAACACCAACTCAAAGAGCAGCATCAATTCTTGCCTTTCACTTAAAGTGCTCATCAGCGTGGCATAGCTAATTAATGCTTTCAATAGGTGTTAAAAATTCCTGGGCTGCAAGGCAGTAAATGCATTATGAGCAGGCAAAGGCAAGTGGCTCCAGTTTAGAGGCACAAAGGTGAGATAATGGCCTTCCACATCACTGAACTGTCAAGCTCATTTAGCACAAAGCCTGGCATCTGGAGATTTCAAATCATACAGCCGTTTAAAAATATATAGAATGTTAAATTAAATGACAAACACGGGACATGTCACCTTTTACAGGCAGAAATGTAAAACCAAAGCATATGTTCTCCAACTGGATTTGCTTCAGGATCAGCAATATTTTTGTAACCTCATTAGTTTCTTGACTTGGTTTTAAACATGCAAGGATGGATATACAAATAAGTTGCAGGTCCTCCACGTGACATCCTCAATTATAAGTCAATCTTTACCAGCAAAGTAAATTAAGAACTGGAAGTTTAACTCTTGTGGAAGGTGAAGACAATGAGGAAAATTTCTGAAGGCTGTTAGGGATGAAACTCCCTGTGAATCCAAGAGATGAGTGCAAATCCCCCAGTTTCAAAGCTACATTTACAATGTGGCTCTGTGTGTGCCAAACTGGTCCTGCCACCCCCAGGGCTCAGAGGCAGCAATGGACCCAAGCTCTGGCTGTGTGACAGAGCCCAGGCTGTGGCTGGCTCCTCACAGGGCAGCTCTGGCTGTCATCGTGTCCTGTCACCTCTCTGGTGGCAGTGCCACACCAGGGCAGCTCTGTGGGACGAGGGGAAGGTGACAAAGCCCAGTTCCCTGCACCATTGGGTACCTCTGCGTGGTGATGCTGCTCTGCACAGACCAGCTCTGCGTCCCCTGGCAAAGGAGGCAGCCCTCACCTGCCACCCCTGTGTCCCCTGGCAAAGGAACATCCCTCACCTGTCCCCCATGCCAATTCCATGTCCCCTGGCAAAGGAACACCCCTCACCTGTGCCCCATGCCAATTCCATGTCCCCTGGCAAAGGAACATCCCTCACCTGTCCCCCATGCCAATTCCATGTCCCCTGGCAAAGGAACACCCCTCACCTGTGCCCCATGCCAATTCCATGTCCCCTGGCAAAGGAACACCCCTCACCTGTGCCCCATGCCAATTCCATGTCCCCTGGCAAAGGAACACCTCTCACCTGTCCCCTGGCAAAGGGAGGGCCCCTCACCTGTGCCCCATGCCAATTCCATGTCCCCTGTGCCACCTCCCTGTCCCTCCCCGAGCCGTGACCCGCGCGGGCGCTCTCCCTTCACGCCTTGCACAATCCCTCACTCAAGGGTTATTAAAAGGCCAGAACTGGGCCAATAAAGCTGATTTTATTTGTTCATGCACAGCAGTGGGGGAGTGCTGCCTGCTGATGGCACTGAACAAACCATGACACCCCTGGTCTGAGCTCCTTGTCAGCTCCTGCTGGAGCAGCTCCGAGTTTATCAGAGCAGTGCTGGAAATGGCCACATCAGGCAGAGCTGGTGCCCCTTCACCTTCCCCTCCTCAGCCCCAACAAAAACCATTTTACAGCATGGGGAATATTTGATATACCACCTAATCATCACCAATTAATAATCTTACTGAGCCCTGATCACCTTTAAGCTGTGCATCCTCCCACAACCTTCCTCTGCAGGAACCAGCACAAACCAACTCCAGTATAATTTAATTTTTTTTTTTTTTTTTTTTGGTCAGGCAGATTCACAAAGTTTCAATCATGTTCCATTGGAGAAAAAGGAAAAAAGCATGAGCCAAACTTTGAAATTAAATCATGAAATAGTGAAGCCCTGCTGGCAGTTCAGCTTACTGGGCATCAAAGTTTAAACTTTGCTTTCAACCTCAGTTTTCCAAACACGCTGTCACTCACCATAATATGGGTTAAAAATAAGAGAAAGCAAAGATGAAATGTAAATGATTTAAATGCATGCATATGTTCTTTTGTAAAATGCATAATGCAGCTGCAAGATTTTTCCTCATATTTTGGACACAAATCAAGGGGGAAATGGTTCACTTACAACACAGTGAATTTTTAACTTCAGTGCTAAGATGCAGCTCCCTGCAAGCATTTCTGTGTATACTGAGTGTTGCTTTGCTTTTATTTGGGTTTTTTCCCTAGAGTTTAAATACAAACACCCAAACCAAAAGACTACCAGAGCACTTTTTCCTTCTCCAAATTCTTTCACACCAACTTTCGGCTTGTTATAAATCCACCAGCAACACAAAAGCTTTGCAGATGATCTACGGCCATTTACCACATCTTACATTCAATCCCAAGTAAAATCATCCTTATTTTTAAAATATATTTTAAGTGATGGGCAAAAAGTAGAGTACTCAGTGGTTTGCTCAGTAAATAACAGAGGCAGGGAAGGGGAGCAGGGAAAGGAGGCCCTGATTGTCACCATCCTCCTCCTCAGCTGCTCTGGGGTGCAAGGAGAGTCCTGGAGCTCCCAGCCTCAGCTTTGGGGTGTTTATTCCATCTTGGAGGAGCCCAGCTGGGATGTGCTCGTCCCAAAGGGACCATGGTGACCATCAGGAGCTCCTTTCCCTGCTCTCTGCAGCAGGCACTTGCTGGCACCAGCTTTGGCTTTTCAGAGCTCTCCAGGCAGAGCTGGAGCAGTAACCAGCACCCAATTTAGCCTGGCTTGTAATAAAAAGTGAAAGTTAAAAGCAATGCAAGCAGCAGATAAAGAACTATTAAAATCTGGCTGGGGTGGTGCCAGGGATGGAGTCCAAGGCAGGGGAGGAGCCACAGCCCCAAGCCAATGGCTATCCCACAGTGGTGGGTAATTAAGGAAAACAAAATATTTTCCATCTGTTTCTTTACCCCTGACGTCACCAAGGCAATAAAATATATACACAAGTGAGCACCAACAGGCTGTATTTCAACTTAAATATAAATATTTATTCCCAGCAGAGAACATCTTTACTCCAGTGAGTAGCCAGGGTGAGGAGGCTGTGACTGGAGCACCCTCAAGGTATTAAACTGCACCTTGGAGTAGATGAAATGCCTGGCTAACTTATCATGGCAAATAGCTCAGTTTTATGTGTCACATCCCCAAATCCACACTTCTGCTCACTCATCCTTATCACACTCTAATGGACAACTGCTAAAACCTGCTCCTTTTGGGTTAACAGTGGTGAAAATAAGTGCTTATGCTGATATTACATTAAAAATTACAGCAGGAGGAAGCTGAGAGACAAAAGGAAGGGTCTGCAGAGCCCTGAGGACAAGGGCTGATGTTCTGGAACACCTCCTGAAAACAGGGCAGGACAAGCTGCAGGATCTCAGGATGATCAGAACCAGAATCCTGAAACCATTAACATCCAACAGACACTGCAGGCCAAAGTGGCAACAAGAAAAACTGAGGCATATTTAGTTGTTTTCAAAGCAAACATGGGAAATGGTGAGCAAATACTTTGAAAGATAAAGCCTAATTAATGAAATCACTAAATAAAAATGTCTCTATTACAAACTGATCACAAATAAAGCTTTCCCTGAAACAATACTCCCTCCAAAACTCAAACACTCTTTTAATTTGCACATTCATTTTAAGGCCATTTCAAGCAGTCTAGATTATTAGATGAGCTTAGCATATGTTACAAGCTTATGAAAATATAAAGATTTGCAAAATGCCTCCTTTAAGCAGTGAAGGAAAAGAGCAGAAATGTCAATGCACACGCTGCCTGCAAATACCAGTGGTGTGTTATTTCTGTGCAATCTCTCAAAACACAAGTACAGACACTGAGGTTTCTGGATCTCTTGTAAGTTTAACAGTAGCTGGGAGCTCTTAGATCTCCAGCTATAATAAATATTGTATCCTACAGGAGCCCATCGGGAATCTCAGCTCATGTGTTGCTCCACAGAAGATTGTGGTGTCAGATATGATTAGAATCAACACTTCCCACTTCTTCAGAGCTTTAAAGCTACCTACACACAGCATTAACAAAGATAATTAAGGGGCACATCAGAATTTCACATTAATAATGAGTTTTTGTTAACCAGCACAAAACACCCAGGATAACAAGATTATTTTTTCCCCCCTAAATAAACCCATGACATTTCTGTGCTCACGCCGTGCTCCAGCCCAGTGCAATTGTTCAGCTGATGTGAACTGAAGGTGCCTTCCCCAGCTGGAAGGTGGAGGCTCACACTTGAGCAGTGAGACACTGCAGGGGCTGCACTAATGGAGCCTGAACACACGTCAGGCAGGTTGTGTGACACAGGAACAACTGTCTGGGAGCAGCAGCACCGTGCCAGGGACCATTACCAGGGCCCCGGGGCCACACTGCAACTCATCCTGCTGGGGAAGGAAAACCCCATCCCCTGCATTTTAACCATGCTGGGGAGGACACAGCTCACCCAGGGAGCTGGGACATAACACAGGAACTGCTGGGCCAAAAATCACCTGGGACGGGTGAACAGGGAGAGCAGCACCCCAGGAACCTCACCTGCTTAAAGCCAAATTCCACCCAACACAGCAGGGCCTAGGAATTTAGAAATTGCTGAGTTTTGATTTTCATTCCCACCACTGGAATCAGATGCACACAGCAGTGGTTTTTAAGCTGATACAGTTGAAATGCAACCATCTCAGAAGAGATGAACTGCTTCAGTCACTGCCAGACTGCTCAGCTGTACCACAGGCACACTGGGATGAGGAGACTCCTCTGTCCCTTGCAGGGCAAAGCTGCCCCACATCACCACACTGTGCTGTGGGGAGTGAGCTGCCACCTCCAGAACTGACTAAACCACCCACAATCATCACAGGCTGGAAAATTAAATCAGCATCTAATGATTCTGCTGCCTTTCACTGACTGCTGCCATGCCTGGCCTCTCCAGTGTACTTCTCCTGCCTGCAGAAAACACCCACCAGTGTTTGCAGACATTAATGCTGCTCCATGGGCCCCTGCAGCTGAGTCTTTTCCCAGTCCAGGCAGAGATCCAGCAGCAAGTGCCCCATCAGTAGTGTCAGGTCATTTCAATTTCTCCTCACATCTCCCCAGTCTATAGGGCATGGCTGTTTGCAGATGTAATCATGAACACTGCACTGGCATCTTGGAGCCTGGTGGAGTCACTTGTGTCTTAAGGCTCTCTTCAAAAAATCATCAGATAACATTTTCTCAAATTAGATGAAATAAATCAAGTTGAAAACATTCTAAGTACCAGGATTTTGCATTATGCAGCTCATGCACACACACACTTAGCAAGGCAGATGAGCTGGATGGAGACAGCAGGAGCACATGTGAGGAAACAAAGATACCTGAGATATCCCACATGCTGTCACCAGGCAGGGAATAATGCAGAAAATGTTATGCAAATAGGTAACATAATAAGCATTTTAAATAGATACATTAACAGGATCAGCACAGAAGTTATTCCAGGAAAGCAAAATAACTTAAACTCATGTAAATTCAGGCTGACAGCATGAGTAACACAAACCAAGCAGCGCTGGGTTGGCTTTTCTGTGTTCCTGAACAGGTGATGCCCCCTAAGAGCAGCTTGTTCTCTGCCCATTATTAAAACCTCTCAATTACTGTGAAGAACAGCCCAGGGGCCAAAGCCCTTCCTTGCCTTCAAAGCTCAGCATTATCCCCTGCAGCCCCGAGCGCAATCTCTATCTGCCACAACAAACCACCTTTATCCCAGGCAGGTAATTACAGGTTCAGGTCAAGGGCTGCAGGCAGATCCATTTCACGGCAGGGAGCTCAGCAGCCCTGACACCCGAGCTGTGTCCCCTGCCCCAGCCTGGCACTCATCGCCTGTGGCAGCAGGGACAGCCTGGGAATTCACAATGCTGGTGACTTCATCTGCCAGCTGCATTCACACATCTTTACTACCTGAATAACGGAGCTGCGCTGCTCCCAGGCAGCACTTTGTGCTCTACAGCGTTTGGGAATAAATATTTGATTGTGCGTACAACAGAAAGGAGCTCAGATGGTTTAAGGTGTGATGGCAGAAGTGTTTATTAAACTCCAAGTGAGAGCATTGCTGGACAGTAAAAATTTGTCCCGTGGTCTGTGCCTCACAGGTGTGGTGATGAACAATAAAAGGACAGCTCCCTCCCCAACAAAGGCCCAGTCAATTCTTCTGTTCATTAAACCCTCTGCAGGCAGAACTCCCTGTCCATGACCAGCCAGTCACACACAAAAGAGAGGGAAGTACTAAATTACAAGCTGATTTTAAGTGGGCATTGATTGAAGTAACCAGAAGAGAGCTTAGTGTTGTCAGAGTTTCATACAACAGTAATAAACAATCTTCATTAAAAAATGATGTGTGCATCCCCCTGCAGCACAGCACTCACCAGGTTTCAGCTGAGAACATTAAGGTTCCCCCCACCCCACACACAATTAATGAGGAAAAGAATCCTCAGGATCTTTTTTCTCTACGAATTAATTTTATTCATTAAATAATGTCATTCACTGAAATCCTTCCCACTCAATTTCTGCATTTATTCTAGGCAAGAAAGAAATAAATTTATGATTCTATTCTGTGACCTCCTCCCAGCAGGAAAGGAAGAGGTTGATGCAGAAAAACAGATTAGACAATTCCTCTGTCAATGTTCTCATCCTGCACTAGCAATGCAACCAAATCATTACTTGGCTGATGGGTAAGTGTGCAAAAGCTCTTTGTGTGAGGGAACAAACAAGGCTTTCCATAGACAGACACACAGATGCAGCCACTTCTCTGAAATGAGCAGGGCTGAGTCCCTGAGCACACCTGAGGACCTGAGCCCACACCTGGGTGCAGCTGAAGCCAAACACTCAGTGCCCAGGTGTGGGCAAACTCCCCGACCAGCAACTGCTGCAAAATCCTTTCCTGGAGCTGTTCCAGCTCTGCAAGCTCAGAATTTACTGTACAGATACCCTAACCTACCCCTAATTTCTGCATCTCTCATTATTCAGAGAGCCCCACCAGGTCTGTTTTTTCAGATATGTCACACATATGATGTATGTCATCTCCACAGGTCACAGAATGAAAAATTCAGAGAGGTGCTGGTTGGGGTGGGTGTGTAAAGATGTGACCTTTAGCTGCAGCATCACCTGCACACTTTAAGGTTCCTGTTTAATTTCTGGGCTCATAAATAAAGCCTGACCCACTAAGGCTTAACCCAAAGCCTGAGCACACCTTTGGGGAGGAAGGACAGACAGACAGACACCCTCTGCCTGCTGCACACAGTGAGCAGCTCCGGCCTTGCAGTGGCTCTGCTGCTGCATTATCACCAAAACCTTCCTGCTTTACAGAGATTTAAACTCACTCTTGTCCCCCTTTAACATTTCCAACTCCAATCTGGAGCAGCATCTGGAATTCCAGTGCATTTCATCCTTCAGGGTACATTCTCTGTGATGCATATGACTCAAATATGTGCACTGAGGGACAAGTGTCCAGTTGCTTTAGGTGACTGAATTTTTGCAAACTTTTCTTGAAAAAAATAAACCAGAGAAGAGTCTTGGGAGAATTTTGAGTTGAGAGAACCAAGCTGTAATATATATATTTAAAATACATCCAAGTAACCTTTACAGATTCACCCACCTTGAGAATGACACTAAATTTTCATTATTGATTACCAGCATTAGAGTTTTGCACTTTTTAAATTAAGACTTTTCTAAGTGATCCAATGAGATTGTCCTTAGCACACCACAGCTTTACAGACACATGAGGAAAAAAACATGCTTAAAAAAAACCCAAAAAAACATACAAACTGCTTAATAAATGCACCAAGAGAATTGTCACCAAAGGGGGAGAGGGAAGGAAGCTATTGGGGATGGCAGAAGATAATGGAGATGATAAACATGTACTTGGAGTCTTTTGATAGGAAGGAGAAGTGATGAGTCAGATAAGCAGAGGCGCCACACGGTTGCATCTCCAAGCAACAGGCAATCAAAGCTCCAGATAAAATCTTCATAAAGTGCAACAGGCCCCAGTGCAGGGCCAGAGCTCAGCAATCACTTCCTGGTTCAGCCCAGGCAGCAGAAATTTATGACCTACTTAAAAATCCTTCAAACCTAAAAATGTCTTTTCCATAAAGAACATCAGCAACGTGGGAAGAGCAGGAAATGAGAATACTCAAAGTGGTGGACTGGAACACAAAAAGCCAATGCTGTACATGAGTGGTGCTAAAACCAAACCCTTCCCATCCATAGCTGAGATTAATGGAGTTTTCTGCACATCTCACAGGTGGGAGGAGAAGAAAATAAGCATTAAGTACTCTTCTTTCCTTTTCTGGACCCTGTTACAAATACAGTTTGAAACCTCAAAACCAGTGTATATATTTTCCTTGTGTCTTCTTTACTCTGCAACAATTCACACCCCTAAACCATCACACAATTCAGACTCTGAACCCCTAAGTTCTGCATGGGAAAGAGTGAGGATCAGGCAATACAAAAGCTGCAAGGAGATGCTAAAATTCCAGAATCAAAAATCAATTCCAACCCAAGCTGTCTGGGTGAAGCGAATAAAACTCTGCCATCAGCATGTCCCCGACAAAAGCCATGTATTGTTTACAAGAAACTTATGGAGTGCTATAACCAAACTGAGTCATACTGCACAGTAAATATATTCTCAGTGTCCTAACAATGTATACAATGGATTTTGGCAATTTTAATATAGACACACATGTTAAAGGCATTACAAATGAGGCTTCACCACATTCACATGGGTCAGTTCATATTAAAGCCCCATCCCCACCTGAGGAACTGTTCAGCATGGAGGAGGCACAGCCCTGTGTGCCCATTGCTGCTGCTGAGGATGGGTAACACAGCTTCAGAAATGCTGCAGTTACAGAATGATCACATTTCAGAATTACTGCACAGCCCTGTTACAGGTGAAGGCACTGCTCCTGCACGGGAGGGAAAATCCCCACCCTGACAATGCTGATATCTCTCTCTGCATCAGCTGATAGTGAGCACAGCTCTGCCATTAATCACTCTGAATCTCAAGTGTCACAAATACAGCCTGAAGCTCTCCTGTGATTCCAACTTGGAACCTTTTAGGAGCAATAAGCATAGATGAACTAGGCAACAAAAAAAAAATCATAACTGATGCATTAATATTTTCTTCTGTATCAAACAATTATTTTCAAAATTACTTTGCCATGTAGTAAAACAAACAAATTCCCCTTCAATAACCAACACCAGATGTTTGTCTAAGCCCAACAGGAATTAATTTAACAACTTTTAAATATTTGAAATGGAATTTATAAGGACAATTCTCAATATCCAAAGTAAATGTGGTTACTATTGAACTCTGTTATAAACACATACATGAAATATCCTGTAATACCCAAATAAATTCATTTGGCAAACAATGAAGTATCTTGGACTCAGCATTTATATCAAACAGCAAACAGAGTCTGAAACAGGAGCTTTTATTTTAACTCTCTTTAAACCAACCTTCAGAAACCCCTTTCTGTATGTGTTACAGTCTCTTTTTACAGTTTAACCTCAATCCAATCAGGAGTCTCCAGGGATTTTCAAATCACTGAAGATTAAAATCCTCTCCGACTTGACTGTTTGACTAATGCTGTGTGTTTAATAATTCTACTTGTGAGAGATTTTATTTGACAAAATCCTGCTGTGTGGACCCTCAGACACTGCACAGCTGCACTGGAACATAAAGCTCTGCTGCTGCCATTGTTTCTTTAGACAGGCTATTCCCCAGCACTGAGGGGAACAGAGAACTTTATAGCACATCTATTACTCTGTTGATATTAACACAACCACTGTAGTATTAAATCCACACACTCTTTTCAGAGCAGAGCAGTGAAAATGTGCCTATTACACAAACATAGATAAACTCTCCTGTTGTCCCAACTGCTCACAGAAATCAATTACATTTATGATTACATTTCAATGAAAGCTACTTTATAAACGAGACAGAACTGTAATAATCTCTGCTTTAGGCATTCATTAATAAAAGCATTTCAGTGTTAGTATTTGTAAATGTTCTGCTTTTTAGTTTAGGCAATTTTTAGTATTTTATAGCTCATGTTAAACTTTACATAAATATGTGTCCAGACCTTACCACAATGCTGTAACTTCACATTTGAGTGGTAAGAGGAGGGGGAAATAAAAATCATCATTATGGCAGGATTGAGCATTTGTATGAGACAGCACTTACCCTGTGGTGCAGAAAACCAGGACAACTTTGATGGCAACAATTAGTACACATATTACCAGGCAGAACCAAAGAGCAGGTTGATGATATGGAGCAGAAAATGAGGCTGTTCCTACCTGAAGTAGCATCGATGACCGTGGAGACGCCGCGCCGGTCGGCCGCGGGCCGCGGGGACCCCGGCATGCTGACGGGCTCCGAGCGCACGGGCTGGATCCTGGCGAGCACAGAAACCACAGTGAGCCAGGCTGGAGAGCAGGTGAAGGGCATCAGATCCAGCCTGTGACCTGCCACCTCCTCATCCACTAAACCATGGCACTGAATCCACATAAATCACAGTGAGCCAGGCTGGAGAGCAGGTGAAGGGCATCAGATCCAGCCTGTGACCTGCCACCTCCTCATCCACTAAACCATGGCACTGAATCCACATAAATCACAGTGAGCCAGGCTGGAGAGCAGCCTGAAGGGCATCAGATCCAGCCTGTGACCTGCCACCTCCTCATCCACTAAACCATGGCACTGAATCCACATAGATCACAGTGAGCCAGGCTGGAGAGCAGCCTGAAGGGCATCAGATCCAACCTATGGCCTGCCATCTCCTCATCCAGTAAATCATAGCACTGAGTCCACACAATCACAGTGAGCCAGACTGGAGAACAGCCTGAACATCATCCAGTCCAACCCATGGCCTGCCACCTCCTTATCAACAAAACCATGGCACTGAGTCCACACAATCGCAGTGAGCCAGGCTGGAGAGCACCCTGAAGGACATCCAGTTCAACGCATGGCCTGCCACCTCCTCATCCACAGCACTAAGTCCACACAAACACGGTGAACCAGGCTGGAGAACACCCTAAAAATCATCCAGTCCAACTTCTTACCTGCTACCTCCTCACCAACTAAACCATGGCACTGAGGGCCACCTCCAGTCCTACTCTGAGCAGGTCCAGGGATGGTGGCTCCACCCCTCCATGGGCAGAATATTAACAGCCACCACCTGGCCACAATCCCACCCAAACGAGAATCACCTGGGACAAGCAGCAATTTCATTGTCAAGTGGCTTAAAAGCCGTTGGAAAGTTCTGGTTTCCCTTGATTGGTTGCAGCTGAGATTGGGATGATCTGCCCAGAGACTCAAAGTTGGGTATTCCCAAAGAATGGCTCAGATGGGAGCTCTCAGGGAGCCTCAAAGGATAAAGATCACCCTACTCAAACTTGGTTAAAAGCCTCCATTGCCCTCCTCAACAGAGAATTTTAAAGACCCTTTTGTAACTGTTGATTCCTTTTATAACAAAGATCTGTATTATTTCTTTTTATTTCTGCTTTCTTTCTGTATATGCATACATATATATTTTTATATTTTTTAAAAATTTGACAGCTACATCCTTACTCGTGGCAGTAATTACACACAAGGAGAAATCAAACATTTCAAACCCATGGATTTCCAGTCCAAGGGTAATCTGCCCACTTTTCATGGGACCAGTCATATTATCCAGCTCTCTTGATTTACTCCTAAGAATTTCAGACACAGTCCCAAACAATCCAAGTCCCTACCACAGAACTTTGGACTTCAAATCACATGCAGAGTCAGGAGCATGGAAACTTGTTAAATCTGGAGTCACTGGGCAGGACACAAACACTTAGAGCATAAATCTTTTCTACAAATCACCAGTAAATGTAAACCCACAGTTATCTTCACTCTCCTTCCTTCCCTTCCCTTCGCCTGTCCCCTGCCCCCAGTTCCAAATCAGCTGATGTCCAAAACCAGATGAATTAAATACATGAAAAAAAATTACAAAGAAGGAAAAAATGGAGTGGGAAAAAACAAAAACAGGGAGGAGGAAAAAATTCCAGAAGTTCACTTACTGTTCCAACACACTGACCGCTGTCTAAATTCATGGCACAAAGCTCCCACTCACGTCTGGGAAAATGAATTTATTAAGCAATGCAGAAACTGTGAAAGGCAAGAGCACACTGAGCAAGGCCACCAGACTTTGTGCTGTCTTTGTCTGACAGCAAAAGGAATCTGAGCTGCTCAGCCTGGATGGACTTTTCCCACTGGTGCATCACCACTCTTCCAAGACCTTCCTCTGGACAAGCCTGATAAAAACCGTGACACATCCCACAGAAGCAAACGCCAGGCAGCTGGGAATTGGTGTTACTGTTACCTGAGGCTGTTGAGATCGAGATCATCGGTGTCAAAGTCCAGCAGGGGCTGGGGGGTGTCGCTGGGCCCGTGCGACTGCAGCACGGAGGAGCTGGAGGAGATGACGGTGGTCTGGCCCGACGGGTGGATGGTCTTGAACTGGAACTGGGGGCCCATCCACAGGCGCCGGTGAGGCCCCGTGTGAGTCACAATTTCCACCTGTGCGAGGGGAGACGGCCAGGGATTAACACTGAGCTGCAGCTCCAGCTAATGAGGGGCTCTGTGGTGGTGTCCACAGGGGTCACAGGATGAGGGGAGACATGAGAATCTGACTCCATGCTTCAGAAGGCTGATTTGTTATTTTATAATGTATGTTATACTAAAATGATATTTTAAAACAATACTAAAAGAATAGAAGAAAGGATTTTATCAGAAGACTAGCAAGGAAAGGCAAAGAAAAGAATGATTATAAAATCTTGTGACTGACCAGAGAGCCTGAGCCACCTGACTGTGATTGGCCATTAATTAGAAGCAACCACATGAGACCAATCACAGATGCACCTGTTGCATTCCACAGCAGCAGATAATCAATGTTTGCATTTTGTTCCTGAGGCCTCTCAGATTCTCAGGAGAAAAATCCTGGCAAAGGTACTTCAGAAAATATCAGGGCTACAGAGTTCTTTTGGTGTGCTGGACTCCTGGAATCCCACTGTTCTCAAGGGAGAAGGGTGCTCTAAGCCAGGGTGCTTGCAGGAATGTTTAACAAAGCAAAATTGGAGATGTCTTTGCTGGAGAATGATGCTTCAGCCAAAGCCAAGACCTTCTTGCAGAGACTTGAGAGCTCGTGAACCACCAGCCCCAGGACACTGAACTCCAGTTCTTAAGTTGTTCTAAAGATCAAAGCTTCATCCTGGTCAGCACCTCACCTGATCCTGTTCATTCTCCCCCTTGCCATGATGAAATACACCCCAAAACTCAAATGCCATGACTGACAGGGAACACATTTCTGCCTGAATCTGCATGGAGCAGAGAGAGGAACCAAGGGCCCACATCCCCCAGAGATCCCCAAGCAGGGGAGGGAAGCACTTCCAGAGAGCTCCTCCCAGCTTTGTCAAAGTTCTCAGCTTCAGCTGCTTCCCATGGATCCAGTGAGAGCTGGATGGTAAATCACAGCTCCTAATTCCTGTTGGCACATGCAAGGAGAGGCTGGCACAGAGCACCTTGTGGGAAGCACAAAATCCATAACCCAGAGCCATGGGAAGAGTGCCAGGATGAGCCCAGGTCACACTAAGCACAGCAACACAACCATGGATGTGCCACAAACACGTCCATTTAACCAAAATTCTGACAATTAAACAGAAGCAGGGTGTTTGTGATCAGGAAAACCGTAAATAAAAGGGTGAACAAAGCATTCAACTTCTCTAATGACGAGAATAGAATCATTAAGGCTGGAAAGATAATGCAATACAAGACTAAAAATCAAAAAGAGCTTTTAAATATCAGGGAAAGGAAAGGTAAAATGAAATTATTAAGCTCTGGTGAACTCATACTTTTAGAACAGAAAATAGACTATAAAGTACCTATTAGTTTCTGCTAAAACAATCAGCATCACAGCAGAAATGCAAATTAGCACGGAATTCATGAAAACAGATTTTTATATAGGTACACAGATGTGCACTAGTAGTGACTCTCCATCTTCAAGGAGCAATTGGAAACCCTGGCTGATGTCAGTTCTCTGCTCATGTCAGACAACAACCACAGCAGCTCTATTTCCATCCTTGCATTTAGCTCAGCCTACCCCAGCTTGGCTGCAGCCCTTTCTGAGGCAAGTAGCTTTTATGTAGCAGCGTAAATTAGGCCACAGATAAAGTAATCTGTGTATTTTAAGCTTGAAACCATCAGTGTCACAGAGCCGAGAGGTAAACAGATGCCTCTGCAATTTCACTGAGGCTATGGCCAGATGTTCCTATTCACTCTCCTGTTGTGTGCAGGACAAACATATTGTATCTACTTCCCACTGACAGCACCCATTACCCACTGTTCTAATTGAAAAGTTGAAGTGAAGGGCGGTGTTTTTTCACTGCTTGCTGTTGCTGTTGATAACAACACTTTAATTTTGAAAAACATCCTTGCACTTTAGGCTTAATCTGAAGTGGCTGGCTCGGGGAGAGCCAGCGTTGCTGTGCTCCAAGGGCTCTCATCACTGCTGCTCTGAGCAGGAATTAAACATTCCAGGAGCATTCTCAGAATTATCCCTGTTCTGTGACATCACTTGGGATTTTTATTTCCTTTTACAAATTTATTTATTCTTCTAGGGGGATGGATGTGGTGAAGTTCGAGCAGTCTAAGTTCTGTTGACATCTTGTATCTTCTAAGAATTATTAATAAACAAAAAAGCCATAATGTAGGTTTGCCATAATCTCTTTTTCCCTGAGGTTTCACCAGAACACTAAAATAAGGAAATGCCTCCAAACAGTCCTGGAGAGGTGGAAAACTACAGAAACTACAGGTGAAATCTGCTCCCAGTGAACTCAGAGATAAAATTCCTGTTGACTGCCCTGACTGAGGAGTTTCATCATCTTTGTGCTCTGAGAAATCAGACACAGCAAAAACAAATGAGACACCTCAAAGTGCAGCCACATCTGAAACCTCAGACAGGTAAATGAATTCACATGACTGGATTCCCCAGTGAATGCTCCTCCTGGACAGGTCCATGTGGAAACCTAACCTCTCATTTCAGGAAAAAGCTGTGTATGATTTATTCACCAGTGGGAGAAGCAAATCCCATCCATAAATATTTCATATTTATGCCATACACCCCAGCAACACATTTAATGCATCACTCCCATAACAACATTGTTCTTAAACCAGAGGAAACCCACCTAATTTGTCAGGGTGAATTCCATGGATCAGGTACCTTGTAATTGCTCTGGCAAATCCAGAGCATTTGTAAATTTTATTTATTTATTTAACTCTAACCTTTCATTTCTAACAGGAACTAATTCTCAGTGTATTATTCATGACCTACATTCTTACACTGAGGTTCTGAGCCAAATGCTCAAGTATTTACTGAGTTCTTACAGAGAAGCTTCATGGACTGAGACAAAGCAAGACTGGATAACAAGACAAAGATTAGACCTAAAGATATAAAAATCCTCCACCAAGCATGATAGTTTTAAAGCAATAGAATATTTATATCTGGCTAGAAGTCACAGGAATGGAATGGAATGGAATGGAAGGAAGGAAGGAAGGAAGGAAGGAAGGAAGGAAGGAAGGAAGGAAGGAAGGAAGGAAGGAAGGAAGGAAGGAAGGAAGGAAGGAAGGAAGGAAGGAAGGAAGGAAGGAAGGAAGGAAGGAAGGAAGGAAGGAAGGAAGGAAGTGGCGGAAGGAAGGAAGGAAGTGGCGGAAGGAAGTGGCGGAAGGAAGTGGCGGAAGGAAGTGGCGGAAGGAAGTGGCGGAAGGAAGTGGCGGAAGGAAGTGGCGGAAGGAAGTGGCGGAAGGAAGTGGCGGAAGGAAGGAAGGAAGGAAGGAAGGAAGGAAGGAAGGAAGGAAGGAAGGAAGGAAGGAAGGAAGGAAGGAAGGAAGGAAGGAAGGAAGGAAGGAAGGAAGGAAGGAAGGAAGGAAGGAAGGAAGGAAGGAAGGAAGGAAGGAAGGAAGGAAGGAAGGAAGGAAGGAAGGAAGGAAGGAAGGAAGGAAGGAAGGAAGGAAGGAAGGAAGGAAGGAAGGAAGGAAGGAAGGAAGGAAGGAAGGGTCACCACCATTCTGCCAACTTCCTTCATCCCTGCCCTAAAAGGACCATGCCAGGAGACAAAGGGAGGCAGATCACTTGTTACTGCCAGCTGAAACTTCCCACTTCATGCTGGGCTTCCCAGGGATGTGTCAGGAATGCTGGGGCTCTGTCAGCTCTGGCACCATCAGATCCATTCCCACACCCACAGCAGAGTCACCTTCACACACAGCAACACCCTGCCTGCAGGAAGGTTAATTCCCACTTGGGGGAAAGTTGGGAATTTTGCTTCCAGAGGCTCCCACTGCTGTTCTGCTGAGCTGGGAGCCCCCAGAGCCTACCTGGGACAGCCACTCCTCATCCTCCTGCCCGCTGTGGTCGGAGGCCAGGCTGTCGTAGGACTCGTGCCGGGTGATGGGCCCAGGGCTCCCCGGAGGCACCACTGCAAAAAACCCACAAAACACAAATCAGACTTACTGCTGAATGCTTTATGTAAAAAAAAGCTTTTAAAGTAAGTTAATGGCACAGCAATGTATGTTTTCTTGAGGATTCACAGTACACTCTGAATATGAAATCACAGCACCCACTTCTCTTCCTTGAAACCACACAAGTACAAACCAAACCCAATATTTTGACCCATTTTGCTGCTGCCCTCATGCTCCCCACATCTCCTGGCTCCCTGAATCCTGCTGCCTGTTTCAGAGAGCACAGCTGATCAACTGCAGGCTTCCCTGTTACTGAACTCCCTAACAAACTCCATGGCTCCAGCAGATGGTTTTGCTTTCAAACCAACAGGAACTTTATGGACTGATCTGAATTTTTTTTTTTTGTTCTTTCTGTCCCAGGGGCAACTACCAGAGCTGTCAAGATTAGGGAAGCTGCAAAACCACAGCCCAGGGAGCAGCATCCCCCCTGTCTGCTCGCTGGATTTCTCCCTTGGGGAATACTTTCACATTTTACTGGAGATTCAAGATGGCTTTACAGTGAGAAAGAAATTTGAAAAAACAACAGAAAAGCTGAACAAATTATTCGTTTTGGTGGTGCCCTGGAAGCCTTTCCCCGAGGAGCCACAGCTCTTGTGTTTCCACGCAGCATTAACCCCTTCCAGCCAGGAGTGATGGAAATGCTGAATTCCATGGAAAAGCTCTGCCTGGGAGTTCAGCAGCAGGGCAGCAATGATAAAGGCTCAGCTGAGGTCAGCCCTCAGCCATTTATTTGGCTGTTTAATAAAGCTGCATTTCTGTGCCACACCTAGCACAGCAGCAGTTTGGAGGGGCTGGTTGGGATGGGGGATCCCCACTCCCACCCTTCCCAGTGGGAATGTGCAGTGAGCTGGGAGAAATGACCTTACAGACAAGTGATCCTGGCTGGATCTGCCACCCCTCTGCTGCTTCTTACACATGTTCATATGGGCAATCTTTCCAACTTGAAAATGCCCTTGGAATTGTAGGAACAAACACAGTGTAAAAATGCAAAGCCCTTTTTCCTGTTTCCCCCTTTTCTGGGCACACACCTCTCACATCCATATCAAGCTCCAAGATGAGATTAATTTAACCCTCGTAGGCCATTTCCAGGAATTTGAGTAATCTTTTATCTTCCAGCTCAATTCCTTGAAAATCTGAATTCACACTGGAAATTACAACAGATTCTCACTCACCACTGAGGTTATTCTGATGCTGCAACACAGAGTATTTTAAATTTCTGAAGAATTTCCCAACCATGCAGGATAACAAACAATAAAATTCCAATTCTTGCAAAGCTTTGTAGCAAGTTTTTTACTGGTTCTCCTGTAATTTCTCCTTCATTGGGAAAAGTCACAAATGGAGCAGACACAGAGTAGGAGCAAGAAAGCCTTGGCTGCACAATTTTACTGCAATTGCAGGTGGCTTGTACCTTCTTAAAATAATCAAATCAATTAAATGCCTTGTGTCTGAGCTATGCTAAATTTTAACTTGTTCTCACACCAATATCTGGAACAAACACATCAAATATCTGCAACTGAGTTTGTTTAACCTAGAAATACACAAACACAAAAGTGAAAAAATACAAAAAAATAAGTGCTTACTAAAAATCTAAGGTGAGAATTCAAACATACAACTTCTGTCTGACAGTATGACAGGACATGAGTTCTTACAGTTTGCTTATTAAATTAATCAAAAAATGAGCATTCAAGGACACTTCTGAAAAACTGGACTGATACCTATAGCAAAAATCAGTTTTGCCATCAATATTTGGCAAAAAGGATCTTTGAGCTGCTCAAAAGTAATAATGGCACCTTTAGTCTCTGTCCTCCATCAAGGTTCCTTTCTCTGCACTGACAGAATTGGTGTTACCATGGTATTGAAGGAAGGTTGTATCTGGAAAAAGCACATTGCAAATGAAGTTATTTGTGATGATTGTTAGTGCCAGGAAAACTGCACAGAAGGGACTGTGAGACACAAGAGTCACCACAAAGCAAAGCAAAGGCTGGAACACAGCAGAGCTGATATTCCTCTGGAGTTCCAGACCTGATTCACACAGCTCGATGAATAAGTATGAAAAACTCCCCTCATTGTTTAAAAGCTTCTCCTTGATATTTACTGACAAGTAAAGAAAACAAACAATTTGTATTAATCTCAAATAATTTGCATAGACATTCCTGCCACGTGAGCAAGATAAAATACACATTGAGGAATACTGGAATTAACACAGTGGGTTTGTTCATGGATGGGCTAATTGTACAATAAATACCTAAAGCTAAGACAAATCTTCCTTCAAGGATTATAAATTATCATCTTTCAGCAGCATAAAAGTGTTGGAACAAAGAACCACTACAGTTCAATTGTAGTGTGTGCACTTATGGCTTTAATTTGGGAACAATAAATCATTAGTTTTACTTAGTTTTGTGTACTTCTTGAACCAAAAGGTTTTAATTTTCTCATTTATAGAAATAAGCTTTGCACAATTCAATTTAATTGAGAGTTATATATGAAATTCCCAGTGTGCTCTTCTCTAAGGGCTGCATGTTTGTCCAAATTAAGAGCAAACAAAGGCATTTGAGCACCACAAAGCCTGTTTGTTTGGTGCACATGCCTGCAGACACCCAGAGCTCGCCTCTTCCATCTCCAGAATTATCATTTAATATAATTAACGTTAATAATGTCAGATGAGTTTCTAAAATGCAGTAGCAACAGGTCAATGTACTCTTAAATAACCTCTCCAGTCTCCAGGGATGTCTGTGGTGAACAGGTACACAAGATAAAAATGATATGTACCTTATTTTCATAAAAACCCCACCCTAACACCTGATTTTGATGCTTTTCCTCTGATTCCTCAGTTACATCTAGGTGGGGTAGAGACTTGAGGAAATCATAAGTTTCTCAACAAACTTCAGGAGTCCTTGTGCTGGAAAATTCAGCTCCACAATTTGAATTACTTCCTTCATGCCTTTGTTCCAGAGCATCACCGTCAGCAGAATGTGACGGTTCTGGCTCACCCCAAATTCACCACATTCACCTTTTTTCCCTGTTATTGATGTGATCTCAGCTCTGCCAGGGTGGTTTTGGTGCCCCACAGTTGTGTAGCTCACATCCAGCTCGTGCTCTGTGGGTCTGTGTCAGAGCTGCTGCCTCTGGCTCTACCTCTGCCCAAGTGGGACAGCAAAGCAAAGGGCAGGATTTCATTCTGGGCAGAACACTCACAGCCATGTTAACAATAAACTGTTTGTAGGCTGGAGATATGCTCCATGTAAGTTTTCTTGTGGCTACACGTTACTGAACAAAGTTCTGGTTTTAATGCAGTTTTCAGCTTGTAAACTCCCACAGGAGCATGGCACGCAGATTAAAATATCCTCTTTTACCCAAAACTACTCCCTGCTCATTTTTTTTCCTGTTAGGACTTTCTGAGACTCTCATATGCATAAATATAATAAAATTAAGCTAAAAAAGGGCTATAAAGCAGGAGTTTAGCCAGACTGACAGCTATTCCACAGCACCAGTTGATTAGAGCTGGATTCATTCATTATTTGTGTTCTGTCCACAGTTTATTTGGTGCTTTATGGACCATCCACTCTCTGTATCAGCACTTTAATAAAGATATAGGCAGGTCTGTAATTAGGAAATTAATTCTTAGATTTTTTTTATGACTGCTTTACTTGCTCCTTACTCACACTGGTCTGACAGTCAACAGCCTGGATTTTTTTCCCCCAAGTTAAAAATTCCCTGGGCTTAATTTCAGCTTCCATCTCCAAAGTTCCCTTAGGAGGCCAGCCTAGCACAATGCACTTCTAGATCTGTGCAGAGCTAGACCCTGATATTATTCACAGCATGGAGAACCTTAAAGCTGCTCTACACTCAGACTGCGAGCAGACAATCAGTTGGGCACCACAACAGAACAAACATATTCTTTTCTGAGTTAAAGAACAGTTTGAACTGCACGAAGGCACGGTGAAATCCATCTGATGGCCATCTTTAAAGAATTATGGAAGAGGTAACTATTTCTATAATTCACCGACTTCAAAAGTATGTTTGACATTATTGTCGGGAAAATTATGTTAACCATGGATTACTGTTACAATCAAAGTATGTAGTGAGAAGTCAAGAGGCTTAGTAGTAAATTTTCAAAGCGGAGCGTGGGGATTTACCCGTTTGACTCCCATTAACGGCAATGGGAGGCGCGCGGCGAAATCCCCGCACGCCGCTTTGAAAACTGACCCTGCGTGCTCACGGACCCTGCTCTAAGGACTTCCAGATGACCATGCAGCAGGAGGAAAGAACCATTTCAGCATGTGCCCTTGTTCATTACTGTTGTTTGTACACATCTGAAAGTGTTTGAGGGGCTGTGCTGGCGCTGTTTGCAGCGCTGGGTTCGTAACGCGCGCGTCGGGGCGGGAGAGCTGGGGCTGAGGAAACCAAGCCCGGGCCCAGGGCTGTCCCTGCAGCACAACCTCAACAGCCACATCCCCAGCAGCCAAGGCACCTTGCAGAGCTCATTGCCATCTCTATTATTTCACAAATACTTCACAAGAATGTATCATGAGTTATTCCACTGCTCACTCAATGATTTACCTACAGTGCTCTTCCAGAAATTAAATTTTCTTCCTTTAACACTCAGTCCTGGTTCTTGTAGATAGCAGAAAGTGCAGGCTACAGTCTTAGTTTTCCCTAAAAAAACCCACCATGAACTCAGTTTCATTAGAAACACCTTTTCTGGAAGAGGAAGGGGAGGCAGATTAACCTGCAATCTGTCACGCCTCCGAGTGTGAGAAGCAAACTTGAAAATTCCATTTTCACCATTTGTGACTCTTTCCAGGAAACCCCAAACACATTCTCTATGAGAAATGCCTGCTTGGAATCGGTTTTCTCCAGGAATACTGTAACCATAGTTGTTTTTTTTTTTTTAATTATACATATATATATATATATATATACACACATTCATATAATACAGTAGTACTATAATAAAGTAGAATTTAATGAAAATTATTAACTGACTTGAGGCAACATTGGGTAGAAAGAATAAAATGGCAAAGTGGGAATCTAGAAGATGGAATTTCTGGCACTCTGATTTTGCAGTTTTAAGCCTGGAACACTCAGCTGACACAACCTGGTGGCAAGGCCCTCACCTGTGGCACTGGGCACAGCTGAAGGGCAGGGGTTTGGGCACCATTCACACAACCAGCACAGGAAAATGAGGTGGAAATGTTCACCCATATCCCATGGCTTGTTCCAGCTCCTCTCCACAGCATCTTAGGTGAGCTCAGGTGAAACTCCCCCACTCCAGGGCAAGGTCAGAGCTGGGTTTGGACAGGGATGGACTCCACAAGTGGGCTGTGTTCAACTGGCCAAGTGCAGAACCAGTAAAGCACAGCAGAGATGCTGGAATGAAGCTGAAACTGCCCCAAGCTCCTGCTTGAGCGTGGCCCTGCCACAGAGGCTTTGAACACCTCATAACCACACAGCAGAGTAATTGTTGTTACTGCACAGGCTCTGCTTTTGATCAGTTTTACTGTCTGAAACCCAGCTTGCTGTGACAGACATTGAACATACCCAGAGCAAGAGCAGCTCTGGCCTCCCAGAAATGCTACACAACTCTCTGGTTACACCCACAGAAAGGGATGTACCAGCACCTGCATTCCTCCATCCCAAACCCATGGCTAAAGATGCAAAACTCTCAATGAGGAGAGGAAGGAGAAAGAAGAGGTACAGCACAAAATGGGATTATCAATCCAGCTCATTCAGCAACGAGTGAGCAGCACCTCACTCTGCTGGGCACTGAGGAGGGCTGGAGGACCACAATGTCCAGATTCCTCCTGTGGCACTCCTTGGCTGCCATTCCAGGCATCACAGCTTGGTTTTCATGGTGTCTGTGTTCACAGCACATATTCACAGCTATTTCATACACTCTCCATCTTACCTTCAGACTTCCCACAATACTCACTAGCTCTGCGGATGTAATTTTTATTTCTGTCAATGGAATGTATGAAAGGAACATAAAAGGGGCCATAAAGAACCACGATGCTGCTTGGAGACAGAAGTCTTGCCCAGGGTGAAGAGCTTTCATTAGAGGGAGCAGGAAGTGCAAACATGATGTCAGAGCTACAGAGATTATCTGTATAAATGGTGTTATCATTTAACCCAAACAAACAGCAGGGAAAGGCTCACCCCCTCCCTGTGAAGACAATGGACAGTTACTAAATTGGACTTGTAATGAAAGCCATTTTCAGTGAAACACAAGATATATGCAACAGTTGGTCCAGAAATAAAAATCTGTTGTAACAGCCAAAAGTCAAAGGCAGCTATAAATACAGGCCTTAATCTTTTCAAGAATCCCTTAACAAAGCCTATAAAACTGATTGTATCTTGCTCAAGTGCAAATTCTTACTCAGAAAAATGTAACAGCCCTGCAAGTATGACTTGGAGAGCAGTACAGGGACAAGGAAGGAGAATACAGAGTGCTGGTTAGCATACTCACATCTTGGAATACAAATGACATTGCATTAAGAATAAACAATTAATGAGACAGCAGAAGCCTCAGCTACAGGTCCATTTTTCTGAGAGAGAAACAATTTCCAGAAGCGGTCAGAGCGGGATGCAGGAACACTGCATCTTTCCTTTTAACACAACAGAAATGCTCTTTGATTATTTAAAAGCCAATTGCAAAGATCTGTCTTCAAAACCTCCTATTGCAGGTTTAATAGCAAAGAGGTGCAAGTACACTTACCAGCAACACGGGAGTAAAGCACAGACTTCTGTTTTAACAAAATCTATATTTATACGATTACATTTCCTATGGTTGAGGGCAGCTGTAATTAATGGATTTCCCTCCTTCCCCTAATGCAGTCATTTGTCAATTTAAACACAGAATGCCCAATCAATTTTGATGTATTTAGTAAGCAATTTGTCAGAGTACTGCACACCAGTTAATATATTAATTCTTGTCACTGGCCCGTTCTGACAACTGCAGGCCCTGTCCATGAAATTGGTCCTGATGAGCCAAAACTCTTGCCTGGAATGTGAAGGTGCCCTTTGCAGAGCCAGAGGAGAGAAATCAGATCTCAATCCATTCAATACCTTTTTGGGGCAGTTTTTGGACAATTTTAGGGGGTTTATTCATTAATGTGTTAATTTGCCATATTTCAGGTATTGCATCTACTGTGCAATGGAAAAGTGAATTCAGAGTGGAGAGATGAGGAAGAAAGGAAATAAACATGAAATGAGGATGTCAGACTTTCTGGTGATTACCTGTTTCCATGGCAATTCCACTGTGTGCCAGGAACACTGGCTGTGTCAATTCAAACATGCAAAAAACATGTGAAAGACACAGAAGTCACACAAAGGAAACAAGGGGTAAGCCAGGCAAATATGCAAAACTTCAGGGCCTGGTGACAGAGGAAAGAATTCATTTGAAAGAAACCTGAACACAACGAGGGGATTGTCATGGACATCTTAGCAGCATCCTCAGAAGTTTATACAACCCAAAGCACCTTCATTCCTAAGTAGCAAACAGCAGGAAGAAGGCAGGATTTAAAGAGTAATTAATGACAAAACTTGGCAATTCTGTGGAAAAAGCTTTAACATTGCAAGGTCCTGTGGACACCAAAACCCTCCTGTGCACACATGCAGTGCCTGGCACAGCCCTCCTCCCACTGCCAGGACACTTTAACTACATGAAGCTATTTATGCTATAGCAAAAACATCTAGGTAGAATAAAATGTGACTTAGATTTCCTCTGTTGTGGTTAGATGTGGAAGTTGCTCAGGTGAATAAAGACACAAATAAGGTAGAATACTGTGTATTAAATGTGAGGAGTGCAGAGAAATATCTGATACCTAAAAGCCAGCACTGAAGACCTGAGGATTGTCATTAATCCAGGGGTTTGTGGGATGGACTCATGGGAATCTCTCTGTCAGAAGCAGCTCTCAGGACTGGTGACACTTTCTCTGCAGAGTTTGGAGCAGGATCCTGACACTTCCAGCAGGCCAGCAGGTTGTGGAATTGAATGTGCAAGTTCACTTTCAAGCCATGAACTTACAGAAAGCTGTAAATCCCTCACTTCCACTTTCTCACCTGTGCAGCAGCCCTGAGCTGTGCTGACATGCTCAGGTACACAGAGCTGCACACACTGATGCAGGTTTCTGCAGCAGATGTCACAGATGACCTCAAAGCAAGGAAACAGCTGTGCTGATCCACTTACAAATACCCTTGGGATAAAGGTCTTGGACACTTGTTGTACAAAACATTTCTTCAAACAATGGCTCCTTGTTCCTTCCTTTCTAGCTGCAAATAAAACTTTCAGATTCTTTAAAGATATTAAAAGCTGAACCATGTGTTGATAACCTAAAGCAGGATTTTTTGAATATCCTCTATTTAGCACAAGAAGTCACCGGCCTGGTTTATATTTTTCCAAAGACTAAGGAAGGTTTTGGCCCTGTGTTTTGGCATCAAACCTCTTATTTATGAAAACCTGGCCGTGCAGCCCTCCAAGCAGCCTGCCAGACGTCTCATTGTTCTGCCCGGCTGCTGACAGAGGTACTCTGTGCTAAAAAGCACACTGAGGGTTTTTCAATGACCCAGGGGGCAGAGGTCACTTATTATAAATGGATAATGAGACCTAATGCAATGTTCTGAGTGTGGACAAAGAAAGGGTCTATCCATACCCCCTTGTGACTTGGTCATTCAGGCTTTTATTTCCCCTGCACACTTAATGGAGCCAAACAATCGGCAGAAATGCTATACAGAGAGGGAGAGAAACTGCTGCATTCTACCTCCAGAGACAGCCACAAATAGTGACCCTGAAACGGCGCCACGGCTCCTGTGCCCTGACGTGGCAGACAGATGGAGCAGCCCCCCTCAGCCCCGGCTGGGCCATTTGCTGGCAATTAGAGCACAGCACAGCCAGGCTGCAGCTAAAGCCAGCCCAGGTAAGCACAGCCTGAGCCGGGCTCAGCAGCTCCTTAACAGGTGGCTTTTGTGGGAAACTCCATTGTCAGGGACTTCACTGAGGAGCTTTGGCCTGGATAAATCCAGAAGACAAAAGTTCAAAGACAATCAGACACAAGTTTCACTGATATTGCCATTTGCGTTATGTCCTCTAGATACTGTGTTGTCCTTAGTGGTTATTATTCTATTATTCTTTCTATTTCACATCCAGCTTAAATTCTTAATATGTGAATTAAAATCTGAGTTAAAAGTCTAATAATTCAAATAACACAAGTTGTTTAATTGGCCACGTGCAATGGAAAAATGAATTCAAAGTGGAGAGATGAGGAAGAAAGGAAATAAACATAAAATGAGTATGTCAGACTTTCTGGTGATGCAAAGTTACCTATTTCCATGGCAATTCCATTATGTGGCATGAATGTGACTGTGTCAATTCAAACATGCAAAAAACATGCAAGGTACAGAAGTCACATAAAGGAAACAAGGGATAATTCAACCAAATATGCAAAACCCCTTTAAGTTCATTAATTTGCTGGAATTTAGCTACTACTCATTATTTTTTCTTTAAAAAGTTTTCAGTACTAAATCATTTGAAATGTGTACAATGGATTTGTACACATTGCATACTGTACTGTGTAACAGTACTTGAGCTGTTAATAAAATACACAAAATGAGCCCATCCATCCCTGGTTTCACTCTGTGGGATACAAGTGAAACAAGGCAGGAATCTAGCAAAAAAAAATCCAGCCAAAATGCAAATCCAGTGACGCTGTGCACTACTAAATACTTTTTCATCTTCTTTTGTCCCTTTTGAGTTTATCCCAATTTTCTGTGCAGCACAGAAGAAGGCAGACTCAAGCTCTGCAGGTTTCCAGAGCACTGAGATGCAGCAGCAGATGGACAGGTAGAAGCAGCAGACCCAGTCTGGCCCCAGAGTCCCTTTCCCCAGCCCCATCCAAGGAGCCTCCTTCTGCCCCCCATGGCCCTGGTGCAGCTGAAGTGTCCCTGTCACACAAAGCTGCCTGCACTGACAACTGTGCTCAGCTCTGGTTTCCCCTGGAGAACCTCAGCAGATGCCAGGAGCTGCTCCTTTGGGAGACTTCAGCAGCTGCATCACTGTGATCCTGGACAGAACAGAGACCTGCTTCTCACTGTTAGCACTCCTCTCTCTTTTCAATTGTCAAATCAAAGAGAAATACTCATTTTTCTACAAAACCATTATAAAAATGTGTGGGTCTGTGTATTTATATAATATAGATATTTCATATGTACAGAGCTATGGGTGTGTGAATGTTTCTGAACGTGCCATGCCATGCAATATTGGCTCTCTGGGAATGATGTGGCTGGGCAAGGCCCAGGCCAAGGCAGGTGGGCAAGCAGCCCTGGCAGCAGTGCCAGGGCTCCTGAGGGAGGCAGCTGGCTGAGACTGGGGCTGGAAGGAGCCCAGCAACCAGGAGCTCCCAGGGACAGGGAAATGCAGATGCACTCATTACTGGGTGTGGAATTCACAGGAGGAAATGGCTAAAAGCATGAGAAGGAGTGAGGTGAGGAAACCCTGAGGATTTCAGGGATCTGGTGGGTGACTCTCACTGCCCCACAACTCTGATTCATGGCAAAAATCCCAACACTTCATTCACTGCTCCCTCCTTACTAACAGAGTTACACACAGGGGGTTGAACATCCACTGAAATTGGCTGGAAAATGAACTTGGAAAATCACCCTCTGCTCAAAACGTGCACATGAGACAAGACAAGAAGTTGTCAGCTACTCACAGCCAGCCAGAAGATACTGGTAGTACTGCACAGCATCTGCAGCCAGGAGCAGAGGATGGTTTGCATTAAATGGTGGTTGGAGTTCATTCCACTGAGGAGTTCTGAGGTAAAACACAAGACTATTAATATTTCAGCTAATACAGAGAATGTAAATCAGTGTTTCTGTCATCACATGCAATTATCTATACAAGCTCACAAAATGTTTGTAATTATTTAAATTAGCTTGTTCAAACACTGCAATCCACCACAGGCAGTGGAGCAGCAGGGCCAAATTGTGCAGATTGTGAGGCAAAGACAATACTTGGTTGTTGACTGCAGCAGGGATTGCATTCAAAAACCCAGGAAGGAGGTTTAGATTAAGTTGGTAAATATGTTTAGGACCATTGTATGTCATGCTGACGTTATATAAACACACAAGAGAAACTGAGGGACTTTTTTGTTCTGTTAACTACCACTGCTTCCATCCTGTGAAGTCATTGAGCACTTACTGTGAAAATAAAGCTGTGTAAAGTTATGGATTATTGATCCAATTAGAATTTTCAATTCCATTACAACCTAGTCATTTCAACAATAATGGTCCCAAAGTCTGTGTTGTAATTTTAATTAGGGTGGGCCATTCCTAAATAGCTTGGTAAATCAAGTATTGATCACTCCAGTGCAGCCATAAGCAGCACTAAGGAATGTAGGAGCCAAGAAAAATCGATAGAAAAATATTTTAAAACGTCAAAAGCACTGACAACACTTTCTCATCAATTTTTCTTTACTTTCTTCCACATGTCAGGAATAATTTCTTCTACTGTCTTTAGAAATGGTACCTTCAGCTGCTCACAGGAAAACTCACAATGCTTCATAGTGGGAACCTTGCTCATGTCTCACAGCAGAATTCTGTACTTCAACACTACCAAAATAATTGTTCCTAGCCCTTATATAAATAGAAAATTACAACCTGATCATTTAAAATCACCAATTAATGAGGTGATTGATTCACAGACATGTTCATGCCTAGCTCCACGTGTAGAGAAGGACCGAGAAGCTCAGTTCCCCTTGAGGCACATGAACAGCGATAGAAGTGCATGGAAAGCAAGGCTTGAATCTCCCTCCTTCAACAAAAAACTCATTCAAAAGGCAAGATCCCAGGCATGAAAGGAAGGAGAGGGCCCAGCAGTGAGGTACCTGACCAAAGCCCAGCTGGCCCTGGGGCAGGTGAGCATCTCCAGGGGGGTGTCGTCGCTGATCTTGGGCGCGGTGCTGAGCGGCCGCGGCTCCAGCACGTGCTCCACCAGGCTCCCGTAGCAGCTGATGATGTACAGGGACTCCACCACAAACTGCTTGGACTGGTCTGGGGCAGAGAGAGAGAAAATCTGATTGGAGCAGCACAGCAGCAACAGGAAAAGCTTCTGCGGAAATAGCAGGGTCTGCGTTATTTTAAGTCTCTTGCTTGCAGCTAAAAAGGTGAATTGAAAGTAGCAAAAGGGCTGGAGAGACAAAGAGAAAATCGTACAAAACACAGAATTTTCACATAATTGTATGAATATCTCATTCAAGAGAAGTTTCTCACCAAGGTGTGTTCAGGTGATTACACATTTCCAAACATATCTGGTACATTTGTTTTAGCAAAGGTGTTTCATCTTTATCTCACAATTTTTTCAGTGTCACTTCACACCTTTGGACTGACCTATCAAAGTTGGGTTTTTGTCACTGTATCATAATAAAATATCAATTATGCATTTCACTAATTAAAATTTCAATTACTCATTTCACTAATTAAAATTTCTTGTACATTTTACAAAAAAGACCCCTAAGAATATTCCTAAAATTCTCGATTGCCCCTGAGTTTAAGGAACAAAATCCACAAATTGCTTCAAACCTGTCACAAAATAAGAATTTAGGTTTAAATGCAACTTAATACAATCCCAAATCTGTGAGGTACCAACCTTTTTCTCGTTTGAGGCCAGAATTGTTTGCAAACCACGACCTTGAAGCTCCAAAGACTGCAGCAACACAAAACTCCCCTCCCACAGACTTACTGGGTGAAATCTGTGGGGCTGGTTTGGATTTGCTTTGAAGAAAGAACAAAATAAAATTATGTAAGTTAATTCTCAAAAAATAAAGATGTCCTTTGCTTAGCAACAATTTTAAGATATTACTTCAGAAAAGGGGAATATCTGCAGTTCCCATAAGGCTGAGCAGGGTTTACAGATGCTCAGAGTTTCCCAAATTCCCCTGGAATACTGAACTCATTGACTTGAAGAACAGCACTGGCTCATAATGAAGAACTGAACTGTTTAAAAGACCCAGTAGTGAACCTTTGCATTAAACAGAAACAACTTCTGAAGTAAATCCAAAGAAATCCTAAATCCTTTGGGAATGAAAATGCAGATTCTGGGCCAGCCATTGCAGTGTCAATATTTCCTTGTTTTTCCAAAGGAAGTCAGGAGCAGCCAGGGGTGTGGGTGACACAGGTGGCAGGGAAGGACATGCAGAGGGCACAGGACAAGGAGAGGATGCACACACACACACTCATGAGCACTGTTAGAGCACACCAGGAATTCTATAATGGAAAAGCAAACTGAGGCACTGTGCCCTGACCCCACGATGTGCCAGGAGCAGATCCAGGGGGTGAGGATCTGAGATTATTGAGATATTCTATTTATTGAGATATTCTGAGGTGTTTCTCCTCACAGGGACCTGCAGGTTTCTGTTCTGCACAAACTCAAAACTATGGGCAGAGCATTGTCCATGCCTCAATTCATTATATCAGAATTTTACCCTTTCTTCAAGAGAAAAGCTGTTTGACAAACCCACACAGGATTTTTCCTTCTTCATGTTCCCCTTGTTCTAGTCCTTTTAACTGAATTATTTTATATTTTTCTCTCTACTCCACTGCTCCCTTCTCTTCCTACCTATCCCTCCTTTCCATTTTTCTTCTACCACACAATTTCAGCCTGTGATCAGACCATCCCATTAACCTGGTTTTTACATAACAATCTCCAATTCTGAGAAGTGTGTGTGCATGGAATTCAGCACTAGAAGAATATTTTTAACCAGCAGAAATCAATTAAAACACTGTATGGTTATATTGATATTTAATTTATACTAACAGATCATACACATGGCAAGCCTATGGTCACATGGACTTGGATCAGAGCTGAACCTCTTGTGCATGTGGGAGAAGCTGGAATGTCCCAAAAGAGCAGTTGGAATTTATAGTCAGTAACTCTGGTATTGAACCACCACAAAGCACTTAATATCCAACTGTTAAACCTACAGCTCCAGATGACTGGGTCAGAAATCTGTGCTCCAAAAAGGTCCTGGCTATAAATGTATTCTCTGGCTTGCAATGGCACACCAGGTTTCTATATTAGAATATTTAAATTGTGATTGTGTTAACTAATAAGTTTTTATTAGCTACTCAGGAAAAAAAATCAGAATGGATTTCTTTCACTTTGAAATAATCATCTATCACAGAAAGAATATTTTTAACCTAATTGTACCTTGAGAATTATTTTAGCTCTCACTTTCCAAGTATTCACATACTCATATTCCTTCAGAAATGAAAATATGAATGTACCAGTGAATTAGAGTCTTGTTGTTTAGTTCAATTCATAAATGATTGTGTTTAATACAGAATTCAGGACAGGGCAACCCATCAATCACTACAGAGCAAACCAGAGGCACAGGTATGACTCTGCCATGTTCACTTCCTCTTGACTAAAGGATCTTTCTGCACTGTCCTAATAGTCTTAATATTCTCAATTTTTACTGAACACAATCTGAGGTTATTAAAATTATTTTTCAATGTTAATGAAGTAATTAAAAATGGAAAAAAAATTGGAAGCAGATACTATTTTGAGCTACAAACTGGATTAAAGTTCTACAGAGACAGAACTGAAGCAGAAGTGAACCTGGGACTCAACACATTTTCCAGAGCTCTCCACACTCTGAGTCCCCAGACCCGAGTTTGACCAAACACAATTCTAAACAGCCTTGGAGGAAATGGTCTGAGCTCAGTTCTATTTCCATCTGGTCTTTAGGATGTGCATCTTTCAAGGCAAGCACTTAAGTGTTGGTTTCAGTGCCAGGAGCTTTTCCCTTCGAGGATGATGTTTTGTAGGCAGAAAGAGCAGACCTTGTAAAACACGATTACTCATGTGGTTAAACTCAGCCCTGCTAGCAAACAAAGGCAAGCAAACAAACAAAAAAGGTTTCTGCATCTTATTGGTTTGGTCAGATCTCTGAAAATGCTGCTGAGATGTCAACAAGTCTATTCTGAAGTCTCTTGCAGCTGAGGAATCTTTCATTTGAGCATCATTTTAGTCAATTCTGAGTTTTCATCGATAAATTCCAGCACAAATTTCATTCCTCCAGCAAACCTCCAAAGCCCAGTTATTTTCAGTAACAGTAATGCCATTAGAGAAATATCTTTACATGTCATTGTGATATTTTAACAACTTGGAAACTATAAATCCTCATTATTCTGCAGATGCAAACACCCTCTCAGCTCTATAAATGATAACAAAACAATAATGTTGAAGGTAGGTGCTGAATGACTTGTTTCTGCTATGAACTCCTGCTCTTTCCTTGCTCTTGGCTTGTCAGCACTTCATAAATTATTCCAAGAGCTGAAATTTGGACACATTTGGCCTCACTTTTACAAAACAGTTACTTTAAAAGAATCTTCATAATACAGTAACTCCCAAAGATTGGACCATAGTTTTCCTGAGAAGGGATGCAGCAAGAAATTCAGATTTTTGGGAGTCAATGTTAAAACCAAACCAGTGAAGCACATGGGACCACAACATTCCCCATTATAATTCCACTCCTCATTTCTCCCAAATGTCAGGAACAGCAGCATTGCATTTAAGACATCAGGAGGATGAAAAGGCAGTTTGCTTTCTCCTCTCTGCATCTACTCCACTGTGCCACCACACCTGGGATTCAGTGAGACACAGCAGCAGTTTCACCCCAATTAGATCTGTACAGAAATCTAAATCAGGAATAGAATCTATCTGGGAAAATTTGTATTATTATTAAATGTTCTAATATAATTTTGGAGGATTATTTCTATACTAAATGCAAAAGCACCAAGATGTTTGATATAGACATTTTCTACTGGAATGGCACAAAAGGAGATGGGAGGGAACTGAAGAAGAAAATGAAGACATCACTTTGTCAGAGCTTAAACAGCAATGAAGAGACTGAGCTCAGCATGCAAGTTCTTTCATGTTGCCAGCACAGTAAGAACAGATTAAGACCTACTGAAACCATTCAGAGCTCCCACTTGTCAGCTTTGTAACACATCAAACTCTGCCATAATCTCTGGAAATGCACTGTGGTAGCTCTTTGTAAAACCACTAAATAGTTACTAATATTTTAATTAGTTTACATACTAATTAAATATTATTATTTAACTAGTAAGATTAATACTCACAATATTTTAAAAAACAAAGCAGCACAGTTCATGATGGAGCTTTATGTCTCACAAATTTCTTCTGGCTCTTAAATGAATCTTTAAATCTATTGTCAAACAAGTGACATGACTTCAAAACAATAAATAAATTGCATATATGTGATATGAAGGAGCTGCCTTATATATATTCAAATATTTATAGTCAAATAGTACCAGTCTGCAAAGATTGAAAATTGCTTTGATTTTATATTCCCAACAAACAGGCTCCAAATATATGAGATTCATAAAAACAAAAGCACTTATTCCACACTAAATCCACTGAAATGGAAACATCCATGACCGCTGATGGAAAAAGTTTTATCTTGACCACATAAACAGCAACAAAATTATCAGGAGAAAAATACTGCATGAAATTTGCATTTACACATAAAGTTACAAAAAAAAAAAATCTGTCTCAAAGTCTAGAAATTTTAATTCATTTATCATTGTGCCTAAAACATGAAAACAAAGATGTTTCCAGTTGTCAGATCATGAATAAAGCAAGAAAAAGCACGAAAAGCAATGGTAGGATCCTTTATTCACCAGGCACTTAGCTGTCAAATCAACATCCATTTTGTTTACAGAATTTTAGGTCTCATTAAGACCTTAATGGAAACAACATGATTTCTTCCCCCACCCAAAGTGTGTTTTTTATCCTAATTTCTCTGTAGACGAGCAAGGACCATATTTTTGAGCTAGCACTGGCATTAAACAAACCACAAAAAGAGTCTTGTGAAAGACAGGCAACAATTTTGGAGCGTATTTCATACATTCCCCTCTTTAATCTCAGCCTTTTAATCTTCCTTCAATCTAAAACCATTTCTGGTTGACGTCTCCTGCTTCGTGCAGGGGTGACCCACACAGCCTTCGCTCAGAAATCCACGGCCAAAACTCTTCTGCCAGAGCCTCTGCACTTCTTACATCACCAGCAGGCAAAATTCTCTGGTGCACCATAAACTGCATTTAGAAATGGTTCTGAGGGAGGTACTTGAGGAGTTAGAAATTCTCAACGAATAAGGAATTCCTTTTTCGTTTTTTTCCTTTTTCCTTTCCTTTCCTTTCCTTTCCTTTCCTTTCCTTTCCTTTCCTTTCCTTTCCTTTCCTTTCCTTTCCTTTCCTTTCCTTTCCTTTCCTTTCCTTTCCTTTCCTTTCCTTTCCTTTCCTTTCCTTTCCTTTCCTTCCCTTCCCTTCCCTTCCCTTCCCTTCCCTTCCCTTCCCTTCCCTTTCCCTGTCATACAAAGCTCTTAACAAGTTCTTTTCCTGAAGAGAATATTCTGATAGAGACATTGAGGGTGATATTCATGTACATGAGCCATGTACAAATATTCTAATAGATACTGGTGGGTATAGTTAGAAGATACCCTTTGTTAAATTAAAAACAAAGAGAAAAACCTAAACCCACAGGAAAACCCCCAAACCCAAGCCCCAGAAAACTTGCTGGAAGTTTTAAAATTTTCTAAAGTGTTCCTGCTTCTTCCGTTCTTATTATCCAAATTTCCAGCATCTAAGGCCAATCCTGTTATAAAGTGGTGATGAGGTGATGCAGCACTGCCCAAATATTGAACCAAACTCCAACATCAAAAATCTTGTTAAAACTTAAATGAAACCCCTTTTATTTCAAATATCCCAGTTTTAACAGAACTGTTTCCCATGTTGGAACGAGATGATCTTGAAGATCCCTTTCACCCCAGACAGTTCTGTGATTTTTTTTCTCCAGAGTAATCAGCTTTTCTTTTTTTCCAGTACCCATTTTACTGCTTCACCTCTCACTGCAGTACTTTACTGCCTACTCACTGCTAATCTGGCTTATTTCTCAGAGGTCATCATCGATGTTTTCTGTCTGTAAGCAACTTAGTGCTACAATAATAAAGGAAGCAATATAGAAAAAAAAAGAGAGAGGCTTGTTTGGAAAGACATTGCAATCATTTCTGCCCACTTAGAAATAATTTATTTTTTCAACTTCCCTGCTACTTAAAAATTAAATGCACTCTCAAAGGTAAAAAGAAGGGAGGAAAAAAAGTGAATTCAATTCCTTGCAATGCTCGATGGTGAACAGCATCCATAGTTTAAAAGTGAAATTATGTGCATGGAAACCTATGGATCAGCCATGCAGGTAAACAAATGAAACAAAAAATTAATCCAAAATTAAAAAGTCTAAGCACAGAGTTATTTTCAGCAAGGACAGCAAATGGAGTATAGGCATGCTGGGTTTGAAGTGGGAACTCACCAAGGAGCTTTTATGGAAAAACATCCTGCTCCAAACAGGTAAGGTCTTCACAGAAAGGGGAAAAATGCACAGAAATTAGATGAGAACTCAATTCCCAACAAGTACACTGTATATCATGCTATTAAAATTTCTGCAGAGAGTGAACAGATCATTGCTAGAGCCTTGCTGTGGCCTTGAGGAGCTGCCAGGGGAGCAGCAGGGCCCAGGGCTGGGAGGGCTCCGTGCGCCAGGACATGTGGGGACATTGCTGAAAGCTGGGCTCAGAGCTGGGCTCAGAATCAGGGCTGGGCTCAGAGCTGGGCTCAGAGTCAGCGCTGGGCTCAGAGTCAGGGCTGGGCTCAGAGTCAGGGCTGGGCTCAGAGTCAGGGCTGGGCTCAGTGTTAGGGCTGGGCTCAGAGCTGGGCTCAGAGTCAGGGCTGGGCTCAGAGCTGGGCTCAGAGTCAGAGCTGGGCTCAGTCAGAGCTGGACTCAGAGTCAGAGCTGGGCTCAGAGTCAGGGCTGGGCTCAGAGTCAGGGCTGGGCTCAGAGTTAGAGCTGGGCTCAGAGTTAGAGCTGGGCTCAGAGTCAGAGCTGGGCTCAGAGTCAGGGCTGGGCTCAGAGTTAGAGCTGGGCTCAGAGCTGGGCTGAGAGTCAGGGCTGGGCTCAGAGCTGGGCTCAGTCAGAGCTGGGCTCAGAGTTAGAGCTGGGCTCAGAGCTGGGCTGACAGTCAGGGCTGGGCTCAGAGTCAGAGCTGGGCTCAGAGTCAGGGCTGGGCTCAGAGTCAGAGCTGGGCTCAGTCAGAGCTGGGCTTAGGCACAGCTCAGGGCCCCTCCAATCTGCTGCCAAAGCTGGGCTGCAGCAGGTCCTGCAGTCAGAACTGACAGGAAAAGGGAATGAGCACCCAAATCAGTCACGGGGGGGTTTGCCATGGAACACTGAGGGGCAGAGTGGGGCAGTTCTACAGAGTTACTGAGAGGAGGTCAAATAAAACCAACAGGTGCAATCAGAACCTTTCAGGGACAATTACTGAGCCTTTTGCTAGGACAGAAACACCCCGTGGAATTCAGCTTTCCTTCCCCCCCTTAAAAGCTTGCACAGATGCAGGAAAGAGAGCCCTAACTTACTTCACAAGCATTTGATGCTCAGTCACCAGATCTACAGCTGAGTGCTTTTGGCCACCCAACAATTTACACCACGATCTGATTTCATTTGTTCAAGTATTTTGCAAAGTGGAGAGTTTTTAACCCAATATTAATCTGAGGGAATTTTCAATGGGTATCTCCCTTTAAAAGGCCATTGCCATAGTGACATTTGCATAAATTCTGAAAAGGAGGCAAATTTAGAGCCACTCACAGGCTCAAGGTTTCTTCTGAGTCTCATTTGGGATGTAACATCATCCACAAAATCACTAAATAATTGATTTTGTAAATGCCAGTGGTTCTGTTTTCTTTTCATACTCTGACTCAGCAGTAAGTTCTGGGTAGTTGAAACAGGTGAAATATTTCCAGGCCATGAATTACCAGAAAAGGTCCAGCACTGAAGGATGTGTAAAGCACTCAGCCATAGACCAACACAATTAAAAGGATACCAGCCTGATAAAAAAGAATTCAGTGAACTAAATCTGACATGAGCACATCAATGAATGAAGGGATCCTCTCAAAAAACATTCAGGTGAAGGTACAAACCTAAGACAAATATTCGTCAACATGCAAAGATGCAAACATCCAATAAAGAACAGAATATTACAGAAAAAAACTCCTATTTTTAATTAGTACTATAGGCCAAAAAACCAATTTTGGCTGGCTCCATATAAGGGACTGGCCTTTAACTTTCTGTATTTAATAAACTGGTTAACATTTTTGGGGACAGAGCTCATTTGACAGAACCAACCACCCTTCTAGACCTAATGTATCATCTTTGAACAGTGGTAAAACCCAATTAAGTTGTCTGAACTGAATGATCTCCCATAAAGTCAGCACATCCAGTCCCCGAGTCAAAGGCCAGTCTAGAAGATGAGTCCAGCACTATTGCACTGCTTAAATATTTAATTGAAAGCTAAATCTCCTGCATAACCCAAAGCCAACGTGATTTAAAACCCAAAATGTATTGAGTGTAAATTTGAAGAGTCATTGGAGAGGGGTTGGATCTGCCTGGGAGCTTAGAATTCAATTTCTAAATGATGATCAGGGATGTTTTGGACACTATTTATTTTCCTTCTTCTCTGCCTCAGTTGCTCTGTCTTCAAACCAAGGCAAATAACCCTTAGCTGAGCCCATTAAACATTTCAGAAGATAACACCAGATTTTTCTTCTTCCACTACTCCTATATTGGCCTGATTGTACAAATTAACAAATTCTCTTTACTTTCATTACAAACTGGCCCAGGTAGGCTTCAACTGAAGGTTTTGTTCAATTAATTTTGGATAGAAAATTTTGTATCATGAAGAAAATGTAATTACACTTCCAAAGACTACAGCAGAGTCTTATTAAAATGCTTTATGTGTAAGAAAACCAAGTTAGCACCTCCTTTTTGTTCAAAAGACCTGATTTCTTTAAAGACAAACATTTTTCCCCATGATATTTATATAAGCAATTATTTTCCCCTATTTCCCTCCCATAATGTGGATGGAATGCTAATTGAGAGCGAGGGAGAATTCACAAATTACAGGATAACCCAACCTTGAAGTGACAGCACCAGATGGCAGCGCTCGGTGACAGCAAGAGAGCAGAGCCAAGGCAGGAACTCACCCAGGTCCCCTTTCCCAGAGCCAGGGAGAAATTCCAAAGGAAATCATGCAATGAGGATGATTTACCATTCAAAGTTCTGACAGAATTTTCCCAGTTTCTTACCTGGTTCTGAGTTTTACCAAATTGAAAACTGAAATACTTTGATTTTGTGGGGTTATTTTTAATAAATCTATTTAAGCTGTTAATAAGCTGTGCAATATCCATTTATTCTAACCCTCCTCATGCCAAATTGAGAATTCTTCAGTGCAAATAATTGTATTTTGTATCAATTACAAATCATTACAGCAGTTGCTTTGTTACTAAAATATACTATAAAAACTAATAATTATATAAAATATGTCTGAGAAATGTGCCAGAAAGAGAATGTCTGGCTTCAGACAATTTTGCTGAATTCTTTACTTTTTTTTCCCTCTACTTTTTCAGTTATTTTTTCCTAATTAATTGTACCATAATGTGGTGATTTTGCACCACTTATTTTCGTTTGCTGCAGTAGCTGACTCTGGGATAAATGAAGCTCCCTGAGACAAAACAAACCCAAGATATATCAATGACTTTCTGTGCACAGAAAATTTAAATTATAAAATTGCCTCAGACATTTTAGCTACTTCCCCCTTTCTCAGTGAGGGTGGAATGAGGGATGGGGTGAAGAAGGGATAGAGTTTCATGTTTAAAAACACACTATCCAAATCTCCTGCCTGGAAAAAAAGCAAGGTTTATCCTTTTCCTGCAAGGCACACAGGATTTCTGTGTTTTGACCAGACTCAGCTAATGCAGGTTCCATCGTGCTGCTCACCCCAGCAAGGATGTACTGGGGAGTGAAGTTTGATACAAATATAATGACCCTGTCCCTTGAGGAGTTAAAACAAATGCTGCTGTCACAGGAGCCAACTTTGGGGCAATTGTTGTATCTTTTCTTTCCCTCCTTCCCATTACAGCTCATCCATGTCCCCACTGGAAACCAACTACAACTCATCCCACAAACCCAGGGAGCTCTTATGGAGCTACTGTGGGGCACAAAGCTGAATTCTAGAATGTTCTGATTCACTGCCCTTTATGGACAATGAGATGGATCATACAGCTCTCCCCCTTTCCAGTCTATAAGCTCTTTGTAAAAGAGCAATGAATTAACCCATTCACCAGCCCTGACAAGGAATTCAGCATTACTATCAAAATTTGGAGAGGGAAACTGAGGCATGAATATAGAAAAACTTATTAAACCCAGCTCTTGTGCTGTCCTGCATCCCCCCTAATCTTTAAAACATCAGAAGCTTCCTTGCTCATTAGTGTTAGAGCCCCTCTGGGAAAGGCTGAATGTGCTGACAGCACAAAGTACAGGAAAGCCAGTCAACGGGATGACAAAATGTAGGGACAAAAATGAAGTGCTTGATGAAGGTGCAGAAATTACAGTGAGAGACTTGGAAAGGCAAAGGCAGAAGCAGAGGGCAGGGAAGGAGGGATGGAAGGCAGAGGGGATGCTCCAGGACACTCCATGCTGACAATGGAACTTGCATTCAGAGCAGTGACTGATCAGAACATGCTCCAAAATCCACATGTTTGCAGGGGGAAAAAAAAGCATCTGTGATGACCAGCACGGTCATGAGACAATTCCAGACTCCGTCTTTCATTCCCATAGGGCTACAGGGAACACTTTTAAAAAATTTACTGCCATTCCACCTGTCAAGCAACATGACATGCTTTGCAGCTCTGCTCCAGACACATGATATTAACAGCACTGATCAGTCCTTTCAGTACCTGGAAAATATTTTGCTGTCTTGGATACTGGCAGAACAAACCCCAGCTCGATTTTTTTTGGTTAATAAAATCTACAAGCCTTCGTGAAGATTTAATATTAAAGCAGCTGATGTTAAGAGAAATAAAAGGGACAAATGCAGCCCTCTCATTATACGGCATTTGAGCCTTGCTGTAAGAGATTAAATTTTTAATTCTTTCATAGTCAGAAGCACGGGAGAAGAGGAATCTTTGACTGGAGGAGCCCAGCTCCTTTTCTGATGGCTGCACACTGGAGGTTCAGCAGCTGCTCCCAAGGAAGAGCCTTGTTTCCTCGGAGCAGCGCTTAGAGGTGCTGACCATGGAGGTGTAAATACATCTGTCTTTTGCCATTTGCAGTAATACATGCCTCCTCCACTTCTCCCAGCGAGGCAGATGGTCCCTGTCCTGTCGAAATCTTACACTGCACAGACTTCCAGTGCTATGTGTTTGCAGAAATATGAGGGCAGATGTTAAATATGTTAAACACACGCTTTGCCCCCTGGAGGTTTAAGTTAAGGCTGCTGTCTCAATTTGGTCATTTTAGGCATGCCAGGCTTCTTGGATCCTAGGCATTCCTCTTAAATCCCTGCTTTATAAATAACAGCTTTTCATGTTAATTTTGTGTACTTTCATCAAATATTTTGGATGCAGAACAAATGAAGGAAGCTCTCGGCTTACCGTTACAAGGCTACGTGGGCTGTGCTGAAAATTATGATCCTCATTCATGAAAACTCTATTTACACAGCAGGGTATTTCCCATGACTGTTGTTTTCCCCCCTTACATAAGCCTCATTGAGCATTTTAAATTTAATTAGTTTTAAAAATTACATGAAACGGAACAGAGACAGTTTGTGACTAGTATAATTTACCATAAATATGAACACTCCAAATATGTTTTAGATGTTTAAGGATAAAACATTAAATAAAATACTGCAGACTTATTACAATTGCAATAATTTTAGAAAGGTTCCTTGGTATAACACAACATTAAGGAAACCTTTGTAAAGAATTTCACATTAAATATGACTGTAAATCAAGAGCTTTTTCCCAAATCCTTCTTCTCACTGCTCCTATTACCTACTTCCCCTGGCAGGCCCTCAGGTGAATTTTTAATTTTTTTCTCTGCTGTGTTTCACCTAATTCTAAGTGTCTATTCTAGTTCTGAGAGCTCACATTTATATTTCTGCCCTTCACTGGCCATATTCTTCAAGTCAGGTTTTTGGTGTTTCCCCTCTGTGAGGAACTGTGACCTCCTGCCTCCCCCAGATCCCATCTCCCTTCCTGTCCTCATCCAGCATCACACCTGGATATTCTTCCAAAATTCACCTGAGCAGCAGCAAAATCTTTTTTCACTGAACTTAAACTGAGCAGAAAATTAAAAAGGCAAAAATAAGCAACTGAAATGCGTCTACGGAGGAAGGTAAACCTCAACATGACCCTCAAACTGTTTCTTCGCTGTTCCTTGAGTTCCATTTGCAATTATCTGTGAAGCTGAGGAATTCCTCCCCGTGCTCGGGGCAGCTGTGTGTCTGTGGCTGTGTCTGTGGCCCGCGTTTGGCTCAGCGAGCGCCGTGAAATTCCCGTTTCACGGCAGGGCCAGCGGGGATTGTTGGGCAGACAGGAAGGGATGCACACGTGCACAGCTCCTGACTGCCAGCACTCACACCCTGAGCACCCAGCTATGGGGGATTTACAGCACGCCCTGAACTCCAGCACAGAGATGGGAGTCACACAGGGAGAGAGGGAACAGCCGTGAAAAGAATTCCTGGTTCAGGAAATGCAGGGAAAATTCACCTCACGAGCAGGGTTTGAGCAAGGAGCACTGAAGCAAGGGAGGCAGTGCCTGTGTTTGCCAAAATGCAGGAAAAGGTTAGGAAGCTGCAGGATTCACAGTTGTTTTGTCTAACCACATGCCATGCTCAGATCTACTTTCCTTAAAAATGTAAAAGCCCTCTGAAAACTAACGGATCAATCAGATTTTTAACTGGAAAATATTCAGGAATTCAAACAACCAGAAAATGAGAGAGGAAAAATAAAATCATCACCCTGTAGCTTTAATTACAATAAAAGAATATTTAAAGTTTAGCAAGACAAAAATGTCAGCTGTTGGACAGCATTAATTAATTTAAAATTGCTATGATTTACAAAGCTCATAAAATTTTATAATACATATATTTAAGAGAAGCTTTTCCCAAGAAATACTTTTAAGTGTTTTATCATGGCACATGGGAAATGCCAAAGTGCAGATGAGTCTGGAGTGGAAACCCACCCAGTCCAGAACAGTGCAACAGTGGAAAAACAAGGTCAAGAAAACAGTGGGATTAAGTTTTGCCTTTCTGCTGAACCTGGCTTACTGTCTTTCTACTTCTGATGGTCAAAAATCGTTTCTGCTTGAAAAGGTTGGAAATCAAAATAAACAAACTTGGGGAAAAAAGTAAAGCCATATTTAATTCTGATTGAATACAGCTCTGCTTATGTTTCACTCCAATTCCTGGTGTGAAAATGTCTTCTGACCCACCCCAATGAATATTCCTGAATTTACAGAGGTTTGTTTTCAGGTTGTCGTTATTTATCTGACGGTTTCTGTCTCCTCTTCCTCCCACCCCTCTTCTGCTGCTATTAAATTACATACACTGAAATTAAAATATGGAATAAAACTACTTGTCACTAATAACACAAATGATTTCCCCATGAATCCCAAAGGCTGAGGAAGGTTTGTGCCACTTACCCTGTGCGTTTGGTGATGGTCCCTAATGTCATTGGCTGCTTGATCTGAGCCAGAGGCAACACCACAGTCAGGCTTGGGAGAGGCAGGAGCCGAGGATTGCCAGGGTTGTTGTTTGTGAAGTTATTGTAAGTGTCTTGGCTGTTCAATTTACCTTGATGGGATAGAGATGCAATAAAACACATTATTGGAATTTTTTCTTCATTTATCATTTCTACGTCTGCCTGAAGTAAGAGAAAAAAGATTTTTAAAAATCCAAAAAAAAAAAAAACCACAAACAAGCTGCTGTTGTAATAAAAGAAAAAAAAATCTAAAAAAATTATCTTCATTTCAGATAAAGAATAAATTACAATGGAAGAAGCAATTACTAATTTTAGATATGAGGATAAGGAAGGATTCCTTTCCACACACGGGAAATTATTCCTGCTGCTGCTGCTGCTTGCCTGGCAGTTTTGTTCACCGAAAAGTTTTCGAGTTCGATTTGAAGGACAAGCTCTGGATTCCAATTCTCTATTTAAAAAAGAAGGAGTAGCTGGAAGGGAATTATTTTCCTAAAGTACCACATACAGTGTTGGTAATTGGAAGTCCTGAAAAGGTCGCTTTTGTTGTCTCGACGGATAAAGACATACAGAATAATCATCTGCAGAACTGAGACTGCAGGGAAATATCAAGTAACTATGTCAAATAAAGCCACGCCAAACTAGATGTAAAAATCAAAAAAGTATCAAAAAAGTAACAAATTTCATATTCATTCAAAAAAGACGAAAATGAAACACAGGTACTGAAAAAAGGAAAAGGAAAACATAACAAAAAAAGCCCTCAACAACCCTAAATTTAGCTGATTTCAAAGAGGTCTGTGCTGGATGGACGCCCAGTTTGGATACGGTTTCTTACTCGCTGTATCACTCTGTAGTCACAACCTTTCATTCTTCAGTTGGAAAAGGAAACTAGCTCCAAATTTCATGGACAGTAAAGAAAGAAATGTGAAGAAACCAAAGAAAGAAGTTAAACAAAAAAAGGGGCCAGTCTGTTTATAGCAGAATCAAAAGTACTTTAAATAGACAAGCAACCATGAATTAAAAGGTTTAGATCATTAACTTGTTTTTCTGTGCTCCTATAATGCTGTGAAACGCTGGCTTTGTTCTTAATCAAAAGGGAACCATATTGGGAATTAGGTTCCTAAACAACCGATGCATTCTACACAGATATTATACAAATCCCAGGCCAAATCCATACAATCTGCCTCAAGAGCAGCCACCTTTTTTCAAGGAAGAAAAACAGCACAGCAAAGGGTTTCTCACAGGAAGCTGCCTGAAAAGCTTTAATGGTACTTCAGATGGATTGAAAATAGGAAAAGGAAGGCGGAAAAATCTTAATGAATGTCTCATCATCCTAAAGACACTCAATGCTTCCTTCACCCTTCTTTTAATACTATATAACTCTAAGCTTGGGGGTTTTATTTGGGTTTTTCTGCAAAGCCCCCAGACCTCAGTGTCTCAGAGAAGCACAATAACAGAAATGATGAAATTACAAAGTGTATTTTGTGATAAGTATCTGGCCTGAGCATCCATCAATACGTTTTAAGAGAAATAGAAAGGCTTTAATGAAGAACAAGCCTATTGAAGTTCCCAGGGAGCAGATTTCATTAATAGCAATTTTCCTGCACCAACTCGGAATACAAAGAAAAAGGAAAAGGAAAAAAAAACTCAGCTCAGTTTTAAATCAGACTGAGATGCAATTAATTTTTTTTAGATCAGTTTAATAATGCATTTTTGGTTTTTTTCAGAAAGGCATATGAATAGTTTTGTGCATGATTGTCTAATTAGTCACTGTTCCTGCAGCCAAGGCCTCTCTGGAAGTGTTTCCCTCTCCCATATTCCCCTGGATCCACACAGGCACAGCAAACACCAAAGGTACCAACTGAGGGAGCTCCAAGTGTCTGTAAATTGTTTTCTATTACTCGTTCAGAATCTAATGATTAACTCTGAACTGCTGATCCACAGGCTGGGCTGGAACAGCCCCTCTCCCCTCTCAAGGCACATTTCATGTCTCAGTGCCCTCTGCTCCCAGCTTCATGTGGTTTTCCATGCGCAAAGCCTTCAGCTGATTCCATGGATTATTTGCATGCAGAGAAATGAGGAATTTACAGACGTTCCTACACAAGGATGAGCTGCTTTGCTTCCATACAAGCTGAGGACTCCCAGAGCAGTGAAGGATACTTAGAAAACTGCAGGATTATCTCACCCCTTCAGATGTTTTTATTAATTGTAGGAACAACATCTTACAAATTCTTGAGTTTTGAGTTCATAGACTCATATATAAGGAAGCAAAATAACCCCCCAAAAAAGTACTAAATAAAAAAAATAAGAATGAAATTGTGAAAAATATATTCTGAAAGGGACTAAAATATGAGATGATTCTTCTTTGAGAAAGAAACCAAAAAACATCAGAAGGTCAAGCATTTAATTTGTAACTATGTATTTGGAAGTATAGCTAAATCTGATGTATACAAACCTCAAAAAAAAAATTAACTAAACCAGACCTCAGAATGCACAGCACTTCACAGCACAAACATGATTAAAAAATTCTGCTGTGACAAACGGAAAAGCTGTAAATACCAAACATATGTCACAATAACCATTGCCTGCCAACCTGCATTTTCTGCTGCAACAGTCAGTTGCTTCACTGCAAAAATTGTAATTAAAAGTGATAGTAGTCAAAAATTTAAAGTTGGAATGCTACAAAGAGGAGAGAAATTATTTTTGACAGGAAAGTTGTTCTTGTAAATCTGACTACAATAGTATTAAGATGGTGGGGATGATTAAGGTTAAAGAAAACCCCCTAATTTTCTGGTGTGCTGCTGTACCCATCCAGGAATCCCAAAAATTACCCTTTCATTTCTCCAGCCCTTCCAAGGAGGAAGCTCCTGCAGCAAACAGGAGTTGTGTGTGCACAGGGCAGTCAGATCAGGCCAAAAGAGCACAAAGAATGCAGCCAAGCATCAACATTATTTCTACAGCTCCAGCCGTTGTTGATTCACTGTCAAAGGACAAGCAACAAATAAGCCAAAGTTTAGGTCTGGTAGAAATATCCAGGATTTTCCATCCAGCAGAATGCTGAACTCAAGTTACCTCCCAACATGTGGACAGTGCATTTAACTGTAAATGGCTGGAGACTGACACACACAGATCTCACCCTACAGACTAGCCCAGGAATGCTTTTATTGCCATCAATCATCACCACCACAATTCCAGGGCAAAGGTGTTCTCTCAAGGATCATTTCCAGTGGAGCATCCCAAGGAAGGAGGCACTTTCCCCTGGTAATCACCCTGAGCCCTCAGGACCCCGAGCAAGGCATGGGGTCAAGTATTTGTCTTTCCTTGGGCTGCCATAGAGGAGATTTTCATATTGGAGCTGTGCATGGGATACATTAGAGCCAGTCTAGGCCGGTAAATCTCTTACTAATTTTACCAAGGGACTTTCAAAAAGCTGAGGATGCCATGGCTCTGGAGTCTGACAAGTTTATTTGCAAGTGCAGCCTTACCTTGGGCAACATTGCCTACTGAGACACAGAAAACCCAATGCACTGGGTTTGGACCTGTTTGCTGAGAGTCTGCAAAACCACCACCATCTCACCCCCCAAACCTGAGCCACTCTTTTCCAGACATTTTACTCCACTGACACTCAAAGGAGAAATGGATTAAGCTGAGGATAAAAGTGAAGAAAGCAAACAACAATGGGCTTTGTTGTCAGAGGGAGGGAGCGGCCGGGCCGAGCCCAATTCCCACAGCAGCCATCACTGACAGACTCACTTCCAGCGAGGAAAAGAGGGAGGCCTGCAAGCGCCGGACAAAAGAAATCCCAGCAGACAAAGGAAAAACAAATTAAAAGCACCATTATAAAATACAGATGCTATAAGGAAAATAAACTTCACAAGATTTAGGGGCTTTTGACAAAGCTGGACATCTGTGGAAAAGCCATCAGGAGCAGCTCTCCCAGGTATGGCTGGACAGGCTCGGGGTGCCACAGCATCGCTGCCCTCCTCACCCCCTGGGCAGAGACACCCCCAGCTCGCCACAAACCTCAGATGTTACATCTCTAAGTTACTCTGTATGAGATCAAAACGTTTGATCAAATCACACTTTTTAAAGTTTCCAATCTGTATTTTTGGATAAGAAATGAAAGCTACATCAAGGGGAAAACATTCAAGACTTGCAAGCTTCTAACACTGCTCAAAAAGCAATCAAACAACTGAAAGCAATTAATACAGTTACATGTCCTCCTCTGATCAACTAAGAGCCTTGATGAATTCAGGCCAGATTTCAAATTGGTCAGTGTTTGAGCAGAGCACTTGAGGGCACTGCTGTCAGAGATCATCTCTGAGGAGAGAGGAGGAGAAACACCCTGATTTTTGGCACTACTAATGACACAATCAGACATCCAAATGCAGCTTGGCAGGGACATTCCCCAGCCCCAAGGATTGCACTCAGCAGCAACACAGTGTGGCAAAAAGGCTTTATAGGATCCTGAAGAATGATGTGGAGGAAGCTCTTGCTCCTCTGTTCTTCAGTCCATGCACAGCACCACATTAATGCAAGCAAATCACTTCTTATCTGATTTCAAATGAGTTTGAATCTATCAGTACCACAGATCCTATTGGTGCATAGAAATGAACTCCTAAATCACAGCCAAGCTTAAAACCAAAACTATACCCTCATACCTAAGGGGTGCAAACACCAACTTATCAACAAACTGAAATTAAATCCTTTTAGCTGGTAAATTTCAGCCTGTGTATGACATGTCTCCAAGTGCTGCAGGATTTTCTTTGGTGTAAACTGTCAGTGAGCAAAGCAAAGAGGACTTGGCCCAGACAATTTTTTTTTCTGGTAGGAAAGCAATGATCAGAAGGATTTTAGCTTCTCTGTACACTTTATTTGAAAAACTAAAGTGGTATCAAGCACCTCTCAGCCTTATAATAAAATGCTTCTATGTTGATTTTTTCCATTTTTCCATTACTCCAATACAAAAAGCTTAGTAATGCAGTGTCATTAAAATTCAAACCCTACTTGATTAGCTTTTATATCTTCCAGTATTTAACAGACTCCATTTCAAAGGGTACCACGAAGTCTACTGACATTAACACTACATATAAACATCTATAATTTGGTAAATAAAAATGCAGTAACTCCAGGCTATGCAATCATGTGGAGGCCAAGTTACAGGAAAATTAACCATGTTTGGCCATTATTTCTGTTTAGTGTAACACTGAGGATTCCTCAGCTAAACATTCCCTAATTGTATAATGCAAGGGAAATAAAATCCTCTCTAACTGGTAGGCAAAAAACGGCAGGAAAACCAGAAGTGTCATGGATATGGTGGTTTATTTTGCTTTGCTTTTTATTCAACACAAGAAGTTTCCCGGATGAGAATGGAAAGCTTCCCAGCTTCAGTTCCAAGACTTTCACCCTCGTTTCTGACCTTTCCTCAGACATGTTCCAGTATAATCTGTAATCTACTACAGTCGGAAGAGGAAACAGCAGCGCCCTGGTGAGAAACGCTGCCTTGTGACCCGAGCGGAGAAGGCAGCGGAAGCAATGCTGGCTCACGGAGCCCTTGCAAGAGCCTGACAGACAAACCCAGCAACGGGAAACACACCCAGCACCACGAGCCCTAATTACTGCCAAAGTGGGCTCCTGCTTTCATGTTTTGTTTTATTCAGTCCAACATGTGTTATCTTTCTTTGTAGAATGCTAGACATTTTCCTAGAAAAAGTCAGGAAACGGATTATTTTAGTTAACGATCGCCTCTCAATTAAAGTTACATTGCCATTTCCTTGAATTGTGTCCTATCAAATTTAAACTCATTTCACACCCTAACCCTCAATATTCCCAGTACAATTAGACCCATTAAAGGAGGAATATTATGTCTTAGCTCCTGTACACATATCAAGTAGCTACTCAGAGCTAAACCTATCACTAACTTGCTTCCATTGGAATGGACGGGAGAAAATAACGTAGCCGGTTGTTATTGTAACATTTAAATCCGTTTGATATGGAACCTTTGGAAACACAGCTGCACTAAATCTCACGGTCACCCTACGAGAGCAGAGCTTGCTCTCTGCTTGCATCCAGGCAAGGCATGTGACGGTGACAGCCCCAAAGTCAGAGTGCTCAGCAGAGACACACAAGCGCCAGCCCAAGTGTCTCGGTCACTGCTGGGACAGAGTCCCCTGCCCTCTCACCCCAGCTCCTTGAACTTCAGCAACATCCACTCAAAATCTGAACATGGCCTCATAACAATCCCTTCCTCCCTCTGGAGTTTTTCTACTATCTTCAGTTTCAGGAACTTTGTCCCTCAGTTATGAAGTGTCCCACTCACTGATACTCAATAATCTCTTGTGCTCAGCAGAGAAGGAACTTCCATGACCCCTTTGCTGCCTCTACCTGAACAAAGATGGATTTCCTTAGAGAACAACCCCTCCACCATCACACACACAAATCTGGCATAATAATCATCTTTCAGGACTTATTTAACTAAAAATACTGTTTGTGCAAGGCTCAGGTCCATGTATGGGCAAAACTCGAAATAAACCCAACCAAACTGGTTTGCCAGCTGTTGGCTCCAGGCTCTGTGCAGGCAGCGGCGGCAACGCTTCAGCTGGGCTGTTCCAGATGGTGTTACCAGCCAGAACAGCCAATCTGGCCACCCTCTGCTGGGCCCTCTCCAGCAAAGGCCAGGGCCAAGCCCATCCTCTTTGAAACAGATCTTGCACCTTCAGCTCTCCACTGATGGGAACAGTGCAGGATTAGTTTCTTACAAGTACTACAGGTATGGTAGCACGGTGTGCTGCAAACAAGCCCCAAGGAGCAGTGCCATCCTCCCCAGCACGTGGCTGTAAGGCAGCTCTGGAACAGAGGCTGTGGCTACCACAGCTCTGGGCTGGGGTTTGCAAACTCTTGAGAGGACAGGACTGTGTGAGCTCAGACTAACAGTGCACTAATGAGGTTATCGTGCAGGCAGCCTCCGGGCGCTGGGGAGAGGCTCTGTTGCTCCGATTTCTTGCACATGGGAATTTTGCTAACACTGTCTGCTGGTGAATGATGAAGCGCTTGAGAAAACAAGAATGCACTATTGCTGCCCCTCGTTGTGTCCATCCATCATAATTCACATCAGCACAGACTTCAATTCAAAGCCTTCTTTCAGAACGACTCCGAGATGCTTCAGCATTGTAAACTTTGGAAAGTTTTGGTGTCTCAGACTTCTCTTCCAAATGATACAGAATAAAATTATTTTTATGAGCTTAATGTCTTTTGTACTGAGACAGCACAGTCAGAAAAACTCATCTGCTGGTCATAGAAACTGCAGAATGAACTGGGCTGGGAATTTCTGAAGGACATCTCTGTGTGCAAAAGTGTTCAGTGAGGAGATAGGGAAAGTTTAATGGCATCCCCTTACCCAAAGGGCTGAGCTAACTACAATTTATTTTGATGATAAACTACATGTTAATACATTTGTGATTTTTTTATCCTAACCTTTCCATCTCTGCCTTATTTTCCCTCCAGTTGCAACCATAAGAACAAATATTTCCACATCTGAATTCAATCCCGGTTGAATACAGGAGATTTATCCCAAGACATGTAGGAAAAAAAAAAAGTGCCTTGAGAACCACTGCATTTGAGAACTTGATAATAATATCCATGGGTAATTATAATAAATGGCTTGTCTGAAACACCCATAGGATAGGAACTGAAGCAATCTGTCCCTCCTGCACCCACCACACACCCTTGGCAGCTCTGCTCTTTTACCCATGACCGTTGAGGATGTTTTCTGGCTCCGTGACAGCATCGTGACTCAGGTCATGAGAAGTGTCAAAGATGCATTTCCTTGAGATGGGAAAAAGCAACTGATTTTAACAGCCCACAAGGGCTAAGTGAAAAAGAATAAGCTCAATCAGCATATTTAAGGGTAAAGATAAACTTTTTAAAAGATAGAAGTATATTTTATTTCTAATCTTAATGCTTACATTTCTTTTCATAAAGTGTTTACATTTTTCAGGCTACCAAAGATGCACAGTTGATTAAATGCCTTACTTAAGAATAATAAACTGGAAAAAAAAAGAGGGCAACAAGGGCAACACCCATTTACTGCATAATCCATCACCAATCATACAGACAGAAAGTCTGATTCAGGCTGCAGACACCAGGGAGCAGCCCTGGATTCCCAGAATACCCACGGCCAGGGGAAGTGGAAGGTGTTGGGGCTTGAACTCAGCATGTCCATCAGATAAAATGATTGTTCCCACCAGCTCTTGCCCCATTCCTTCCCCTCGTTGGTTACTTACACGGAGCTTCACATGCTTTCACCTTCCCTCATGCCAAACCTCCCTTGTCACGCAACACCCTCCATACTCAAACCTCCTCCTTCAGCTGATACAGTCTCTTGAAAAACTCTAGATTCTACTTTCTCACCTTCTGATCCAACATATTACAGGCTTGTATCAGGTGAGCAAAGCTACTTTCTGTCATTTCACTGATGGCAGCTCCCTTGAACCACTTACATTCCTTGACCCACCAACAAATGTCTGGACTGCAGTGTCTCCCCTGTGCTAGCCCACTCTTCTCCTGACCTAATTCCAGCCTTTCCCCTTTGTGCTTTGGCCATGAACCATGCAGAGAATCTTTCCTGCGTCACTCCTTCAGTGACCAACTCTTTTCAGCTGCTCTGTAACTCCAAATCTCAATCCCAGTGATGGCTTTTATGCTGATCACACTCATTTCAGCTGTACATAAGTGTACCTAACCCTCTGAACTGAGGCACTGAGAATATGTAAAGTCAAGCATGTTCCTTCTCATAGGTCATTCATATAATTATTTATCAATTTCCAATCGGCAACTGCAAAACCCGATCAAAGCACTGCATCAGCTGCAGGATGTCTTTATTACTTGCAGTGTACAAAAAGGAAATGCACTAGCCTGTTTTTTATGTACCTGGTTAGCTGGGGAGATTTGCAGATGGAAAAACATGGGTTTACTGTAAACTAAGAGGGAGTAATCAAAGGAACAATTGAAATAACCATAGAATTACAAACTGTCATTCAGTAAGTCGTTTTCAGATAAACACTTAAAATTCCAGTTACCACTTTGTGGACTCCCTCACTACCTGACTCTGACACATCAGCACTTGACCCTCTCAAAATTTCCTTCCATTTGATGTTACCAAGACTGAAATCATCCATCTTGACAGGCAAACTTCAGTGGGACGCTCACATCTGTGGTAATCCCACTCCTCTCTGCCTTCCCCTTTCCCTTCACCTCATGATCCATCTCTGCCATCACAGTCTCCTGTGTGCTGCTGATTATTTCCCCTCTGTCTGTCTGCCCACAACCTTACTGAAACAGTTTGCTCTGACCACTGCTGCAGCATTTGCTGTGCTAAATCACTCAGTCATAGATTTTTACACTCCCTCTCTCCAGAGCTGCAATTCCCTTCTGATGTCCGTCTCCTTCAATTTCCAATCTATCCACAATATTTGACATTTTTCCTTCAAATATCAACACAAACATGGCCCAGTCTTCGATCTGCGCTGTTTACAAAAACCTGCTTCAGAAACACTTGATGTTCAGACACGAACTTCCCTTGTGACAGAATTTATCAGTCTACTTCCCTACTTATCTGAAGGGAATGGATCTTTTCCTTCCACTTCAGGAACTATCCAAAATACACCACCCACTTCTGTCACTCCACTGATTCTCTACCGATTATCAAAAAAAAAAAAAAAAGGGAGGAGGGGAAAAAAGGCAGCTAAACCACAGCAAACACAGCTTCCTAAAATCCAGTTAGCTGCTGGCCAATTCCCAAATTGGTGATTCCAGCTCTTCCCACCTCTTCTCCCAGCCCTACATATGGAACCTTCCATCACCACGACCGGGACTGCTTAAGAAAGAAAGAATCATCATAGAATCACAGAATGGTGTCTAAAAGTCACTAGCAGAAAATTCCCACCAGGTAAATTAATTTTGGGCTTTTTCTCAACTGCCTTAAAACCGTGAAGAGAAACTTCAGGTGAAGGTGTAAAGGGAATCGCTCGATGCTTCAGGCAGCACAGCGAATGTGGAGGGTTTCTATTTGGAAGTAAATAAATATTTACGATGCCTATGCAAGCAGCTCAGTGCCTGAATTAGTGAAAAAGAGAGGGGTTTATTCTCATCGCCACCATTTGTCCGTGTACGGCGGCTCCACGCCGGGTCCCCCCTCAGGGCCGGCCCCGCCTGAGGCGCCATGGCCGGGGAGAGGGCGCCCCCTGCAGGCCCCGGCCGTGAGGCGGGAGCGCTGAGGGAGCCGGCGCGGCCGGGCCGAAATCTGCGCTAAGAAACGGAGCTGCAAAAGGAAGTACTTCAAATTGTTTGAAATGACGCTTAAATTAAAAGAGAGCCGAGTGTGACGCTGTGGAGAAGCACGACAATAACACAAATAGGAATGTTAAAAGGACGATAAAACAACGCGGGCCGATGCTGCAGCTCGCTCTGCTGTTTCCGCGCAAACTGCTACAAAGAGGAAACTTAAACTTAATAGAGAGTTTTTCAAGAACCGTTGTCGGCTCGTGTTCTCAGCGTTTCGTGAAGGAACTGCCCTCCAGTGCTTTAAGTTATTATACAGTTAATTTTCTTTGAAACTATTTTTGTCTGCCTCTCTCTAAATAGGTGGTTTCTTAAGTGAGTGTTACTTAAAGGAAACCAATCTGTTTTTCAGGAAGGGCTGATGATGTCAGTCCTTTCAACTCTGCTTTCCCATAAGAATTCTTCTAGTAAAAGGAGTTTCACTCTGGGAAATAGTGAAAAGTAACGTGAAAATATGTAAAGCATCTCAGGCTGCATGTTTATCAAACTTCCAGTCTTATGCTTGGATTTTAATCATATTATGATTGTGACAAATTAAGGAAAAGCAAGAGAAAACCTTTTGATTTTTAAACTTAGAAAAGATTTTGCAATGAAAAACGTGCCATACTAAAATATTTATAAAGAGATAAATACAAGCCTGAATATACTGTATAGAGAACAACATGGATTTTTAGTAATTCTAAATTTATATACTCCCTCTCAGTGTCGGTATTAAATCTGAAACAGAACCACGGCGTACTATGAACAATTTTTTGGCAAATAAATAAATACTTCAATCCCCAATGAAATGCAAGGCAAATTCAGAGAGTATCATATTATTATGGAATATTTTTAGTAGGTGTGGATGTGTAGCTGTAGATCCAATGTTAACTTACTGGATTATTATTTGTTCTGGTGCTGGAAATTCCTGCAGCCAACAGCAGAGAAAACCGAATGAGCAGAGCTGCAGACTTTATTTCACTTACTGGTGGTGCAAGAACCAATAACATTCTGTAAGTTTTAATTTGCAGGATTAAAATAATTGGAGTTACGTGTAGTTTTCAACCATCCAAGTAAAGCATTGCATTTTTACAGCTAAATTCTCCTTGCTATTCATATGTGTCCTGAAGAGAACACAGAGAAGTTTGCAACACCAAGGGCATGCTCTGCTTTAATAACTCATCCCTTAATCCTCACAGCCTACCTGTGAGACAGGTAAGGACCCTAAACCCAATTTTATACAAATGAAATGGTCACATAAGGCCACATTTTACCCTAATGTTCACCCCAACAACCAACCGATGCTGTAATAGTCTTATAATAGTAAAAGCCCATAAAAGGCTCCCGACATAACTCAGATATTCCTGACAACACACTCTGGCAATCCAAGGGAATGACAAAAATACAACCTCGCTGCATTAACAGACAGAACAGCCCAAACAAAATCTCTGTCGGCTGTTAAAGGTGCAAAGGAAATATCTCTTTATCATCCTCTATTTAACAGTTTACTTCATTCTGCTAGAAAGAACAAAGCCAAACAATGATTCATTTGGAAATGAAATCATCCCTACCCCCAGCAAAGGCTGACATTGTGTGGGTAAACAGTCCTAGGGTGCTCCAACACAATGTAAATAGATTGCCTTGCTACTATATACACAAACAGTTGCAAACAGTTTCATTTTGAGACTTGGAGGAAAAAAACAAGTGAGAAACATACGAGAGAGCCCGAGCTCTGGAAATATTTACAAGAACAAAAGCTAATCACAAGTTACTATCAATAAGTTACAATTGCTAAGCAAAAGGGAAGATAAGACAGATACCAGCATAAAGATTAAAAGTAGTTTTTTAATGTAGGGTTTACTGAAAATTGGAAAAGATGTAAGAGGAAAATCGTGATGACGTGACTCCACACAGAAAAATCCTCCAGTTTGCCACAATCTCCTCTGAATCAGTCACTTAATCAACACCTTTTCCAGAGCAGTGGTGCTCTCCAGCACATGGTCTCTGGTTTTATTTCCATTCTAATCATCTGCACTTAAAGGGGTGATTAAGGAACATAACAGTTATTCTTCTTGAAGAAAGCTGCAAAATTAAAGTCATTCCACACGCGGGGAACACAGAGATTATTGCTGTTGTCACACAGCAGAGAGCTGACAGACAAAATCAGCTGAATAAAATTCACCAAGGGTTGCAGAGCTTAGAAGTAAAGCAAAGAATGAAACCCAGAACTGCTCTTTTCAGTTTCGAGTACTCGTTTACACTTCTGTCACCAGACTGCCGGGACTCCTCCAAACAACAATAATTTAACATTATAATATGGTAAGGAGTTGTTACAATCTGAGTAAACACATCTTAGCTCACAAATTAAAATAATCATCGGTCTCTGCCTAATCCTGCTGCCACACACACACACACACACACACACAATCCCTCTGCTGAAAGTCGCTCTGAACTTCAGGGGTCTTTTACAAGTTGATGATAAATGGCTTTTTATAAAAAAGCTTAGAATAGGGTTCAATATCCTGCCTGCCTTCAGCCAGGGGAACTGAAAGATTACTGAAATGAAAACGCAGCAATAAAATTACTGAAAATATTACAGTATTTTACCAAATGGACTCTTTCAAACACAACTATTTTTTTTCCTTGATTTTTTAAGGCATCTGTGCTAACTCCTCTACAAATCCCCACAAATTTCTCATGGAAAAGATTTGTATGAAGTTTTGCAAGTTCCCAACACACAATCATAGCACGTGTCCAACTTCTGCCCTGCAGAAGTGATGAGCACAATCTGAGTGAAGTCCTCCAGGAATCAAAGGCACCTTCCTGCCTTAATTCTCAGCACCCATGTGCAGACTTCCAGTGGAGCTGTTTGTTTAAACAGATCTCATTTTCAAGCACTGATGGCTGCACAGAGATCTTGAAAGAAATCTGATTTATTATCTTTCAAGACAGACATCTGCAAACTGAAGGCCCAGAACTCTTGAACACTGCCCTGAAAGCTGCTGCCTTTCTCTGTGACTCGTCCATGCACGCCTGTCTCCCACCTCCACCACTAAGCATCCTGAAACTGCTGATTCTTCTTTTTAGAAAGTGTCAAATCTATTCAAAACTTCAAATGTACCTTGGAGGATTGTAAAGGCAACAACTCACTGCAATTTCCCTGGACAGAAAATAGAATTGGCTGGGTGATAGCCACAAATTGACAGTTCTTTCCTCTCCTCTCCATGATGCTCACAGTTACAAGCAGCTGGATGTGCCATAGCAAACCTTTGGAGCACTCCCCAGCCTGCTTCAGGCTGAGCTGCTGTACAGAGATGAGAGGAAGTGAAATGGTGGATGCACAACTGGCTCCAAAGAGGAAGAAAGTTTAGAGCACGTTTTGGGTGCCTTCCAGTGGCTCCAGGCAGAAGAGGATGGCTCCAGAACAGCCACGCACAAACCTTTGTTCAGAGAAGTCCAAAGGAAGGCAAAAATAGAGAGGGTTGTTCTGAGACAAGTCTGGTTCCCTTAATAATCACCAAGTCATAAAGCAGTTCCTTTGATTCAGAAATCCCACAAAGGTTCTCTCTATAGCAGAAAGCCCAGCACATAGTTGGGCTTTCACAAGAGCTCCTAATCCTACTCATAATTAGGGCAGAGGGACTGTTCCTGGCCATTTTTAATACTCTCAGGCTGGAAAAGGGTGGCTACCCCAAACAAGCTGCTATTCAAACTTCCACTTCCATGGAACTTGTGACTTACTCTCAACAGAAAGGAGGCATAAGGATGCAGCAAATCCTGAATGCAAGCAAAACAGCTTCTAGCACAGACCCCATGAAAGAGGAAGGCTGAAAGCAAAGATAAACTGGAAAAGCTGTGTCATTGATAATTTTTGAACATTTTTTGAAGCTCCCCTTCACATCCTTCGAGTTTCTCCAGGAACAGGATGGGACAGATCAATTCTGACAGATTTCTTTACCTTTACACATTATTTGTCACATTGTTCCCACACACACAAAAAGTAGACACAGATCTGTGCCATCAGCTCCTCACTGCCTTGTTCCCACATTTCTCCTCAAGCAGTACTATTGTAGATATCCAGATGTGCTTTGTGATCATCAAGGCCAATGAGCAACGAGAATTTTAGGCAATAAAATTCTTTGAATACAGACCAGTTTACTGCCTGTGTGCTACATGGAAACAGAACTTGAAACGTAAAGACTCCCAACCTTTCAGTTTTGAGTAGAAATTATTAACCCATCTGTGATAGGACTGTTTACTTAAAGCAAAGTGCAAAACTAGAACTGATTTTTCCGAAGCGTTTCCACCTTGGCTCGTTCCTGCAGTATCTGCATACATAACATATTTTTGCACAATATCTACAGCATTTTATGAAATGCATAGCATGCTCACGACAGAAAGGAAGGAAGGAAGTGGATTTACCATGGAGAGGTGAGCCAGAGGGGCTGCTGGACAGGCCGGGCACGGGGCTGCAGCGCCCGCCCTGCTTCGACGTCAGCTCCTGCTCGATCTCCTCCAGCCCCGCGCTCTTCTGGAAGCGGCTCATGCGATTGACCACCCGTGGGGACATGTGGGTCCTGACACAGGGCTGGCCCCCGTAGGGATTGATGGGGAACACGTGGGAGGTGCCTCGGAGCGTGCTGACCACCACCCAGCGGCAGTCGTGGCTGAAGGAGATGTCCTGCACCTGCAAAAAAGGGTGACAGGGGAATGAAGCCACCAACGTGCACGCCTCCAACGCAGGGGGCGTGTCTCAAACACAAATCTGAACTGGAAATGGCAAAAAAACCCCCTTCACATTTAGGCAATAACTTGAATTTTGGTGCATTTATCAATGGACTTAGTATTCAGTATATACACTGTAATTCACAGCTCCAAATTTTGTGTACTTTTCAACATATTCTGAGATTATGACAACAAACCATGCTGCAAAGTGCTGCAGAAAGCCACAAGATCTTGATATAGTTTTCAAACAGAATTTTGTTCTAAAAAGAGCTGGGAAATTGTTTCAATTACATGTTTTGTATTTGCTTGTTTAATCTTCCGAGATTGCCCAAAAACGGGAAAAGGGAGGGATGAGAACAAAAGAGAGAGATCTCACCACTGGGCCTGATTTTGACAAATACTGGCACAAGTCTTATTTTAGCTTAAAATGGTCAGTTTTGAAGCAAATATAAAAATACAGTTAAACATTTTCCACTAGGGTTACTCCTTGCACAGATCTCAGATATGAAGTCCAGAAGGATTTAATTCTCTTTCAAGTGTGCTTTACACAACGCTTTGATGGAAAGCAAATTCTTGTTCCTGAAGGAATGCTTTAAAAGAGAGATTAAAGTTTGTTTCCAAGCCCGTCCTGGCAGACAACTCAAGAAAACAAGTAGTCGAAGTTAAAATGATTTATCATAGAGAAAAAAAGTCCTGAAACAATTCTTCCAAAAATGTTTTTAAAGGTAAAAGCTGACTAAAAGGAACCGTGGACACAAGTGGGATTTACCACGGCAAACAAATATATAGACGAAGGATTAGTTTTCATTATATTATTAAACAGCATAAGCTAAATAAAATTCTTTAAGATTTCACTGAAGCCAGTTTTACAATGCACTAGGTACTCAAATTGGAGTAAACACTGATAAAATCTTGACAAATATTCCAGAAATGCACTCCAGCTATTCCAGACAAAAGCAGCAAAGTATTCATCCAAGTGCAAGTTTCCAACTGAGCCTGAAGCCTCAGAGATAAAAAAAGGATTTAAGTCTGGTGACTTGTGACAAGATATTTGATTGGCAGACTGTCACTACACAAAATGCTTCATCAACATTACCGAGATCAACTAAAACCAGCGCTGCACACCTGCTCCTTTCAGTCCTGGTGATATCCCCAAGGAGGCAGCTCAGAGAGCTCCCAAACCTGACAGCTTTGGCACTTCCAGGATTCAGCTCTGAACACCTACAGTGCAGCACTCGGAGCTCTGAGCTGGCTTACAAAGTGTTTCACCTTAACAGGCTGCTCAGAAGGGATTAGAGACCCCACAGGGGTTAATAAGGACTCCAAAAAACCCCAAAGGCCATGGAGTCAGGGAAAACAACGGCTCCAAGAGTATTTCAGTACTTGCTGTTAAAGTGGCAAATTCTCCTGGTCAAAACCAAACATATGAACTGTGTAAAAACTGCCACTCTCAGTTACAACAGAACTATGAGATGACAGAAAAAAATTCCATCTCACTGTAGCATGCAATAAAATGTGTGTTTCTACTTTAGTACTCAGTTTCCAGTTGGCACCCTGAGGGTTATGTTCTTTCAAAAACTACACACAACAGCCCTGGCAAATGACAACCCCAGCCAAGAAATGGGAAACAATCACTACAGGATGTTTTTTTATCCTCAGTGTAAACATTACACAGAAAAAAGTATTCCTGATCTACAGGAAGAAAGTGTGGAACTCCGTAATCCCAAACGCTCTCTTTAAAAAAGTGCTCACAAACACTGGCTGCAGTCAGAGTGGGCATCGTGGCCATGGCTGCCTGAAACATGGCTGAAACCTCAAAGGCAGAAGGGTTGTGATGCTCAGGAATAACATGGGAAAAGTGCTGACAGGAGAGTGTGCAATGAATAAAGATTTACAGGAACAAAGCTATGAAACCCCGCTCAGCAGTGGCAGAGTATTTTGGAAGCTGCTGTTCCTCGTGATTCACCTATTGCTCACTGGTCTCATTTGTCTTTCACAGACCCAGGAGGAGCAGCAGAACCACAGGCAGTCCAAGGAGCTGATTCAGAGAATATTTCCAATTCCAAGGGCATGAATTAAACACGCTCACACCAAACCGGCACAAACCCATCTGGGCAACGCGAAGGAGCCCAGAACTCTCCAGGAGAACTGGAAGAAGGCTTGGACCAGGCTGAAAGGACAATGCTCATCGTGGCAGTCTCAGAAACAACTTCAAAAATCAGCTGTGTCCATGAATAAAGCCCTATAAATTATGCCTGGGCTGAGCTGTTCCCCACCACGTTCCTGTACATTACGCCGAGTTCTCGACTGCTCAGAGTATAAACAAACTGCACAGTGGCCCATTAGTGGTTTTCAAGTTTATGCTAAGCGTTGCAGTTTATTGCTGTTCTTTAGGTTAATGTACTATTATTTCATGTATTTATAATATATTTCTGGATTTGTTGTTAATTATGATGTAATGTTTAGATACCAAAGATCAATCAAGACCCCATAGTGTTTACAGATATATGTTAATAAAGTACAAAGTACAGCAGATCTCTCACGATGCAAAGTTTATTCCATAGCTCAAGGTCAATGCCACATTTAATACTCACGTCTGTATTTTAAAATTTATCTATCCTCCTCTGTCTGGACCAGTAAAGAGAGTTACAGACCTGAAATTTTGTTTAATTTGGGAACCTATAAGATGTTTTCAAATTCTTTTCAGTCTAGACTCTCCATCTTTCTTGCAGGCTCCCTTCAGGTACTGCAAGGACACAAATGCACCACTCCAAAGCCTCTTTTGCAGGCTGAACAATCCCAATTCTCTCAGCCTTTCCTCATATGAGAGGGGCTCCAGCTCTCTAAACATTTTGGTGGCTCCCTCTGGACATCCTCCAAAAGGTCAGTGTGCTTCCTGTCTTCTCCTGCTTCCCTCCAATTATTCTTCTTTCTAACTTCCACTTCTCTGTTTCCCTGTGTTTTGAACATTATGATGTAAAATCCTCCAGAAAACTGAATTAAAATGTAGCTACCACTCAGAGCCTGCCCTGAGTGACACAGTCAGGTAATTTAATATACAGAGTCCTCCAAGGACACAGCACATGTGAGCAGCTCCACAGAGGATCAGCTTTCAACACTGTACAGATCAAAAAATAATTTCTGAATCACAGAATCACAGGATGGGTTGGGTTGGAAGGGCCACAGAAGCTCATCTGGCCCAAGCTCCCTGCTCAAACAGGGTCAGCCCAGAGCACCTGGCACAGGACTGTGTCCAGGTAAATCACATAACAGAAAACCAACCTCAGTGCTGAACCCTGGATTTCAACAATAATGATCAGAAATAAACCGCATTTTGATCTTCCTAGCACTCTTTTTTTCCTTCTTACCACCCCTCTGTCAGTTGTGTGGAGTTACACCAGGTGCAATCTGTGTATTCTTGTGCATTTTACTGCATTTAATTAAACCTGGAGAGTAGGAGCAGCAGTGCTGCAACAGGAACGTGACCTGTTCATGATCACTGTGCTGTGTCACAGAGAAAAAACACCCTGATTTGAAGCACAGGACTCAAGTACTGAATTATGCTGTGCAGGGAGATGGCAGAAAGAAAACACCAGTATCATTAAGCAATGAGAAAGAGCAGCAGTCCCGAGGAGGTAAGGGTCAAAATAAATTAGAAAACTGGTCTGTATGTGAATTTTCTTGGCTGAGAAAATTAAGGAAATGATGTAGCAACAAACATAAATGAAAAAATAATAAAATCATGGTCTACACAATATGATTTATCCCACACAGACCCAACTGTGTCTCCCCAAGTCCTCAACAGTGATTTCAGTTCTGTGTAAAGCAAGGGCAGAATGTGGGCACAGGAGAGATCCACGTGGGGCCTTTAACAGAGCTGAGCTCTCTGTCAATGTCTGAGCCTGCAAATGCTGCTCAGGGCTCAGCTCCCCAGGGCAGCCAAGCTGCTTCTGACTGCAGCAGCTTCTTCTTGGCAGCTCTCATCTGACACTGATCAACTTCCCAAACCAATCTTGATTATTTCAAGCCCATCCCCAGCTTCTTTCCTAGAAATAAGAAAGTCTTCCTAGTTTTACGGAGTCTATTTCAATAACTGCATCTATGAGCATGTCACAGACAGGAAGGGATTTCTCAAGGCCATGAAGATTCACATCCAATACCTGGAAGTTGTTCCAGTGTTTCACTACCTGGGCACAGGGTATGACACAACCTTGAGCAGTCTCTGTGGAATCACTTCACTGAAACATTCCTGCATTCCCTGGAAAAGCCTCACATCAGCAGCCAGGCTGGAATGTTTTTATCATTCCCTGTTCACCTTCTCCAGCTGAAGGCAGTTCTAGCTGCAGTTTGGGAGTGGGAATAACAGGAGTCTGACAGAGTACAGGATTACAGAGGGGCTGGCCAGCAGCCAGCTGATGCTATCGTTACGTTTATTTGTCCTAGGCTGAGATAATGCTGTTTTCAGGGATTTTGTTTTTGCTGTTTACAATTTCAGATCAAAGAGAAAGGATCATCAGGTGACAGGCTAACTTTCATCTGCAAGTAAATGAGCTTCCTCAGTTCAGAACATGCTATGCCTTCATTAGAAACCTTCCAGAATGCTCTTGGGTAAAAATATGAGTGCAGTAAGTGTTGCCTCACAATGCAGGAGCTGGCGGACAAGCAGATGTATCCTTAACCAAAATGTGCAGCACATACACGTGCACATTTCTCCTCTTTCCAGCTGAACTGTGCAAGCACAGATCCTCTGAGAGGTTCAGCTCTGACTCAGTAAAATACAGCCAGCCCTTGCAATGGACCCTCCTGGTGTTACCCAGTGCTGCTTTTTGTCCTCTTAAGGGAAAAAAAATATAAAATCTAGAGCACAAGTGGCACTCAAAGGCTAAAAGATCTTAATCTGGTACAACCAAACAGGGATTCTGTCTGTGCTTGCAGAACAGTGACTGTGAACACTGTGACCTTGGGACTCAGTGAATTATCTGAGCACTTCACATTCTGCCATGGTCATTGTCTTCACAACTCCCTTCTGAGGCAGAGGCCCACCTTCCATCCCACCCCATCTCCATCTGAGTCACAAAAAGGAGATTTTGGGAAAAGTGGGTGAAGCTCTGTCAGCCAAAATCTCACATACAAAAGCAGAGCTGATTTCAGCAGGGACATTAAAATCCCACATATAACATGGCCATAATGATGATGTTTAAACAATTTATAATGGGTACTAGCTAAACAAATTCTGACACTGATAATCACTCATGTCCATCAACACAAATTAGAACTTTTTATAGCTCCAGTACAGAAGGTGACCTTTAAGACCATTGGCCTTGATTCACAGTTAGTTTTAAACCAGAGGGGAAAAAAAGAAAAAAGGAAAAAGGTCTGGTAGCAAATGTATAAATACTGTTCTAACCAGACAGGAGGTACAGAGTCTCCCAGTGTGGGCTGCACTGAGAGTTTTATATTGAACAGCCTCCAAAATTCTTGTCTAATGCTCCTCATACATGAAATTCACACAACAAAAGAGCAGCACCAGCAAACTCTCCTCTCATTGAACAGCTACAAGTGCTGTTATTCCAAAAGAAAAAAAAGTGAAACAATCCCTCATATTATATAAATATTTCAAACTATGTGTGTTGAGAATCACAGGTACCAATGCAATATTGTTTAATTATCCAGGGAGCTGTGAAATCCACCAACACACCTCAGACTGGTAAGAATTTTCTCCATTTTATGCCATTCCAAAAGCTATACTGTTCACATCCCAAAAGAAAACTGTGTGGCAAACTAGGAAAAAAATTTACTATGTTGATTCTGCGAATTTTAATGCAATGCTTTCACAGAGATGCTAATACTATATCCCAAAAAAACATGTATCAATAAGGGTTTCTTCTCTAAAACATGTTCTGTTTGGTTTCCAGTGTGTGCCTTGAAAACAAATTTATCAGCTGTAAAAACCAGAAGAACATCTTTGTTCCTCATGACTGAAGTCCTGTGCTTTGGGTTTCAATATTGAGTCTTTGTATGAAGGGAGAACAAAAATAACTCTAAAACATTAAACACGTTATAGAACGTGCCCAAGTAGATGGCAGAGTATGTATATACACACAGATCTCACTGCTGTTTGTAATATTTATAAAAACTACTTGTTAGAACTATATATATTATCCCAAATGAACAGTTTTTCCTAATTTCCTCTCACTTTCCAGACTGGTTTTTCTTCTTATAGCACACTATTGCCTGTAACAGCAATTTCACTTTTCCAGAATGGCAGCAGGAAATCTTTAGAGTATTTAAACTACCAGAAATGTAAATTCACCCAGATCAAAACTTGATCAACCACTGCTAAGTTCAATAAAGCTTTCACATTCCACTTGTTACAAAGGTATGGTGAGAAACTTGAGGGAAACTGCTCAACTCACAGCAAAAAAAAAGGTTTGAAGGAACTGTTATCAGGTACCAGAACCAGCCAAAGCTCCCAGTGCCAGGGTGACAATCCCAGAGCCCCAGGCTGTCCCTGTCACTGTGCTTTACATCTGTGCTGCCCGTGTGTAATTGCATCAGCAAGTGCAATACTCATTCCTTACCCTGTGGTGACATTTTTATTCCTGTGTTTAAAGCAGGTTCCTCAGCAGTTCCTCATGCTCCAAAGGTGAGGCTCTGCCATAAGGACTCGAGCAGAACTTGCTGCTGCCACAGGCACAGCTCTGCCAGTGAGAGCAGATCTCTTTTTCCCACCTCACAGCAAATCACTTCACTGAGCATTGCTTAAAATACAATTCCACACTTCCCCACCCTTGGACGGTATCCTAACTTAGCCCTCCATCTCTGACAGGGGGATTTTTCAACAGGGAAGTTAAACTGGGGAGTCTCTGCAGGTTCCCCCACCGTGCCAAGAAAAGTTAATCACAGCCTTTTGATTAACTCTTCCTTTCAACTCTTTAATTGTCTGTCTGTGGCTTTTACCACCAGAGTCAGGCAAACGCTGACAGTTCCCTCACGGGCACGAGACAAATGTTGAACATGTTACATCAGAAAAGGTTAAGTGCAAACACAGCCAATAATCAGGGCTCTTTGGAGGCAGTGCCAGATCTGAATAAATCTGACAGCACCTCATTGCAAAGGGCAAGAATTTATTATTGTCCAGGTTAAATGCTCTGCTCTTATCCCTTCTGTGGCTGGAGCACAAGAAAGGCTCTTTGTGTGCTGAAACAAACATTAAGGTGCCAACATACACAGAATGTATAAGGTGCCTGGGGATTATTCCTCAGCAAAGAGTTTCACTTACTTTGGCTTCGGTCTCTCCCCTGTGAAGTGTGTACAAGTGATGGACGGCACTTTGTGATGATGACCAAGGATGTGTCAGGATTTGGAAAACATGGAAATCATGGCCTAACGTGTCAGTGGTGACCAGCAACATCCCTGGGGAAAAAAAGAGAGAAAAGAAACACAAAAGAGCAAAAGATTAATCACTGCAAAAGAGGCTTAAAGTGTCTGTGTAAAAAACACTGAGTGTGGCTTACATTTGGGGTTTGGAAACAGAAGAAAACACAGAAAATTACTGAATTGAAAGGGATTCACCTCATAAAAATGAATCAGGACTTCAACTGAAATCATATTCACAGTACTACTACTTAAGTATTAATATATTAAGATAATATTACAACACAAATCTATAAAAACATCTGAAAAATCTGAATATTCCAACTAAATCTGAGAACTGTGCAACCAATATGAAGCATTGAAGTGATGAATGTTACAGCAAAACCCCAAAATGCTCTTCCCTGGGCAAGAGCCAGTCTAAAAAAGATTGATGTCTCCACAATAACAATTTTTGGAAGAAGAGATTATAGAAATCCAGCCAAAACAGCCCATACCAAAACAATCCTGAAGAAGCATCTTCCTTGTAAATGAAAGGAACTGTCTGATTTATTGGTGAAAAGCAGAGTGGAGAGCTTCAAATTAAACACTAAATGAGGTACCAGGTTCATTGAAAACAGGTCACTGGTGGAGGTACTGAAATGATTCAATTAGATCAACAGAACCACAGTAACTTACATTTGCTATTTACTTTTTTTTATCCCACAATGTCTCAGCCCACACCATAACCCAGTTTTTTTACAAAGATACTTGAAGTCAATTTGCCATAAATTTATAGCAATTTGTACAAAAAATGAAGTATTTTTGTACACACAAGGACAATACAGCATTATGGCAGAACTTGGGATTACAGTAACAAACTACAGATTTATTTTTCTGTTATTAATGAAATTTAAAAGGTTATCACCCAAAGTAACCCTCTAACATTTAGTTAACGTCAAGTAAAAGTGATTTTAGCAGTTTAATAGTGACATTCTAAATATTTTTCAAGGTACTCATCTATTAAAGAAAAACCAGGAATTCCCACTTGGGTCTGTTGCAACATTTCTCCACATAAAGCTCAACTGAAATCTTTTATCTTGCAGGAAGAGAACTTAGTCCCCATGTTTTACATGACACTTATTCAGAGGTTATCTTATTTCTGCCATAAATGAGTGTCCATTGCCTTCATTTATTTACAGATGATACCTGAAATTGCTTTTCCCTCTGCTGCCCCAGATACCAACAGCACACAACTGAAACTTCTCACATGTTACCACTGATTCTCTACCTTATGACAGTTGTAAAATTCCAGTATTAAACAGTAAAATTCTAGTATTAAACTGTAAAATTCTAGTACTAAACTGTAAAAAGCATGCCAAGCAGCAGAGTAAAAATTAAGTGTGATCAGCTTTTCTATGGGACACCATTTCATCACTAGCTTGGTATCCTCAATGCTCTCCCTCTGTGGCAATGCTGGAATCCAAGAGATTGGGTCCTTTAGGCCCAGACAGAAAAAATTTCTGTCTTTTCTTCCTGGTCTTTAGGCCCAGAAAGAAAAATTCCTTTGGCCTCAGAGGCTGAAGGCTTGGGCCTGTGGGTCCCATGTCCTGAAACCTCACCCAGGGTAACACAGCACCCTCAGAGCCTGCGTGGCACCAACAGGGCACACTCAGCTTCTCCAAAACCTCTGAAAGAAGGATCCTGTGAAGGCAAACACGCAATTCCAAGGTGCTGAGGCCCACCAGCAGCAAGGTACAAAATCCAAATTACTCTCAGAGACACAACTGCCTCCAAGCCTCCCCTGAGCTTGACCACTGGGGCTGGCAGGGCCGGGCCCGGCGCGGCCACCCACGCTGCACCCAGGCATTTCCTGCAGCTCGCACAAACGCAGCAGCTCACATCTGAGCTCAGCAAGATTCCCTCCAGCAGACACACTTTTACTGTTCCCGGCTGTTCCTCCGGCCCCGAGTGTTAGAAATGAAAGGGAGTTTGTTATGGAGCTGAGAAATCCGGGAGAGCGCTGGGGTATTATGTTTGGGCGGTAAGGCATGTGAGCTGAGGTTGGTCTGGATGTTAATGTTGGCTTAACTGGCAATTTCCTTGATTTGTAGTGACTGTGTTGATAGGAAATACAGCTCAAGTTGCTCCGGTGCGAGGCAGCCAAGCCTTTCGTGTGGGATTATGCACACAATTTGCATTAATTCTGTTCTGCAACATCACAAACTACACTTCCCCTCCAGTGAAGTGTGCGGTCCTCAATAATATATAGCATTTCCAGCAGAGAAAGCTGGAAGCAAAGAGGGGTTTGTGTGCTGGAATCAGGCTGCTGCTGTTACTGGAGTGAGGATATTCCAAAAGATCTAATTCAACCCAGTAAGAATTTATCTTCTCTATTCCCATGCTGGTCTCTCCTCATGCTTTAGACAGCTTTATATAGATGTGGAGGTGCTTTGGGTCCTTTTGTGCTCTCTCTTATTCCTGATGGAAAGGACCTTTGGAGAAGGAGAAGCTGGAGGAGATAGATCCATAAGACTTCTCTGAATACTGAGCAGACAAGCTCTGCTAACAGATATTTTTTCCTCCCTCAAGGCTTGAGAAGTCTTTTATAAATACAGACCCAGGGCTGAGTGCACCCAGAGCTCCCAGCAGAGCGTTCTTCCTGTGGATCCCAGCGCACGGCACGATGCACTCAAGATGGTAAAAAACCCCTAAATCTGCCAAAAATCCGTCTGGAACTGGAGACAAAATGCTGTGCAATGATCCCAAGCCAGTGAAAACACAGGATCACCACCCTTGTTGTCCATGCAATCCAGGGGTGTTCAGCTCAGCAGGATCTGGTTTCCAGCGCTGGCGAGAGCCGCAGGTGTCTGTGGGCAGCTCAGGCAGGGCATCATCCCCCTGCTCCTCACAGGCTCCTTCCCAACCCTCAATGCTGTCACCAGGCACAGCAGGGCTCACTTTGGGCACAAACACCAAAACCTGTGGCACAGGAGCCCCCAGAACCCATGGTGGTCCCTGTTTGTTCCTACAGTGACAGCCTGGATCCCAGAGCCACAGCTGTGACATCCACCGGTGTACCTGCAGCTCTGAGCAGCTCCAGATGACGCTCCCAGCTCTTGGTTCCATGTGGGCTTTGCCTTTGGCTTTTCTGGGTTTGGTTTGGGGTTTCTTTTCTCTGTTTATGCTAACTTGAAGGAGTACAGAGGTGAAAGATAATACATTTGTGGCTGGAAAGGAATTGATTTAAAAATAGAAAGATGAGTGGTATCTGATTTGGCAGTTTGTGTCTGATCTAAACTCCTGCTGCCTGTCCCATTTGGAATAAATGCATTTATTAGATGAAAGCCCAGGGAAAACAGGCCCTTCACTTGTATTAGAGACTCTTTTTCAGTAAGTTAAAGGAGGCCCTTTCACACCCACATTTGCATTTGAAGTACAAATATATTCTGGCAGGACTTGTATCAACACGGAGGTCCCAAGCACAACACCACAGATGGGAAAGAACGTGTATTTATAAAACAGCATTCTGAAATCTCTTCCTCGCCCCTGTTATTCAAACAATAAATCACCCATGTTTCAGAACACTGGGCTGGGGTTTGTGGTGGGATTTTCCAGCTCTCATTACTTCACACTGAAGAATCCCAGTTTTCCATTATCACAGCTCAGCCATTTTGTTTCTCTCTCCATCTCCCTGCAGCATCCCAGCAGGAATTCCTAATCCCAGTGGAGAAACACGAACCAGAATCCTGGTCCTACCTCACTTTCAAGTGCAGGAAACTTCAACTCAAGCTTCTGAAGAGGCCTTGTGACAGTTTTCCCAAAGTTGTTTAGAAGGAAATACAGGTTAAAGCCATGCTAAGTTCAGTCTGAATGTTTTCTCCTATGAGGGACTTTATGGGTGAATAATCAGAGATGAAAAGTGAATAATTCTTGAGGATTTCCTGCTTATTTTTCCAACTGGCATTAATCCCTGTTTAACAGATAACAGCTGAAATCCATTGGAAGTCTTGCATACACAGGACCCAGTGGAAATTTATGTGTAAACCAGACTTCATTTAGTATATATCTCATTGCAAAAATTCTGATTTTGCTTATCCACAGTACGAGGGTGCAGCCAGATTAAATTAATGACTGTTTTACTGTGTGGTTGTTTTAAGTCCACAGAGATGATTAAAATCCAGTTTCAAAGGAAGAGATATCCTAGACAGGGAAAAAAAAATTAGCAAAGCTTTGTTTTACCTGCCCTAATTTACAGCTTCCTACTTTTCCTGCATTCTGTTTGGGGAAACAATCAGCTTCTTTCAGGACAGAAATAAAAACACGAGGAATATATGCATAAAAGGAAAAACCAGTACAGATGTAGACTGTGGCTTAAGAGCTATTTCTGCAGTATCAGAAGACTAAACCAGACTCTGGCCTGGCCATAAACTAAGCCCACGCCCTAAATGAGGTGCCAAGCCACAAAAAGCATTTGCGTCAACTGGGAATACAAGGAAAAGAAAAGGCTGCTAATTATAGGGGCTGGAAGCGGAAGGGGAGCGCTGGGAGCCGAGGCTGCGCCGTGTTTATGTGGGAGCTTCCTCCCCTGCGAGCCGGGCCCCGGGCTGGCACCGCAGCTCGGACGGGACACCCGCTCCCCAACTCCCCGGGGCAAATCGGAGAGCGCTGGGAGAGCGGGGCAGCCCCAGCACATCCTGTCTGCAACACCTCCTAATTACAGAGCCGCTGATTGCTTGCATATCAATGAGGTCCTCACGCTTGGAGCTTCACCAGGAGCTTCCCTTCAGTTCTCAGAGGGTTTTCCATTTCCCCAAACTGTGTGTCACTGCCAGCACTCACTGAAGGATCCAACACCTTCAAGCTCTGTTGGATTTCTGTTCAAAACACCAAGGGCACAAGTGCTGGGGATCAGGCACACATCTGTGGGGAGGAAATGTGGATCCATGGGCAGACTGGATTTAGGAATGCAACCCTCAGATTTCCATGCCCAGCCATGGAGAGACCAGTCAGCCACTGCACCAACTCACTGCCTGTCCAAAAAGTGATAAAAAATACGAACTCTCACACTTCCGTTTGGAAATCTGCACTGGGATCCCACACAAGGCTGGTACTGAGCTTTGGAGAGTCCCAAATTACAGGCTCAGAGTGCTCAGTGACTCAGAGCAGCCCCTGGTTCTGTCCATACAGATTTCTCCTGGCACTGCCACCTTCCACAGGCTCCCTGGGACAGGATTCCTGTTCCACGGAGCTCCCTGGGCTGAGCAATTGCATTCATGGGACAAAGTTTATATGGCCCGATCCAGAACAGCAGCTTTATTTATACCCACTCAGCCCCTCTCCCAGGCAAGTGAAAATACAGCCAAACATCAGAGCTGCTCAAGCCCTGGGTACTCCCAAGTGGACCATGTGCTGCAGTTACAAAATTTGGCCTCAAAAAAACCTTAACTAAATAATGAAATTCTGATTTTAGCAAAATTCACCGCAAAATAAACGCAAGCACGTAAAGATTTAATGTAAATATTTTAAAAATCCCAAGAAGTCAAAAGAAAGACAAGAAAAATAAAATATTATTTTGCGAATAAATAACTCCCTATGACTCCTTTAACTCCTAAAATAATCCATGGCTACAGCTCTTCCTTCACAACCAAACCAAAATGCAATTCTTGATCAATCATGAAAGATTCCTCCTTTTGGTGACATGGGACAGAGGGACACAACATTTGTAACTGCAGCTCACCAAACTGCCTTCATTTGAACATATTTGTCTTCCAAGGGAATAATTCAAGCTGAAAACCAGAAGAAAATGAACAGAAAAGCTGAAGAATTATTCTGTCATTAAATAATTACAGCTTGATTGACTCTCCAGAAGTGTTTTCCTGCCCACTTTCTCTGATCAATGGGAAAAAACTTGAGCAGAGATGTTCCAATTTCACCCTCTTTAACGATTAACTCAAGGCCACTGTCACATTTCAATATAGAACATTAAAATAATCAGAGCAATTTCAGGTCTGTTAAAGGTGCAGTCAGGCATCCCAAGGGGGACACAGTTTAATCTGTTTTACTGCTGGCCCAACATTAATTTTCTTGTTATTAATGGGTGGAAAATCTCTTTTGTAGCCAAGGAAGCGTAATTATTTTACGTTTTCAATGTCTTGCACTTCACAGCTCTCAGCTGCCAAGCTGGCAGGAGCAACACTTCTGGAAAGCAGATCATTTATTTACCACACTTAAAAGAAAAAAAAAAAAAAACAACAGGTATTTATAAACCAGCACCATTTTTTAGCTGTTTACTAACTGAGAATCTTATTTGAAAACTTTCCTCTTTGACACTAAAATTGGAATGTACCTGCCCTATCTCACTGATTTAAAAGCTGGTCCTATTCCCAAATTGAGTGTGGATTTAGTTATAGCTAGAGAAATGTTTTAATCATTGTATTTTCAGTTTGTTTTAAGGGCTTTTATTGAAAAATGTTGAGTCTTTTGCTCTCTCTAGAAGGGTGAGAAGCCAGGATTGAGTCCTGCAGCTGGAAAATCCCTCTATGCTGAATCTGAATGCAGAGAAAAGCTTTTATTGGGAAAAGCTGTCCCAGGAGAAGACCACCAGGAAGCTTAGGTAACAAAATGTCCTTTTCAGAGGCTCTAAGGCTACTTACTTGCCTTAACAAATTGGAAGTTGAAGCAGAAGCCCTAAAAAATCCAAGGGGATAATTCTCATCTTTCCTGGCAGCCCACAGGGTTTGTTGTACATATAGTTCTTGGCAGGGCAGCCTGACAGGGAAACCAGGCCCAAACCTTCCAAAAACAGGAGTGAATGATTGAAACAACCTTTGAACAGACATGAAAACTCCTACACTTCACTTGCCTCCCAAAGCAGATCCAGGGGATGGAGATGTTTGTATGGATGCTTCTGGAAATCCCACCTGGAGCTCAGGAGGCAAATCCAGCTCAGGCTCTGCACTGACCACAGCAGGAATTCCCACAGGAATTGGGATCCCACACAATCCCCTGCTCTGGTGGGCTCAGAAGCTATAATGACCAAAATTAAGTCATTATTGGTCTGCATCCCTCGAGGCTCCCATGGAAAGTGGAACTCCAGAGGAAGAGCAGGAAATGTCCTGGCATCCTCCAACTCCAAGCTCAACACTGGAACACCAAGGCTCCAGAATTATTGATCATATATAAAATTTAGGGCTGATTTCTCTACACTGTATTTCATCTATAAATTGTGAAAATAACATCTCTACAGGTTTTCATGCTCCACTTATTCCCACATTGCATCCTCGAGGCCTTGTGCCCCAAACACCTTCCCTGGGGAGCCCAGGGGATCTGACCCTTCCTCTCCTCTGCAGGGGCAGCAGGAAGAAACTTTATGGGCTGAAAGAACAGATTGTCCACTGGATGTGGAGAACTTGCCCAAGTGCAGACAACAACGTATTTAGCAACTCAGCTTTAGCACAAATAAAACATCTGTACCTTGCTTTTAAATGTGGTGAAGTAAAGACAATTGACTGACAAAAAGCTGCAGCCCAGTAGACTTTAAAACTACTCTCAAAAGCACAAAAACCAATTCCTGTAGTGTGGAGAGATGTGGATCATTTACACACAAGTTGGTTTTCATTATCACAGTTCATAAAGGCCTTTATACCTCTGATCTGCCCAAATGAAGGGAGGATTCTGCTCGTTTTTAACACCATAAAAACCCATGCAGTGATCCTCCCAAAACCCCGGCCTGAGCACCTGTGCAGCTCCTGTGGTGAGACACGATGGCATTAAGGGGTTTATCAGCCCCAGAAAGTAAAATTCTCAGTGAATCAGCCCTGCAGGCACTGTGTGCTGGTCACTGCCTGGAATTAGGAGTAAAAGTGGGGTTTCAGAGCAAGCAGCCAAGGACAGAATCAAAAGGCACCTCTTGTTTTGTTCTCTGTAATGAGCCCAGTCTGATTGCCAATGAGCACTGCAGAATGAGCTGGGATGATGCTTCAGCCCTGGCTTCAAACAAAATCCTGCCTTGATGTTAAATAAAGAGCTCACGATGCTGGCTAAGTGCTGCTCTCACTGGAGGAAGAGTTCTCTGCTGGTTTGTCCCCATCCCTCCTGCACATCTCACACAGTCAAGAATAACACCACTTAAACAAGCATTTTGCCATTAAACACCATTTGATCTAAGTGTCACTCTCTAAGTTATTGTCATCCCAGTACCTGAGCAAACCAAAGAATTTGATCACAAAAGAAGAATCCAGCAATTTGCAAAAATATCCTTCCTTTTGAAAAATAATAGTTAATTTGGTTTTGCATAAACATTCTGCTGCCCTTTAAATTACACAATCCTAGAAACTCTCTTAAGGAGGCATTTAATTAATATCAATTTACTATTCCAATTTAAGCAGCTGTATTTATTTCATTTATTTATTTCATTTCATTAGCATTGCTCCACTTTAGGTATCATCCTTCTTCCAGAGCACAGAGCAAAATGACTGTTCTGGAACTGAGGATTCTCAGTTCACTGCACAGAGCTCCATGAAAAATCCCCTTCCAAGAAAATCCAGGCAGATGAGAATGCAGCTTTCCTGTCACAAAATCCCAGTGAACTGCACTGCACTGTTAAAGAGTTCTGACACAACAGATGGGGTGTCAGAATGACACCAACTGGTCAGCAAAAGTGAAAACATAAATGACAGACATTTAGTTTTATTCTCTGAAATGTGGCTTCACCCTCCTGATCTTCATGGCATTTGCTACATCTTAGAAATTGTTAATTTAGGCACTGGAAGCTGCTGACTCCCTGACCATTTCCCTGAGAGCTGCTGCAATCAGCCAGAACATTATTTATCTGCAGATAATGAAATGTTAATTGCCAGATTAATAAGATCAATTAATACACAAGGTTTGCAGCTGCACCTGCTGCCCACAGTGACTGTTCATGTCTAAAGAGGAAGGAGACAAACAGGTACTTTGGAGGAGTTTCTTACAAGTATTTTCAGATTTTAGTTGATTTCACTCAGGAGAGAGGGTAAGATCACAAACTCTTCATTAGCAAAGAAATAATAAGTTACTTTAAAAACCAGTGAAACGATTTTATTTCTGTATTCATGGAGGACTACAATTTAATCCATGCGCTGATCCCCTGGATCCCTGAGGATCACAACCATGTGTGCACCTGGCTGGCAGGAATAATTCCTCAGCAGTGGAAGAGGGACTGAATGTCCTCTCTCTTAGTAAAAGAGTTGCTAGAGTTTGAAATTTCCAGCAAGGACAAATTTGAAATTCCAGAAAAGACAAATTCCACATCCAGCACTCCACAGAACAGGTCACCTGCAGTGTCCCAGTGGGACCAGCCAGGGGACACGTTCCCATGGGATTTCCTGCCTTGTTTACATCCACCCCAAACCCAGAAGGATCTCTTACCACTGGGGTTGAAGGCCATGCAGCAGATGGGCTTCTCATGGGCAGGGAAATGGGCCACGATGCCGTCGCTGTCCGAGTCCTCGCTCACCAGCACCTGGGCACAGAGCACAGCCCAGTCAGGGCACAGACACTGCAGGGGGAAAATCCCATTCACTGACCCTGGAAATCCCCATTTCCTGACCCAGGGACTGCTGTGTAAGGTGTCACATCCACAGTGTCCCTGCCTGCCAGCTCGGCACCAACAATCCTGGGAATTCTCTAACATACAGAGACATGAGACTGCTCTAATAACCAGAAAGGATTATCCACCCTATGCCTTCATTTATCCTATTTATTTCCTATTCATTTATTTCCTATTTCATTTATTTCCTATTTATTTATCCTATTCAAATTAGGGAAAATAGAAAAATAGTCCTGTTTTGCTCCATGAATTATTGCTGACTGCAAAAGAGCTCACCACACCGTGCTGTGCAGGAATAAATAAGAATAAGAAGAATAAGAAAATTAAATAAGAATATTCAATCAGAAATGTGTAGGTATCCCAGGAGCTAAATCATTGCTAGAAAGAGTTATATAGGATACTTCATATGTAGCCTCTTCTACAGGATTAATTCAACATGGCTTTATTTGAGAAAAAAATAAAAATGATAAATGCACTGCTGTTATCACTCCTGCAACATAAACCCCTGTGCAGCAGGCAGGAGCAATGGATGGCAACCTGATCCTTAAATATTTTTCCTCTGGAAATATGACACAAAGCAAAAGTCACAACATCAAAAACTGCAAAACACCTAAGACTTAGAAACAGACTTAGATAACTTGAGAACTCAAAAAAGGCCAAATCTCTATTTGTATATTATGTTAACTGATCCCATGCTTTCAATTCTTTTGTCATTTACTGCTTAAAAATATCTTCTTGAAAAAAAAAAAAAACTCCAAAAGTTGTAGTTTTTAAAGATCTCCCCCTTTCCCTATAAAAGCTGATTTTCTGGTATAGCAAACTGGCCTTTGCAGATTCAAATTCAAGTATGTTCATCCCCTGTACTAACCAAGTAAAGCAAAATAAAAGGCAAAAATACCAACCATAAAAGTACCTTCATCACTCAAAAACTGAATGTGACACTCAGGGCTCCTTTCTCAGCACCTGATGTGTGTCACTGTTGTGGCAGAATGGACAGAACTGGCTTTGGGAACACACAAGGAAACAACACCTGCTTGTGCATGGAAAAATGAAAAGATATTCTTCCTCTTCTTAAAAGCAGCAGGAAAAACTAGATCCTTTAGGAACAGAGAAAAGTGCTTTGTTTAAATCACCAATCTACTGAAATCTTCAGGATTTGTCAGGTCCTCCCCCTGCTCTTCTGCACTGCACTTGGGGATAACAAATATCACTTTTTACAATTCCAACACTACAAAGAAAGGAGGAAAAAACTGGACTTAACTCCATCATCAACCAAATGTCCCTCACAAAGATGCCACCACAGCAAGGCCTGGTTCCCATTCCAGTTCAGGGCTTGCACAGCTGTAAATCCCAGCATGATTTCCCTTTTTTACAGAACCTCAGGAAATCAAAACGACGCTGATACAACACGCGGTGCTTTAGGAACATCAAACCAGCTCCTCCAGCCAGGGGAGGATTCCGTGCCCCTGCAAACAGCAGAGTTGGGAATTTTTCCTGGAAATCCAACCAGAGGGACAATTTCCCCAATAACACACACAGGGCTGTCAGGGAGCTCGAGGGAAGCAGCTCATTCTCCCTCCCAGAGCCCACAGGAATCCCAAGGCTGCAATTTCTTTCCTCCCAAACAGGCTCCCTTCTCCAAGGTAGTGGCTCTAAGAACTCTGCTAAAAAACCTTCCAAAGCCTCTCACTGAGAAAGGTTCAGAGATGCCAGCATGGCTCTGGTGATCGCAGAGCTCCAGCAGGATCCTCCTTGCAGAGCTCCCAGCAAGAGACCAACACTGAGAATTTTCCTGAACGAGCCCTCAGCTGCTCCTGATGCCCAAAAATATTTTATCAAGAGTTCAACAGGATTTTCCCCAAACCTGCCCAGCCCGGGGCTGTGTGAGCTGAGCCAAATCAGCTCCCAAAGCAGCTCTGTCACAGCAGAACTCTGCATTTATCAAAGATTCATCAAATCATTTATCAAAGACTCATCAAATCACCTTTATCTCACCCTAAAAGAGACAAAGCACTGAGGGCAGTGTTGCATTTACTACTCCAGCAGTGTTTGAGGGCAGGGGAGAACTGCAGCCAGAGCTTTTTCCTCCCATGCCATATTTTCCTTCCTCTGTGGTATTTTCAGTACTGCTGAGCAGAAGCCACTCGTAATTATGACTTTAATTATTTTAATCTTTAAAGGCAAATTACACCACTTATCCCAGTGGAGACATGTTTTTAAATAAAACATGAAAGTAACACAAATAAAAATGGACCCAAATCTAATCAAGCAGGTCCTACTCTTAATACAATTAAGAAAAGAGTAATCCCATCATCATAAAAACAAATAGGTTTGGCAATAATTATAAATATGAATATTGTATAACAAATATTTGCTGTACACTTGAGATCCCCAATGCTTTAAAGAGCTGGAGTTTGATTCAGAAAGAGCCTCCCCCAAGTTACAGCCAAGGTCAGACTTCAGTGGAAAGGGGCTAAAAGTGATAGATCTGTGGCATTAACTACTGCACTCCTTTTAATAGAATCCAGCATAAACTCAAACCAGCCTCACGCTCAGCCTGAACCATTTATCTGAGACAAAAATGTCTTCTTGACAAAAACCAGATCTCCTTTAATAAAAGTGAGGCAGACAGTATTATGCTCTGAGGGAATCCTGTTGCTCTTTTTATATTTATATATAAAAAGAATTCTTCTGTAATACACGGAGATATAAAAAGTGAAGAAAATTGAGGCCAAATCTCTGAGCATCAGAACATCACATCAGCCTTTGCCAAAGCTGCTCCTAAAATAAAAGCCCTGGTGTTAATGACCAGTGGAATTATGGCTGTACTTAAAGTTTTATTATTGAATATGCTTCACTCTCTGAGCTTCTTTTTGCTTCAGACCAAAACTTCACAACAATTCCTGCTCCTGATAAGCATCTTGATTTGGTTCAATTGCTATCAGCTCCTCACCAAATCAAAATGAACCTTGAAAACTGTGGCTGCTTTTTCCCTGAAAATTCTCTTTAATGCAATAAAAAGTTAATAGGGAACAGGAAAAAAAAAAAAAAACCCTGATCACATTTTCAAACATAAATAGATCAACATTTTATCTTATTTTGCTGAGCTGTTTTGCAAATATTCCCTGCAATATTGCTGAGCTGTGGAGGAGCTGCACAGGGAGATTCCACCAAGCACAACCCCAGTTTTGGGGTTTGAACTGGCCATATCTTTCTCTGTCAGCCAACTGCTGGATGTTGAACAGATTTACATTCTGCCCCAAAACTGGTGACTTTTGAGCAAGGTCATTATTGCAGCCTGCACGTGGGTGGCCCAGTGGATGAATTAATTAAGAATACAGAAACAAAGGTCGAAAGAAAATAATTTTTCTTTCAAACCCAAGCCAATAAAGTCTTACACGTTTAATTCCAATTACTGAAAAAGAGGACATCTGTACAGCTTTAGGTTTATCCATTTCAACTAATTAAGGGATTCAAATAAATAGTCCTTCCGTCTAACTGAAAAGTTTGCTAACACTTCATTAGAAGGAAGTTTAAACAAGCACACAACCTTGTTAACATATTTTGGTTTACCACAAAGTTACTTGGGCATCTCGATAATTATTTTTATTCCTTTTACAAATATCTCCTGACAGCCAATGTCAATAATTCTGCATTCCTCTGCATTTATTTAATTACCTCATAATTCAAATTTTCTTAAAGTAGCACCAATTCTGAAAGTAGGAGCTATCACATAAACAACTGCTGGGGATGAGAGCTTTACATTCATAAGGTTTATTAAAAATACTTTCCCTGCAGATTTAATCCTGCAAGATTACATTAGGAGAGTTCTTTGGTCTTAAATTGTGGATTTCTCTGTGGTGAGTTTGCATTTCAGCCTCTTCCATGGCAGCACAGGGCAGTGAATGAGACACATCGAGCTCCCTCTCTCATCCCTCATATTTAATGCCTTTGAAATGGGAGAAATTGCTAAAAATTAGTGAAAATTATAGTTAGTCCTCCTGGTTTGTGTCCCAAACATTTCCCTTCATCATCCTCCTGGCACAGAAATTGTTATATTTGTACACATGCACAGAGCAGCTCAATCCACCTTTAGAACCTGTGTCTGTGCTTGAAATAACTGAAAAAGTAATGGGATCATTAATTTGCAAAACTTTAGTCACATTTATTAAAAAGAAAATATGCTTCCCCAGTCAAAAAAAGTTCATATTTCTCCTTCAAAATTATGTATTTGTCTGCCTTAGATTTATTGCTGTCTTCCATTTTCTTTCTCTTTTTAAAACAGATTTTTATTTTTTTTTACTGTATCTTATCTTCTAGGCATATTTTATTACTTGGAAAATGCATCTTTCACTGGAACACCCAAATTCTCAGTCAGGCTGTGCAGGTGACAGAAATCTTTACTGACCTGAAGGAGCTGAGGTATTTATTTTACATCAGGAGGGCACTGATGATAGGAAAAGAATTCCTCCCTGCTTCTGAAACTGCCCTCAGCTGTGACAGGGCTGGAACCTGTGTGAGCACACACCAGCCCCTGCTGGATTCAGGGATTTCCAATTGCTCATTTAGCCCAGAAAATATTTGGTTGGAATTTTAAATTCAGGGTTTCTCAGTGAGAGGAGGAAGAGCTTGATGGGCACAGCCATGAACATTCCAAACCAGACACCTCAAACAGAAGGAGGGGTTGGTGATTCCACTCAGAACTCTTCATTACAGGAATCTGGAAACTGGGGGGATAAAACAAGTTAAAATCCTCTCACTGAGTGCTTCAGCACTGCAACAGGAGTTCCCTCACAGCAAAGTGGAGTCCCCATCCCTGGGAGGATTCAAGAAATGGGCAAATTTGGCAATTGGTTTTCATGGGAACGGCAGAATTCAGTCAAAGGCTGGACTTGATGATCCTGCAGGACTTTTCCAAATGTACTGATTGTGTGAATCTGTGATTCTATAAAGCAGCAACTTTATAAAAATCACTGAAAACAGACAGTGACCCTAAAACTCAGGATTTTACAGGGCCTGGCATCACCAGCCTGTCTTACCACCCCTCAGCCAAAGTGGGGATGGAGCTCAGGGGATGAGCCACATACAACGTGCATTTATTTATTTTTAATCAGCTTTCTTTTTGCCAGAGGGACATTTCAGTAAGAAAAAATTGTTTAAAAAATCTCCTGCACCATGAAAATCTAACAACACAAAAAAGAAGTTATTTTCTTTTTTCCTGGAAATAAATATAAATCTGGAAATAAATATAATTCTGAAAGCAAATTGCAGCTGTAAATAAATTATATAATTTACCAGCATTTAAAAACTTCAGATCACAAAAATATGAATGCAATACACACAATTAGAATATCCAACTTCCTAGAGGTTCAAGACAAAACTTATTTTCCTAGAGATGATGGTTTATTTATGTTAGAGCAGCAGGGTTTGGACAAGACAAACGTTATCATTTTTACAGCTCCTCTCCTGGAGTGCCCTTTAGGCTTTGAGAGCTCCCTACCATTGTTAGGGTCAGAGGACAAGTTCATAAAAACTCTAAATCATATATAACAAGCCTTAAAAACCTAAGATCTATCATTTTTTCCCCCTAGGCCAATGCAGAAGAATCAAAGCACAGACAGGGACCAGCAGAAATAATGACCACATTAAACAGCTTCATCAGAAATTTATGAAGTCAAATTTGGCTTTTTTTTTTTTTTCCTTATAGCATATGAAGAGCCAAGAAATTATTTTTTTCCTGGAAACAAAAACAAATCCCAGAATTATTTTAAAACCTGACTATAAGATCCTAATTTTTTTTTCCATTATGTTTTTTCTTTTATTTCAATTTTGGAAGAAAATGTCTATAGTGCTTTATGAACAATT